>NC_084634.1:21713478-21805978 GCF_033978795.1 Nerophis ophidion
GTCCTGAGTAATCCCGGGTTCAATCCCAGACTCGGGATCTTTCTGTGTAGAGTTTGCATGTCCTCCCGTGAATTCATGGGTTTCCTCCGGGTACTCCAGCTTCCTCCCACATCCAAAGATATGCACCTGGGGATAGATTGATTGGAAACACTAAATTGGCCCTAGAGTGTGAATGTGAGTGTGAATGTTGTCCGTCTATCTGTGTTGGCCCTGCGATGAGATAATGACTTGTCCAGGGTGTACGCCGCCTTCCGCCTGATTGTAGCTGAGATACAGTAGGTACAGCGCCCTCCGCAACCCCAAAGGGAATAAGCGGTAACAAATGGATGGATGGATATTAGGGCTGCAACAACTAATCGATTTAAATCAATTAAAACCGATTATAAAAATAGTTGGCGATTAATTTAGTCATCGATTCGTTTGATGTATGCAATGTGCATGCGCTGAGGATCTTTTTTTTCCCCCCTAAACCTTTATGTATAAACTGCAACATTTACAAACAGCTGAGAAACAATAATCAAAATAAGTACAAAAACAATACAAAACAGCGCCAGAGAGGCACCGAGGCTACGTCTCATGAGGTGGCAGTAAGCCAGCCAATGATGTGTCATGTGCAGCTCAAGTGACCACGCCATATTCATTGCCTGGAAACATTCGAAAAATGGCAGAGGGAAACAGGAGCGATAGTTCAGCGGAGAAAAATCTTGAGGTTAATGCTTCAATGGAGAAAAGTGTACGACCTAAGTCGTCCAAAGTGTCGGAACACTTTACTTTAAAGACTTCAAAGAAGACAGTTTCCTGCAAAATGTGCAGCATTGGCATCGCGTGGCACGGAAGGACAACATTGCTTCGGGAGCACCTGAAGCGGAGCCATGTGGGAGCCATGGATGAAGGGAAGAACTCACGGTACGTAACTTTAAGTCCTGAGTCCGGATAAATTGATCCGTTAGGTCCGAGATTTTTTTTAAGGCAGCGCTGCATCAACTGTTGTGTGCTAACTTTCAGAGTGTTAGTAACGTGTTGGAGAGTGGACGACTATATTTTCTGTGTGATTATGAGTGGCAACAGGCATTCATGAGTTAAGCACGGGAGCTCTTTTTTGTGAGTAACGTTAACTTTATCCCTTTGTTGCAACATGGGGCTGATAATGTGTCTCCGGCACATTTGACTCCAATTTGAGAGCGAAAATGCACGGTTAACAATTTGGAAATAAACATAAGGGACAGAAATATCTCAGGTTTGTTTCATAATGGATCAATGTAGCCGGGCCCCAAAAAGCCAAATGAATCTATTTAGATTTGAGTGACACTTTAGTATAACTAAACGTTATGACAGTGCTGGAATATTTCATGCTATTATTCAGAGGCAGCCTAAAATGAATCCTTTATTATTCACAACAGAAACGTGTAAAATATCTGAACCAGTTATGATGATTTATATTTGTGTGTTATTATTGGTGTATTCTGCAACTCCAAAGTCCATTTATTTAATTTAGCTATTTTTTTTATGTGCTGGCGTATTTGCCTTTTACGTCAGAAATGATTAATTAAATCAACTGGGTGTGTACTGAGTTACATGTAAATGATGCTACTATGTACATTCATAATATGGTTTCTTTAATTTCAGAAAGACACAAGCCAGCATTAGAGACTTGGTACAAAGGAAGGTGTGCACACCACATCAAGCGGCTGCATTGACTGATGCTACCTGAATATGTTGCTAACTGACATGAGGCCACTATTAATGGTGAAGGATGAAGGTTTTAGACAAATGATTCAGGTCCTCAACCTTGGTTACACTCTTCCCTCGAGGAACCATTTTACCAAACTGATGGAGAGGAAGTACGAGCAGACATTCCAAGCAGTACAGACTGACATAAAAGCCACCCAGAGCAAATTGCTCTCACTACTGATGTGTGGACAAGTGTAGCAAAGGAAGCCTACCTTGGCAATACATGCCACTACATTGAAGACGAATAGAACCTGAAGTCAATCTGCCTCACGACCATGCCACTAGAGGAAAGAAATTCAGCATTCAACATTGCAGTGTTTGGAATAGGTAGTAGACAGGTTTGAAATTCCCCTAAGCAAAATTGTGCTATTGTGCTTGACAATGGTGCATTTAAAAAAAAAAAATAATAAAGAAATAAATACATTTTGGGTAACACTTGCCTTGTTTTATTTGGAAAGTCGAAAGGACATTGTGCCAGAACAATTTCCCTTGTGGATCATTAAAGTTTGTCTAAGCATGCTGTTTTTTAAAATAAAGTATTGAAAGGGATAGCAATGTGTGTGTGTGTGTGTATATATATATATATATATATATATATATATATATATATATATATACACATATACACATATATATATATATATATATATATACATATATATACACACACACACACACACACACACTATCATATATATATATATACACAAACCAATATACATGTATATATATATATATATATATATATATATATATATATATATATACACAGCTATACACACACATATATATATACACACACAAATATATATATATATATATATATATATATATATATATATATATATATATATATATATATATATATATATATATATATATATATATATATATATATTAGAGATGCGCGGATAGGCAATTATATCATCCACAACTGCATCACCAAAGTCGTCATCCACCCGCCGTCCACCCGAACCAACATTTTATCAGAACCGCAACCGCCCGCCCGTTGAAAAACATCAGAGGTCGGCCACCTTTACCACTCTAAGAGCTATTTAAACCCCTTTCACAGAGTAAAGAAGACAATGGGAGCCGCTAACGTTCTCGCGAATATTCAATGGTGTTCATCCTGATGACAAGAATAAGGGTGTGCTGTGAAGCCATTGCCTTTGACACCTTCAACAACATGTACAAACCGATTGTTAGTCCAGCAACATGTTTTTTTTTTTGTTTGTTTTTTCAAGATGGCGCTGCTGTAGTGGCTGCTGTAGGCAGGAGCGCTGTGCTCTTGTCTCATCCTTTTGTGTTTCCCTCTTGTTTTCATGTGTTATTATATTTTTTTGCCTTTTGGTCCGGGACCCTTTGGGACTGTGTGACAAGACGTGTCACTTTCGTGACCTCTGTGGTGCTTTTTTTGTGGACTTCTGGATCTGCCTCCCGGGAGGCTTTTGGCCATGGAGACCAGCTGCTGGGTGTCTGCCACACCGGAGTCGGTTTGGAGGGACTGGAGGAGATGCGGATGAGGGGACAGGGCTGCGGAGCTAGCACAGAGCGCTGGGACGAAGAGGCTTCGCGGTGTCTTGGCTGGGTGAGCAGGTGTCGGACACCTCAGTCTCCTTGGACATATCATCGCTCATCCATGCGGACTGGACACTGGCCGAGAGTGGAGTCGGCTGTCTTGGTTGCTTTGATGGGTCTGCTCCTGTCTCTGGCCATGCTGCCTCCACCCCAGCGGACGATGGCGTGGAACACTGCAGAGGCCACCACAGTGGATATGTTTCTTTTACTTTTTATTCATAGCTGTATGTAAAAGTGTCTGGTTGTATCTGCTGCTTTAATGTCTATAATGTCCTATGTGTTCTTTGATGTTTCCCTCTTACACACTTGTAAGAGGGATGTGTACTATGGCTATGAGTAGTTGTTTTTTTCCCTTGCCCTCAGTCTGCACCCTATCTCCAGGGCCCAGGCTAACACCGATTTTTTTATTTTATTTTAATCTTCTATTCCCCCCCCCTGGTATACCTGTATCTCATCTTTTTTTTGTAAGGGGCGCTGGAAGCTGGCAGACCCGTCAGCGATCCTGTTCTGTCTCCCTTTAATGTTTGTCTGATCTTGAATGGGATTGTGCTGAAAATTGTAATTTTCCTGACGGAATAAATAAAGTACTATCTAATCTAATCTAATGTCGTATGCAGCTTCCGCAATCACACATACAAGATTGAAAGGCATACTGGGTGATACAGAGTACACTGATGGTTGTGATATAAACAATTTTAACACTCTTACTAATATGCGCCACACTGTGAAGCCACACCAAACAAGAATGACAAACACATTTCGGGAGAACATCCTCACAGTAACACAACATAAACGCGACACAACAAATACCCAGAATCCTTTGCATCCGTGACTACGCCTGGATATATTTTACGCCCCCAACCCCGCCCACCTTACCGACGCACGATAAGGGGGGGGGGTTGCTGCTAGCAGGGTGTATAAAATAGTCAGGATGTGTCATGGATGCAAGGGATTCTGGATATTTGTTGTGTTGCGTTTATGTTGTGTTACTTGTGTTACTGGGAGGATGTTCTCCTGAAATGTGTTTGTCATTCTTGTTTGGTGTGGCTTCACAGCGTGGGGCATATTAGTAAGAGTGTTAAAATTGTTTATATCACAACCATTAGTGTACTCTGTGTCACCCAGTATGCCTTGCAGTCGTGTGTGTGTGTGCCACACACAACATGTTGCTGGACTGACAAGCAGATCGTACAAGCTGTAGAAGGCGACAAAGCCAATGGCTTCATAGCACATCCTAATACTTATTAACTGGGTGACTGCCGGCAGTCAATCTAGAGAATGTTTGTGTCTCCTATTGTCTTCTTCGCTTTGTGACACGGGTCCTAAATGGCTCTTTGAATGGTAAAGGATACCGATCCTAGAACCATGTATATCAAATATTTCCGAATGGTTCAACCGCCACTCGCCCGAATCTAATTAAAATTTATTTTTTCGTCATGTCACCCACCCGACCCGCGGTTTATCCGCGGACTCCACAGATGAGACCGCAAACCGCGCACCTCTTATATATATATCTATATACAGTATATATACACGTCTATATACTTACATATATACACACACACACACACACACACACACACATATATATATATATATATATATATATATATACACATCATACACACACATATATATACATACATCCATATATATATCGTACACACATCCATATACACACACACACACACGTATAAATGTGTGTGTGTGTGTGTATACATATGTGTGTCTGTAAGTACGGTTTGTATATGTATATATGGATGTGTATATATGGATGTAAAATATAAAAATACTAAATAAAAGCCATAATGTAAAGAGTAATGGCTGAAATATTACTAATGATGAATAAAAACACAAAGATTTGTTTTCAGATGTGATTTACCATTCATATATATATATATATATATATATATATATATATATATATATGTATATACATATGTATCTGTATATATGTATACACACATTTATATACATATATATAATGTATACACACACATTTACCATTTTTATTCGATTATTTCATTTAAAATGAAATATCACACTACTGCCATTATTGAAATATGTTCGTATTCTATAATGATACAAATAATACTAATAGATTAATATTTTTTATCCATATGCCAATTATTTTATAGTATCGGTGAAATATTATCAAATAAATTGTATTACTCAACTGGTTTCCAAAAAGAGGTTGATTAAGAAAGTATTCTGATATTGTGGTCTTTTTTTTTAAAGGCGGTGACCTAATAATACGGATGGAAATCTTCCAACTAACGACTCGATTCTCGGAGCCATGATTCGATGCAGAATTAATTCTGAACTCAAACTGTTCTCGCAAAATATTTATTTAGCATAAAATGATAATAAAACCTTTTTGTGTAACCCTGCTGTCACAGAGATGCCATAAAAACATGTAATTAATAATCAATCATTTGAAGAGGACATATGTATGATTCATTATTGACAGTACAGCCCCTAAGCAGCATCGTTATACAACATAATGTATGAATGTTAGTATAAAAGCAAGTTGTAAAAGTATTTATGCCCAAAATGTAAGTATTGAAAAAAGAGAAGGCACTTCGAGGCAGCTGCAAACAACGCTGTGCCCTTGTGGACAAATATGTGCATTACACAAATGAACGACACCGCAACCTCAAGGATGAAAATTGTTTCTTAGAATATTTACGCTTCCACTGTTTGCTTGAGGATCCACACCTCGTTCCTGCGGTTGAGGAGTTTAAAAGGGCTGTCGTAACCCGCCACGTAGTACGGCTTGTCCACAAACTCAACGCCGTCCCTCTTCAGGCTCTCCACCAGCTTTAGCAGCTCCTCCTTCTTCAGGTTCTCATTGGAGAACCCCCCGTATGTTCTGCTCCAAAAATGCACAACAGAAGCGTTTATAAGTAGGGATGCTCCCAGCAAGGATTTATACAGATCATCCATGAACAAGATCGCCTGATACCACATCCAATCGATCACATGTATTAACATATATACACATTTCGCACATTTTTCAATGTATTTATCAAGAGTGCTATTGACACTTTAACAATATCAACACAATACTTAAACTAATTCCGTATTATCTTTCACTAAGTACAATTGTTTGTGCAAAACAAAGTCAATAATACAAAATAAAGTCAAAAACTATAATCGACTACTCTTTTAACTCCTTTTTACCCTCAAAGTCCTCCTGTGTTTAGGGACATATTTTCTGAACTTGTGAACGAAAGTAAAACTGATTTTGAGGAAATAAAATATCGATGTAATCACTTTAGTATCGATCATGTGATTATATTACCTCTGATGTCGACACCTCCAATTTATAGATCGATCCGTACCCTTATCTCTCATGGCTGCAACAATGCTGACACAACCACAGAGTCTTCTCTCCAGACTTTTATTTTGTTAACTTCCTGTTAATAGCTGCTTATTTTCTGCTGTAATGCCGTTCCATCTACACTTCTTAAATATGACTTATTTCTTGGAGTTTAAAAGCTTAGTGGTTAGCATAGATACTAGCAGCTGCTTCTGGCTTGCTCTTGGTGTGTCACATGTTTAACCTCGTAATCCAGGTGATAATGCTACTTAATAACAATACTTAGGATACAAAGAAAGGCAGTTTTTTTGGGACATAATGACGGTGATTATTATTAGCTGCTAGCTTGTCAAATGGGGAACTAACAATAAACAATGGTGATTACATACTTTTTTTTTTTATGAAAATTGTCCGATACCCGATTGGCGGCGGCTCATTTAGCACATTTTTGTTGTTGTTGTGGTTACTCACCTGACGTACACTGTGAACTCCTTCCTGTGCTCCACAAACACATCCGGGTCGCTCGGTTCCGGGGGGTTGGCCTGGTGCTTCACCGGGATGAAGAAGGACACTGTGAAGTGGGACTCGCACGTGGGGCCGGCACCTGGGTCAACGTGGCCTGTCACAGGGGCCGTCATCTCCACCTGGACCTCTTACACAGGAATCGCACCATGGAGCCTCAAATAAACCGTCAATTATTTGAAGGAAGCATCCTGATGTTGGTGAAAACATACTGTTGACATTGTTGCCTTGTATGTACTTGAATAACCTGCGGAAGCCGGTCGCCATGGCTTCATCCAGAGATGTCCCAGTCAGGGTGGTGCTGACCCACTTGGTGGGCGCGTAGGTGCGGATCTCATAGTCAGTAGCCTACAGCACACAATACAAAGTTAAACTTGTGTTTATTCAATTTCACAATACGAGTGACAATTTTCGCTGACTTCCTATAAAACAAATATTGTAACTACAATATTACATTTTGCAACTGCAGCTAATTATGCAATCCTGAGTATTTCAGAATCAGAAATACTTTTATTAATCCCCGAGGCCTCAATTCTAATGTTGTAATGCAATACACGCATTTACCCTTTTTTGGATGCATCTAAATGCCTTAAAAAGGTTAAAAGTGTCTTTGCCATATTTTACAAACTACAAACTGTGTTGTTATTTATCTTCAGGGTCTGCGGGATAATCTAGTCCAGATTTGAGAAGTCCAGGTAATATGGTTTTTAATCTGCATCTGCTCTAAAATGGTTCCCTTTAAAATAAAGGTTCAGATCAGATCAGAAATACTTTATTAATAACCAAGGGTAAATTAACATTTTTAGCACAATCCCATTCATGAGCAGACAAACATTACAGGGAGACAGAACAGGATCGCTGACGGGTCTGCCAACTTCCGGCGCCCCTTACAAAAAAGGTGAGATACAGGTAAACAATGGGGGATAGGGGGTTGGGGGAATAAAATCGGTCTAAGCCTGGGCCCCTGGAGAGGAGGTCCAGACTGAGGCCAAGGGAAAAAAAATCCAATCCAATCCACTTAATTTTGTACAGCACATTTAAACAACAAAAATGTTTCAAAGTGCTGCACAACAATAATAAAAACGATATTCAAATATTATCCGTAGCTCCATCAATGACTGAATAAAAACAATTAAATGTAAAACCAATATAAATATAAATATGATTAAAAACTATTTTAAAGGGTAAAAACAATTAAAACAATAAATAGAAATCAACATTTAAAAACACAAGAGGACCATACAAGTCATGTCGTGTTAAAAGCCAGAGGAGAAAAAAAGTGGGTCTTAAGACAAGACTTAAAACACTCCACTGTGGGAGCAGTTAGAACATGGAGGGGCAGAGTTTTCCAGAGCTTAGTCTCCGCTGGTTTTAAGTCTCGTCTTGGGCACCATAAGCTGGAGCTGGCATTCGGACCTCAGAGCGCGCGCAGGAGAGTAAATTTGGATGTAATGAGGTGCCAGTCCATGCAAAGCTCTAAAAGCAAACAGCATAATTTTAAAATCAATTCTAAAATGAACAGGGATCCAGTGCAAAGTCTCAAGAATTGGAGTTATATGCCCGCGTTTCCTGGCCCCTGTTAAAGGTTGTGCTGCCGGCAGCATTCTGCACTAACTGCAACCGGGAGAGAGCTTTTTGGCTAATGCCAGCATAAAGTGCATTGCAGCACTCCAGGCCACTTGAAAAAAAAGCATCTACGACTTGTTCAAAAAGGCTGAAAAATAAAAATGGTTTTAGCTTTGCTAAAAGACGAAGACGATAAAAACACGATTTTAAATTGCAAATGACTTGTTTGTCAAGTTTAAAATCACTGTCTAGAGAGAAGCCAAGGCTGGTGACTTTGAGATGCACATCATTTTGCATTGGTCCCAAGCCAGTAAGGGCTGGACCAAATATTTAAAATTTCCGTTTTTTTCCTCATTCCTTTTTAAAACATTCTGGGTTAACCAAGCCTTGACGTTGCATAGACAGTTGAGAAGGGATGTCAAGGGGCCGTCGTCTGCATAAAAGTGATAAGACACTCCTTGCCTCTTAAAAAACTCTCAAAGAGGGAGGAGATACAGAGAAAACAGGATGGGGCCTTGAATAAAACCCTGAGGGACACCACAGTAAAGCAGAGCAGAAAAAGAGGTGGCATACCCCAGCCTGACAGAGAGGGACCTCTGAACCACTCTCAGTCCCCTTGACACCCACACAGTCTCTCAGGCCAGGCGGTCTAAAAGAAGTGTCTGGTCGACTGTGTCAAAGGCAGCTGTAAGATCTAAAAGCACTAAAATGGCAGAGCTGCCAGAATCAGACATTAAAAGCAAGTCATTAAAAACCTTTAAAAGTGCAGATTCAGTACTGTGCAAAGCTTTGAATCCAGACTGAAATGGATCTACAGTGCTATTTTCATCTAAAATAAAAAGCTGCAGTTGCGCCAAAACACATTTCTCCAAAATTTTTGACACAAAAAGTAATTTAGAAATGAGCCAAAAATTTGACAAACCTGTTGGATCAAAACCTGTTTTTTTAATGTTTTTTTAAATCAAGGGGCTCAACAACAGCACCTTTACAAATAAGAGGGCACCCGGCCAGAAATCAAGCTGCTGTTGATGATGTCCCTAACAAACAAAGTCAATAGAGTCCCAGACTTTTTTTTTTTTTAAGCGAGGGGGGACTGGGTTTGTGGGACAGGACAAGGGTTTTAGTTTGTCAACTATTCCTGTTAGCTCAGGCAAGGGACAAAACACAGCCGAGCACTGAGTGGCCACATTGAAACTCAATGGAGAAGGAGACAAATTTGCCCGAATAGGAGCAACCTTGTTTTTAAAAAAAGGAGATAAATCTTTCACAAGTTTCACTTGTAATCTCAAGTGAAGTGGCTGGATTCGGATTAATAACAGAACTAATAGTTTTAAAAAGAACACGTGGCTTGCTGACACTATTTTAAATTAAGTCGGACGGATATGTTGTTTTCTCAGCTTTAACCACACTTTGATCATTCCGACAGTTATCTTTTAGAATTTGATAAGAGACCTCCAAGTGAGGGCAGCACGGTGGGACAGGGGTTAGTGCATCTGCCTCACAATACGAAGGTCCTGAGTAGTACTGAATTCAATCCCGGGCTCTGGATCTTTGTGTGGAGTTTGCATGTTCTCCCCGTGACTGCGTGGGTTCCCTGCGGGTACTCCGGCTTCCTCCACTTCTAAAGACATGCACCTGGGGATAGGTTGATTGGCAACACTAAATGGTCCCTAGTGTGTGAATGTTGTCTGTCTGTCTGTGTTGGATCTGTGATGAGGTGGCCATTTGTCCAGGGTGTACCCTGCCTTCCACCTATGTGCAGCTGAGATAAGAGGAGATGCGGATGGAGATACAGGGCTGCGAAGTTGGCGCTGAGCGCCGGGACGAACAAGCTTCACAGTGTCTTGGCTGAATGAGCAGGTATCAACACCTCGGTCCCCTTCCATGCGGACTGGACACTAGCCGATAGTTGGTTGCTTTGTTGGGTCTGCTCCTGTCTCTGGCCATGCTTCACCAACCAAGACCCCCGACCGGTCATGCGGGCGCCGTGCCAGACAGCGACCAAAACCATTGCTGTACTTACTCCCTTGGGAGTGCAGAGGACCACACCGCGTCAGGATAAAGCGCCAACCGGGCTTTCACCTTTACCAGTCGGCCGGATCGCAATAAACCATTGCATTTGTTTAGACTGGCCATACGTCCTGTTTTCCACGGATGTGTCGTCTTTTGCGAGTCTGTCCAGGCGGGCTTTTTTACTGCTTCAAATCTCTGGCATCTTGAATTAGGGTTGCGTGTATTTTCAATGTACGTTCAGGGTTAAGAAGGGGTTAAAACAAAAATTGTGGAGGCGAGCGCATTCGGCAGCATTCGTGAGAAAGGGGCAAAGACAGAGAGCGCTAAAGCGAGGGAGTGGAGAGACAGACAGGACACAAGAGAGAGAGAGAGAGAGAGAGAGCGAGACAGACAGGACACAAGAGAGACACCAAAACATAAATGCAACTTCACGGATGATTTGTGGAAAAAGTGTCTGTGTTTTCGTCCTGGCCGTGAAACATGGGAAGCAGAATGCACTGTGTGCAAAGCAGGAACATATGTATCTGTAGCAAATAAAGGGGCCAAACATCTACAAGCCCATATCTACACTACAAAACACAAAACAGCTTTGTAGGGCGAGACCTCATCTGCTAAAGTGTAGGGCGAGGCCTCATCTGCTAAATTGACAGAGTACTTTGTGCAACATGTAAAAAGAGAAGACATTGTAAAGAGGGTGTTTTAGCATTCCACACAGTCAAACACCATAACATTTACAGGTTGATGGATTGCACCAGTGCTTTGCTGAAAAAAGCATTCCTAGACTGAGACACGTCAAACAAGTTTTCAAGTGCACTGCACCAAAACAGAGGGGATTATCACCAGGGAGGTGAGGAGGAAGACCAGGGAGATAAGGAAGGCCAAGACGACTAAATAAGAAGAAACGCAATACACTACTTGTACTTTTTTTGTTTTAAATGTTGACTGTGCATTATTTTTTATTTTTTTTACACGGGCCTAAAATAATTGGCTCAGAAATGTTTTTGTTGTTTTAACTGATATTGTGAAAAACCCTTCACCTTGGTGTATTCTCTGAGAACCTGTTTTTGTTTCATATGTTTTGAGGCATTATTTATATTTTTTACATTAGAACAGATGGAAGATGGATGTTTTGAGGCATTGTTTATGTTTATATACAAGAGGTTATTTTGAATATTGCTACCTCTGCACGTTTTCTAAAACTGTGAATGTTAAAGAATATGTGTGACTTATTTTGTTATACTGTCAACAGAGGAGAACAAATGCTTTATTGAAATACCTATATTATTTATAAAACAAGTTCGAGTATCATTGGCAAATTGTCATCTAGTCCCGTCCTTGGCACGCATATATGTGTCCTCTTTTTGGGATTTCAGAATATAGTCAGCCTACATTTGTTATAAAGAATATTTACAAAACATTTACATGTGCATTCTTGTCGGTATTTTGCACTAGTCACAATATTATGGTGTTGCAAGTAAAACAAAATATCCGTCTAGTATCGACTCTAGATCCGTATCGCCCAACATTCGCATCGCAGGGTAAGATCTGCGTCACGTGTGACGTCATTAGCTGAAGATTAAATACCTTGTTTACGTTCGTCTCCTCGGGGGTTGTGAATGCCGGGTGCTGTAGTCCACTGGAGAAAAGAGTTTGTCCAATAACTTTAAACATGACTGCGGCAAATGATCAAATCACTGGTGGAATAATTGAAAAGAAACCGGTGAAATATTCACGAAGGATAGTTCAAATACGCGAATGGAATAAGTTGTGTATCCAATTGGAAGTGCGTATCCTTGCTAAATTTATCCGCAAACAGTCAACGTTCGGACCATACTGGTTTGGTTTGGTAACATCGCTTCTGGTCGCGTGATCTCAGGTAGAGCTCCAACTGGCTAAGGCGCACCAATCTGTCGCGACCCTTATTTTTGAAACGTCACTTCCTGTAACGTGAATCCCGTGTGCCAATTCACGTTCAATGTGTACATTCGTCGGACCAAATTTTTTTAACGATTAGTTCAACCACCACACGATCAATACTTGAAAAACATTCCAAAATATACGATGTTGTGACCCCGTCAACAAAAAAGCTATATTGTGACGTTACTTTTTAACCAGGTGGGGGCGCTGTTCCTCAAAATACTTTACAATGTAATTTTTCATTAGGCAATCCAGATCAAAATATTTGAAAAACATAAATCCTTCACAAAATACACTTAAATGTGCATACTAGAACATTGTCAGTGGCTTTTTTGCTTACGTTATTAACAAGCTAGCTGCTAGTCCATCGGGAAGAGGTTGTCTTTTCTTGTCACTATTTACATGACCTTTATTAAAGATAACAATTACATTTTTAGAAGCACGCTGTTCAAGTAACATAAGGGGGGCAGGGGGGGAAAGGACAAAGTCGAGGAAAAAACTAGCAACTTTGGCGACATTGGTGTCATTATCCATCCATCCATTTCCTACCGCTTGTCCCACCATTCTAAAAAGGAAAAAGCTGCTACACTTATGAATTAAATGCATGTGCCCATAATTATTTCAGAGGTGTAGTAAAATGCAGATTGTTGCCTTAGTTGACGTCCAGCATTATGGAACTACTAGTTGAAGCAGCCTTGCAAAGAGAAAAGAAACAACTAAAAAGAGACAATCGCCGCCCAGAAGTCCTCCAGTTCTTCACGTTACAAAGAGACTAAATGTCACAGCAATTCATAGCAAACAGCTGCTCAAATCTAATTACTACCTTGTCATGTTTCTTTTCCAGGAAGCCACAAGGTCTTGAAAAAGTAATGGACTGGTAGGAGGGGAAAGGTGTGGTTGTCCTCTCAGAATGGTGTGAAAAAGTCATATACGGGAAAGCTCCGCCACCTTTCATTTATGGCTGGCGATTCTGGTGGATGAAAGACAGAACATCGTCTTTGGACAGCTTCTCTGGGTCCATCCGCGTCTGGGAATCGTGCACTATGACGCCTTCCTCCCACGCCCAGAAGAGACGCTTGGAGTGGCAGACACTGAGGAGGACGGACACAAAATGTAATCTTGTCACCACAATCATCCCAAGTGTTTAATTTGTATGGAACATACTGGAAGGGGGAAGCGGCTTTGGCAGGTATTTCAAAGTGGGACGTGTTTTCTTTCTTATTAAAGAAGTACTCTTTCTTGTTGCTTTTGCTGTACGCCACCATCCATGGATCTGAAAGATGGCGGCACAAGGACGGCTGAGTACACGTATGTTGACGCACAAAGCGATGAGACGTACCGTTGACGGTCTTGATGATGTAAAGGCCAGTGGGGAGAAAGTGTCGGTCGTCTCGGCCAGTGTAAGAAAGACGTGGAGCTCCGCCTGAACTCTTTGTTACTTTCATTTCCAGTCTGATTGAGAATGACGCAGGTTGTAAGACCTCCACCAGGGCTTAGAAATACTTATTTTTGGTACTGTCCATTCATCATACCTGACAAAGATCTTCTCCATTTCCTCCAGTCCGTACACCTCCTTCACTCTGTTTGGACACAGACAATACATTTAAGAAATATATCATCAATTGGTAGACGACCACCACGCATCCTGATACCTATAAGGAGAGGCTTAAAAACACATTCTGCCCCCCTATACTCCCCCACTAAACCCAAATGTCACCGCCCCATTCACACACACTTTGTATGTTTACATGCACTAAATTGAGGTGTTCCGGTTTGGTGGCCGTGGGATCAGGTCTCTGCTTTTTGTAGATGATGTGGTCCTGATGGCTTCATCTGGCCGGGATCTTCAGCTCTCACTGGATCGGTTCGCAGCAGAGTGTGAAGCGATCGGAATGGGAATCAGCACCTCCAAGTTTGAGTCCATGGTTCTCTCCAGGAAAAGGGTGGAGTGCCTTCTCCGAGTTGGGGAGGAGACCCTGCCCCAAGTGGAGGAGTTCAAGTACCTAGGAGTCTTGTTGACGAGTGGGGGAAGAGTGGATCGTGAGCTCGACAGGCGGATCGGTGCGGCGTCTTCAGTAATGCGGACGTTGTACCGATCCGTTGCGGTGAAGAAGTAGCTGAGCCGGAAGGCAAAACTCTCAATTTACCGGTCGATCTACGTTCCCATCCTCCCCTATGGTCATGAGCTTTGGGTCATGACCGATAAGATATGATCACGGGTACAAGCGGCCGAAATGAGTTTCCTCCGCTGTGTGGCGGGGTTCTCCCTTAGAGATAGGGTGAGAAGCTCTTTCATCCGGGAGGAACTCAAAGTAAAGCCGCTGCTCCTCCACATCGAGAGGAGCCAGATGAGGTGGTTCGGGCATCTGGTCAGGATGCCACCCGAACGCCTCCCTAGGGAGGTGTTTAGGGCACGTCCAACCGGTAGGAGGCCACGGGGAAGACCCAGGACACGTTGGGAAGACTATGTCTCCCGGTTGGCCTGGGAACGCCTCGGGATCCCCCGGGAGGAGCTAGACGAAGTGGCTGTGGAGAGGGATGTCTGGGCTTCCCTGCTTAGGCTACTGCCCCCGTGACCCGACCTCGGATAAGCGGAAGAAGATGGATGGATGGATGGATGCAACTAGCTTTTTAAAAACGTAATCAGGTTTTTGATTTTGAAAGATGGGATTAAAATATCTAGACAAGAACATATCAGTATATATTGTTACATTTTTTAAATTTTTTTTAAAGTGCCAAAAAATTCAGTATAAAGTGGCCAGAATACCAACTTAGAAAAATAAACAATAATAAACATAATTTTTAACTAGCATCTAGAGTCCTTGAACGCACTACAGTTCCGTGCAATAAGGTGCAAAAGTGAAACGTGTACAGTACCTAACTTTATCCTTTGCTGCCATGTATTGTTTTTTGTTTTTTATACTTTTTCACCTTTTTACCTCCTGGTGCTTTGATGAAGTTATGACGTCTGTTTTGAGTGAAGTGCTCCATGCTAGGTTTGCTGCTATTCAGGCGGAACAAACCATTTTGCCTTTTCATTCAATACCAATGCTATATTTATTTACAGCTTGATTGATACATCAGTGCAGAAAGATGGAATACCTGGTTTTTTAGGCTGCTTAGAGCATACAAGCATGATATGGCACCAAATCCAATCTGCCAAGAGGGAAGGAAGATACCTGCACGTCTTATTCCTAGACCTAGCCAATGATTTTGGATCCGTCCCTCATTTGCTTATCTGGACAGCCTTCAACTTCTTCCACATCCCAAATACCATCACAAACCTGGTGAAAAACTACTTCCGTGAACTGCAATTCTGTGTCAAAACAACAGAATACACATCATCATAGCAATCTCTGGAAGTGGGAATAATTGCTGGATGTACCATCTCCCCTCTAGCCTTCATCATGGCAATGGAAGTGATAACTTGAGCTTCCAAATGGGTTGTGGGTGGAGAACGTCTGAGAGGGGGACAGCATCTACCTCCCATCCGTGCCTACATGGACAACATGACCACCATGACTTCAACCGTTGCATGCACTAAACATCTGCTGGGAAAGCTTCATGCCAACATTACATGGGCACGGATGAAGTTTAAACCCAGCCGGTCCAGGAGCATATAAATCGTCAAGGGGAAACTCACAGACCAGAGGTTCTACATCAAGGGTACTCCCATTCCGCTGGTGTCAGACCTGCCAGTCAAGAGTCTAGGGCGATTTTACAACACAAGTCTCAAAGACTCGGACCAGAGCAATCAGCTGAGGGAAGAAACCATCAAAGGCCTCGTCTGCATTGACAAGACCTTACTTCCTGGCAAGTTGAAACTGTGGTGCCTACAGTTTGATGTGGCCACTAACAGATTCTCATGTCCAAAGTCAAAAAGCTGGAGAGAACAGTCAGTGCATACATCAAGAAGTGGCTTGGCCTTCCACGGTGCCTCAGTAACATCGGCCTATATGGTCATGGTGCCCTGGAACTGCCCATCTCTGGCCTCACGGATGAGTTTAAATGCACCAAGGTGAGGCTGAGCATGACACTGACTGAGTCTCAAGATGAGGTGATCCGAGCGGTTGCTCCCAGACTGGCGACCGGAAGAAAATGGATCCCATCTGAGGCCGTGCAACAAGCCAAATCTGCTCTCAGGCATGAAGACATTGTGGGACAAGTGCAGCACGGAAGAGGTGGGTTTGGACTTTGGCCTGGTCGACCCACATGGAACAAGGCAACATCAGCCCAAAGGAGAAAGCTGCTGGTTGATCAGGTTCGACAACAAGAGGAGGCCGACAGATGTGTAACAGCAGTGGCACAGTCCAAAAAGAGACAGTGGACTAGCTGGGAAAACCTGGAGCATCGTAAGCTCACATGAAAGGATCTTTGGGAAATGGAAGGGAGCCAAATCAGCTTCATCATCAGAGCCACCTATGATGTTCTTACCAAACCCAATAACTTAAACCAATGGTTTGGAGACGATCCTTCTTGTGCACTTTGTCAAATCCCTGCAACACTATGTCACATCTTCACTGGCTGCAAAATCAGTTTGTCTCAAGGCTGCTACACCTGGACGCACAACCAGGTCTTAAGACAACTGGTGATCACCCTGGAGGAAAGGAGAAATAACAACAAGGCCCTCCCTCCCCCAATCCCTAGTCACTCTATCACCACTCAGTTTGTAAGAGCAGGACAACTCCCACCAAAACCATCTGCAAGAGTCGAGGCAACCCTTCTGGACTCTGCCCAGGACTGGAAAATGCAGGTTGACTTGGACCAGAAATTCATCTTCCCTCCTGAAATCATTACAACTAGCTTCAGGCCGGACTGGTCTTGTGGTCAACCTCCCAGAAGACTTTGTTCATTGTTGAACAAACTGTACCATGGGAGGCAGCAGTTGGTGAAGCATATGAGCGCAAACATCTGAGGTATGCGGAAATGGCAGCCGAGGCAGAGCAGCGTGGCTGGCGTGCCCGAGTGGCCCAGTTGAAGTCGGGTGCAGAGGTTTCGTTGCTACGTTCACAACCAAGCTCCTGAAAGGAATTGGATTGAGAGGTCAGGCCTTCCGGCGGGCTGTTAAATCGCTGTCGGATGCTGCTGAATGAAGTAGCAGATGGATATGGTTCAAGAGAAAGGACCTAAACTTGGCTGCTATATGACATCTATGGGTAAAGGCAGAGGGGGGCACACCTGAGACTCCTGATGTCGCCATTGAGCCCTCCGGAGGTGTCGTGGGCTTATCAACGAAACACCAATGAAGAAGGTGCCCACCTGAAGACCCCAGTGAAGCTTTTGCCCCTAACCCCCACGCCCCGCACTCAACACTAAATGCTGATTAATCTGAGGGATTGTATTATCTAGTCCTATGAGCTCACTGTGCATTCGGAAAGTATTCACAGCGCTTCAATTTTTGTTATGTTAGAGCCTTATTCCAAAATTCTACACACAATACCCCATAATGACATGTAAATAGGTATTCACAGCCTTTACTCAATACTTTGTTGATGACACTGTGGTGGAATAGGCAAGGAGGAATGGGCTAAACTGCCAAAAGATAGGTGTGCCAAGCTTGTGGCATCATATTAAAAAAGATTTGAGGCTGTAATTGGTGCCAACATTGCATCAACAAAGTATTGAGCAAAATACTTATGTAAATCAGAATTTTTTTTTAGCTATTTTTTTCATAATAAATTTCAAACCAAAAAAAACACAATTTCACATTGTCATTTTGGGGTATTGTCTGTAGACTATTGAGGACAAAAATGAATGTATTCAAATGTGGAATAAGGTTATAACAAAATGTGGAAAAAGTGAAGCACTGTGAATACTTTCCGGATGCACTGTATCTTAACATTTACAAGTTTTATTTTTTTTTAAAACTTACCTTTCTTAAAGATAAATATTTAAACTTTACAAAAGTCCAATAAAAGATCCCTACTTTCCTCGCCACTGACTATAAGTTATTTGCATTTGAATATTATTCATTATTACTATGCTGCCCCCCCAAAATATTACCCAAATCACACAGTTCTTTCATGTTTACCCACATTTCTTCCATCTTTTACCAAGGCTCATCTGTCATATGTGCAAAACTTACCTGATTGGGTTCATGTCGGGTCTGCTAGGTTTGGCCACCGCCTTCACAAACTTCTCAGCCATCTGAATTCTAGTTGGAAAGAGCCACAATGTGAAACAACTCAACGCGGCTCAGAATGCATTTTTCACTACCAACATAATTAAGTGTTTTTACAAAGTGGCCAGATTGCAGAAAAAAATATAATAACGTTGAGATTTAATGAGAATAAAATCGTAGTACTATGAAAACAATGATTTGTTTTGACTTAAGTACTACTTTTTAGAAAATAAAGTAGTAACATTTCAAGAAAAAAACATCAAATGATGAGAATATTGTCATAATACGACAAGCATACACACTGGACATGTTTTGGATGAGGACTGTCGATCTCGTCAAACTGGACTTAAATTAATTGTCACGAACAATGCGGCTTGCCACAGAAAATTTAGACTACAACTAGGGTTGTACTGGTATTACCACGATACTAATGAATACAATTCGGTACTATACCGCGCCTGAAAAGTAGCTCACGGTGTCAAAATGTAAACAAACGGCATAGGTGGATCTACATCTAACATGCACTGTAATGATACCAAGTACAAAAGCGTATCTAGTCGACATTACTATGATTACATCGATATTTTTGGGCATTACAACAACATATTTCGTTTTAAAAAATATATAGAGTGAAGAAAATAAGTATTTGAACACCCTGCTATTTTGCAAGTTCTACCACTTAGAAATCATGGAGGGGTCTGACATTTTCACGGTAGGTGTATGAGAGATAACCTAAAAAGAAAAATCCAGAAATCAAAAATCTATGATTTTTTAACAATTTATTTGTGTGATAAGGCTGAAAATAAGTATTTGAACACCAACATTAATATTTGGTAGAGTAGCCTTTGTTTGCAATTACAGAGGTCAAACGTTTCCCGTAGTTCTTTACCAGGTTTGCACAGGTTGCAGGAGGGATTTTGGCCCATTCCTCCACACAGATCTTCTCTAGATCAGTCAGGTTTCTGGGCTGTCGCTGAGTAACACAGACTTTCAGCTCCCTCCAAAGATTTTCAATAGGATTTTGGTCTGGAGACGGGCTAGGCCACTCCAGAACCTTGATATGGTTCTTACGAAGCCACTTCTTGGTTTTTCTGGCTGTGTGCTTTGGGTCATTGTCATGTTGGAAGATCCAGCCACGACTCATCTTCAATGATCTGACTGAGGGAAGGAGGTTTTTGGCCAAAATCTCACAATACATGACTGCAGTCGTCCTCTCCTTAATACAGTACAGTCGTCCTGTCCCATGAGCAGAAAAACACCCCCGAAGCATGATGCTACCACCCCCATGCTTCACAGTAGGAATGGTGTTCTTGGGATGGTACGCATCATTCTTCTTCTTCCAAACACGCATAGTGGAATTATGACCAAAAAGGACAATTTTGGTTTCATCTGTTCACAAAACTTTCTCCCAGGACTCCTCTGGATCCTCCAAATGGTCATTGGCAAACGTAAGACGGGCCTTAACATGTGCTGGTTTAAGCAGGGGAACCTTCCGTGACATGCATGATTTCAAAGCATGACGTCTTAGTGTATTACCAACAGTGACTATGGAAACAGTGGTCCCAGCTCTTTTCAGGTCATTGACCAAGTCCTGCCGTGTAGTCCTGGGCTGATTCCTCACCTTTCTTAGCATCATTGAGACCCCACGAGGTGATATCTTGCATGGGGCTCCACTCCGATTGAAATTGACCGTAATGTTTAGCTTCTTCCATTTTCTACTGATTGCTCCAACAGTGGACCTTTTTTCACCAAGCTGCTTGGTAATTTTTCCAGAGCCCTTTCCATCCTTTCAGCTGTATCACACGAATAAATTGTTAAAAAATCATATATTGTGATTTCTGGAATTTTTGTTTTAGGTTATCTCATACAGTGGACATGCACCTACCGTGAAAATTTCTGACCTCTCCATAATTTGTAAGTGGGAGAACTTGCAAAATACTTATTTTCTTGACTGTATATTACATTTATAAACTCAGGAAATATGTCCCTGAACACATGAAGACTTTTAATATGACCAATGCATGATCCTGTTACTACTTGGTATCAGGTCAATACCTAAATTCGTGGTATCATCCAAATCTAATGTAAAGTATCCAAACAACAGAAGATCGAACTAACTCCCTTCTGATTTATTTCAAAAGTATTTTGAAAAGTGTGGCCCTCGTACTTCTTCATAGTTATTTAAAGCAGTAGTTATGACAAAAATGACAGATTGTGTGTCATACCGTCGCTTAAAGTAGTGATTTCTGACATCAGTGCCATTTAGAACAAGTGCATCGATAACATGCACGGCATTGATTCGGCGCTGCGCTTTGCCCTGTGAAAAGGAAGCACGTCAAAATGGCCAACAGGAACATTTCCAAGTTATGTTATAAATAGTAAAGTATTGTTAAAGTAGTCGCACTCACCTCGCCCTTCAGCTCCTGGACGATCTCGACACTCAAGAGGGTATCTCTGGGGAGCTCCAGCTTGAAATACTCCAGCTTCTTCCAGCGTAAAGGCATTTTGCCGTCCCACGTGTAAATCTGAGACTTCTGCATGAAGAAATGTTTTTGTGTTACATAATACATTCAAACTGACTAATGATAATCCCAGAGCCTTATTACAGTCAGAAAGAGAAATGTCATCACCTTCTAAATATATGCAATTTTTTTTCACCTTCAAAGATATATATACAGTGTTTCCCCTAGAAAATGTGTTAGTTAAGGTGGTGACTCTCCAGGGGGAGGGGACCGGGGAAAGGGGTGGGTGGGTGTAAGGCTCCGTGTAACACGGCCTATTGCCATCACGCCCCACCTCGTCGCTGCTACCACAGCCTGGGGGGGCAATAGACTATAGACTGTGGTGATGTAGGCCGGCTTTGTCACGTGAAGTAGCCCACAACTTTTGGTAGTGTTTTCCGCTCCCTTTGCTGAATGGCGATGTACGATATATATCTCAATATTCTTTCCTTAAAATAAAAGCAAAACCGTCCTAGTTACCTGAGATACTAAGTACATTATTATGACTCAGTAATTTACCAAGTCAAAATAATGACAAAATAATGGATTACTAAGTCAAAATAATGACCTATTTTAAGTAACCATTTGCAATAAGCTTTTGAAAAAAAGAGTTAAAAGTGGGGCCACATGCTGACATATGTTCAAATCATCATTCTTCATTTATTACAGCATTTGGGAAGCCTGTAGTTGATTTTTATAATGTAAATGTTATATTTTCATAAATATGTGATAGCAGGGACACTCCCATTCAAAACTAAGCTGCAACATTACTAACGATTAATGTAACTATAGCTGAAAAAATTGTACAATAGCAATAGGAGAGACTATTCATCCCTTAACACCATAGAGTTCTTGTAGGCTTTATGATGCACTTACATTATTATATCAACTATCAGAGACAGCTTCAGGAAACTCTTCTTTTAATATAATGCCCTTTTTTGATGCTTCAACACAGCTCAATCAACACAGAAAAATGTAAAGTGAAATAACTTAGTTCTTAACTGTAGGTCAGTAATGCTTGTCTTTTTCTCAGACAGACAAGACTTCGCTGTCCGTAACACACGCACGCATACACAGCGCAAAATGAGCTAACGTCACGCTAAAAGCTAATTAGCCTTCACCTCAAGGACTGTGAGCGAGCTGAGCTGCTGCTTATGTTTCGAGGACGTCAACTTGGTAGTGTTTATTATAATTTGGGGAGAATATGCTGCATTATGCTCACCTGCTAAACACCTTTCTGCTCAATCCACCGTCTCTCCTCTCTGCCTGCCTGAGCACTGACTCCATGCGCTCTGAATACGCACTGCTGATTGGCTGTTACATGCGCTCTGTATACGAACTGCTGATTGGCTGTTACATGCGCTCTAAATACGCACTGCTGATTGGCTGTTACCGCTCTGCGTGAAACCAATCAGATGGTTGTGAGGGTGGGACAATACTGTGGGCTGCAGAGATGTAGTAACAGAGGCAGAACTAAGCGGAGCAGCTTGGTAAGACTTTAGTTTAGGCGGTGGCTCTTTGTTGTTGAGGCAGCCGCCTAAACAACAAAGCGCTGAGGGAAACCCTGATATATTATATATATATATATATATATATATATATATTATATATATATATATATATATATATATATATATATATATATATATATACGGCGTGGCGCAGTGGCAGAGTGGCCGTGCGCAACCCAAGGGTCCCTGGTTCAATCCCCACCTAGTACCAACCTCGTCATGTCCGTTGTGTTCGGAGCAAGATACTTCACCCTTGCTCCTGATGGGTGCTGGTTAGCGCCTTGCATGGCAGCTCCCTCCATCAGTGTGTGAATAGGTAAATGTGGAAGTAGTGTCAAAGCGCTTTGAGTACCTTGAAGGTAGAAAAGCGCTATACAAGTACAACCCATTTATATATATATATATATATATATATATATATATATATATATATATATCCATCCATCCATTTTCTACCGCTTATTCTCCCTTTTGAGGTCGCTGGTGCCTATCTCAGTTACAATCGGGCGGAAGGCAGCCAACACCCTGGACAAGTCACCACCTAATCGCAGGGCCAACACAGATAGACAGACAACATTCACACTAACATTCACACACTAGGGCCAATTTAGTGTTGCCAATCAACCTATCCCCAGGTGCATGTGACTAAGGGTTTTCCTAATAGATTCTGATTTGTTAAGATTTTGCCTAAAGTAAATGATCAATCAAATCTATGATGTTGGGTTTTTTTAAGAGAGAAATTAACAGATTGTCACGACGACCACAAGAGGGACAAGCGGTAGAAAATGAATGGATCGACGATGCTATGTATAACTAAATACTGACTGATCACTAGGTGTCAGTAACACCACATGGATCTACTGCTATCAACTTTACTGAATATTCTAAAGTTCATTAACTATACTTATAAAAGGAATATAGTCTTTCGTTGAAGTAAACAAAACAGAGGCTAAACCACCCTGACAAACGTATAAACATGGTAGAGATCGGATAGTTTTGTTTAATGAAGTCCTGCTAATTATTTGCGTAGGTTTGCGCCATATAAATGATAGATGATATAAAGGCAATACATTTTGCTGACGATACAGGTTTGAAAATAATCATCATATCGCATTAATACATGCTGATGACACATTCTAATTCTGTCCAGCAAATTTGACAACCGCTGGGCAACAACCGCATCCTAAAGACAATGTAGCGTCCTTGTTAGCAAGCTAGCGGCTAATGTCCCTCTACAGTGCAGCTTCCAAACCACTAATCTTTGCCTCTATGGCAGCAATGAACTGCATTTCTTACAAATATCATTATCACTTAAAGACTAGAGGAGAAGGAAAAGCTCAACATAACCGCTTAGCTAAAGCTCTTGAATGTAAACAAGGGTGGGCAGTCAATACAAATATCAACAGTAACGATACCAAGTATAGTATCAGTATATGGTCAATACTACAGTGATTAGATTGATGGTTTTTGATATTACAAAATAGTTTTTGGTCGTTTTTTTTATATTATATACAAACTCAGGAAATAAGACACAATAGTACTTTTTTATTTTGTACTATTGACTTTACTATTAATGTATAAAATAAGAGGAATAAGGAAATAATTTAAATATTTATTTATATTCTTACAACAATAATAATAACAGTAATGCATTTTATAGCACATTCCTTTATTTGTGTGATTACAGTGGTGCTGAAAAATGGAATCATTTAATAATTCTAAAAAATATTTGGTATTAGTATTGGTATGACGAATACTACCCCCGTAACTAATTGATATCAGATCGATATCCAAATTTGTAGTATAGCCCAAAAAAACTTAAAAGTATTGAAACAACAGAAGAATAAGTGTTTGGTACAATTATGAGAAGTGGAGATAGAACCATATTACAACAGAAAGTAACCAGCTATGGGCAGTAAATTAGCAAGTAGATTAATAATCATTTTAAGAAAATAATAGTACCGGAAATTTTGCAATATGTTACTGCATACACTAGCAGCCAAACAGTATTTGTAACCCATTTTGAAATGGTTATATTATTATTTATATACCAAATAATATAAAGTGAAATATAGCGTTATCGTAAGTGGCTGCAATATATATTGCGATATAGATTTCAGGCCATATCGCAAATACTTTCTGCAGACTCACCCCTAGTGCTAGGAGGAAGATCTGCTCGCCGCCTACCACAATGCAGCGGTAGTCCATGACATGATGCAGCTTATTAAGCGTGCTGGAGTTAAGTGGCACAACGCTGCTCTTGAATGAGTCCACATTGGCGTTCTAAAGAAAACATATACACAAATTAAATGAAAAATGCCCCCCCACGTCAAGGTGTTAATTTATCACTCCAAAGACCTTGGTCAGCTCATAGAATTTAGACTTTGGGTCTGAAGAAGCCGGAGTGACCCTGGCCATGTCTGGCACCTGAGAACAGACACATAATGCATTGAGGGGTGGGGCTACACCAAATGAATGAAAACAAGCAATAACAGAGCACACTCACCCCCCAGAGCTTAAGACATTCCTTGCGGATGTCGGCCTGCCTGGACTCTGCAAGCGTCCTGCTGGCGCAATAACCCTCAATTTCACACAAAACACACACAAACAAACAAGAAAAGCTACTCACGGGTCTAAAACAAAGGCGTGGATCTTGGCCAAAGCCTTGATCTGGACTGCACACAGGCTATAGGAACAGTTGCCAAACGTGAATATTTTGCAATATTGATATGAAATAAGTCACAACCAGGTCTGTACCGCTCATTGGAATTGACCATGAAGTGGTAGAAGTCTGCATCCTCCTTGATGATGCTCAGGGGAACCACATCCAACACATCCATCTCGGTGTTCTTCAGCTGTTTGAGTTTTAGGTTGACTTTGAACATGTACTCTCTGACGGCGTCTGAGCCGGGTTTTAAACCTCGACATACCAGGTACCTGCCAGCAAAAAGACATTTGGCATCATTCCCCTCACCTGAGATGAATTCATTTTTTTTAATGAAATTTTGGCTATCATCCACAACCCCAATGTGAGAAAAACACACATCTTGTTTTTTTCTGTGCATTGTAAAACGTAAAAACATGCTAACAAAAGGAAGTAACAATGCAGGTATGGGGATATGTTAAAATGTGGAAGGTAGAGCACGCCAAAATCTGGAGAAGAAGAAAAATAAACACATGAATTTTGGTGTAGAAAACTACATGTGTGAATGCTCCAAAGCATTCTAACATGCCAGAGGCTGTTCACCTTTAATGCTCCAAAGCATTCACACAGTCCATCCATCCATCCATTTTCTACCGCTTATTCCCTTTCGGGGTCGCGGGGGGGCGCTGGCGCCTATCTCAGCTACAATCGGGCGGAAGGCGGGGTACACCCTGAACAAGTCGCCACCTCATCGCAGGGCCAACACAGATAGACAGACAACATTAACACTCACATTCACACACTAGGGCCAATTAAGTGTTGCCAATCAACCTATCCCCAGGTGCATGTCTTTGGAAGTGGGAGGAAGCCGGAGTACCCGGAGGGAACCCACGCATTCACGGGGAGAACATGCAAACTCCACACAGAAAGATCCGAAACTGGATTTGAACCCAGGACTGCGGGACCTTCGTATTTTGAGGCAGACGCACTAACCCCTCTGCCACCGTGAAGCCCATTCACACAGTAATAGGCAAAATAAAAATAAAAAGTGAGGTCCACAATAATTCCATTTGCCATTTCCAATTTCTATTGCCCACCCAATTAATGTTTTACATTGAGTAAACTTCTGACCGCAACAGTACACGCTCAGAGCAACGATAAGAAGAACACCAGCAACCCACCTCTCTGAGTTGGCAGGCCGGCTGGTCACAGGTTTGAATAGGGAGACCCGGTCAAAGCAAAGGTACATTAAGTAGATCAAACCCACGCTGAAAGGGGTGAAAAGGTCAAACGACTTACAGACAAAATGTCCACCTGAAAGGGAAAAAGGATCATTGTTCATCCAGTTAATAAAAGTAATGTTTCCTCCGAGCAGCACAGTTTGGATAACCTCACTTGTTCACTTTCCAACCTTTGATTGGGGTACCAAAGCACCAGACCTATTATGAGAGTGTTGATGAGCACTTGCAGCTGACCTGTCCTGAGTGTAGAGAGAGCGGTGAGGAACTGGCAGAGCAGCAACTGTTTACTCAAGATCTCCTGAAGGTTCTCTTGGCCTTCCACACTGAAACCCTGGCGTCACAGGAAACCATCATATCAGTCATCTGACCAGGAAGTGACCCCATGAATAATGCACGCTCACCCCGTCCGCCATGAGGAAGTGCAGCCCTGTTCCCTCAGTGCTGTCCAGCACAAAGTTTCTGAAAGCGGTGACGTTTTCTGGCCGTGTGATGTCGCCATCGCCGTCCACGCCTCCTTCACCTGGGACACAAATATGTCATAAGATTAAAAGATTGCATTAAGGATTTCCTCATGCATTATGCGTTACCATAGTAGGGCTCAAACAGCTCGCTGGGCGCAGCGTAGAAATCCTCCAGTTTGAAGTCACAGGGTCCTCTCAACGTCATGCCGAAACCTTTGGCATGCCAGCGTCTCTTCCACAGGACATACTCAGAAAATCCGCCAGGCCCTGCGCACACGTCGCCAAAGTACAACAGCTCTTTCTTGAGGTCTTTGTTTGAAGAACTCTACATGGAAAGAGAGGGAGCAGGGTTCGTCTTGACGCCAAATTGGTGCGACAAACATGGCAGTATTTCCTTATGCACACTCACCCCTTCTGGAACCTTTGGGTTGGTGAGCATGTAGTTGAAGCAGTGGTCGATGTTGGCCATTTTCATAGCGGCTCTGGATACAATAAATATGGGACAAAACTTTTTTTGTCTAGATTTATCAACATTTTGATAGGTAAAATTATTGTTTAAAAATACACCATGCCTAATTGTTGTACACACAATATAACAAATGTACACTTAAAAATAATTGAGGAGAGAGATGCACCTGTTGAGAAAGATGCCTCCCCGGATGGTTTCGTAGGGGTTCGAACGAGTGCGTGCTCTCCTCATTTCTTCACCCTCAAGGTCGTCAAACACTGTCTGTTTTGAAGAAGCAGTACATTTTATTACATCTTTCATTCAGGAGCCAATCGCTAAGGGCCGGGTAAAGTACAATGGTCCAAACTATAAGACGCAGTACAGCGGAACACCTCATTGTATGAAATTTTCGATTTACAAACTAGACACCTAATAAAAATATGCTTTAAGGTAAACATGTTTTATCCACCCATTGTCTTCCTCGAATGCAACCCTTGTGGGCAGGCTGATCGATCTCCGGTGCTCATTCTGTCAGCACATAGTGCTCTCAATAGCTACTGTGCTAGTTGTGTGCTTTTTAAGTGTTCTTAAGACTTTTTACAAAATTGCTATAGTTTTGCTAGCTCAATATGAGTCCAAAGAAAGCAACGGACAAGTTATATGTGGTTTGAAAGCTTTAGGAAGTATACACAGCATTGTCAACACTGCCCCCCACCCTTCCGCAGAACGCCAAGAAAACTAACCAAAAATGTAAAGTAAATGTTTGTATTATTCTTTATCATTGTAGTAACCTGGCTGTTTTATCATTTCAAACTGTGAGTGCACTACAGGGCTAGTGACAGTGTGAGTGCGCAGGTGGAGGTACAGTTCAGCTAGTTGTTGTTGTTTGGGCTTTGTTGATTAAATATCAATTTGATCCATCACATTTCTGTTATGTTTCTTTGCTATACAGTACTGTATAGAGTTTTATAATGTGCTCAAAGTGTACAAACCTTTACGAAAAAATGGACTGCATTGTGCTGCTGTTGCCCTAATGTGAACTTACCTTGCATCTAAGAAGAGTGTGCAGGAGGTCTTCGGTGCAAAACTCTGTTTCATCCTCAATCTTCATTTTTCTCTGTAAAAAAAAAGGGGACCTGCTTCAGATGGACAATAATAATAACAATACTGTATATTTCTGTAAAGTAACTATTTACTGGGCCCACTGCCATCCAGTCCCTCAGCTCATCTGCATCTGGAATTTCAGTGGTGCTTTCTGGGAACCAGTCGACCTTTTCTATGGCACTGGGCTGAACACACACAGAGGTAAAAAAAATGTTTTATGTCCCATGGTTTATTTACTCGTTTGCAGAGAGTAACAGGGGTACTTGATTTATTGGAAAGGAAGTCTTTTTATAATGAAAATAATTCAACAGAAAGCTCACCGCATTAGTGGTACATACCTCAGGTTCATCTCGCCAGTCCACATTGAGCTCACCCTGGAAGCCCTGAAGCGTAAGGCCAAGACCCCGTCGTCCTCTCTGGGTTGACGCTTCCACAATCTCTTTGCGGCCCTGACCAAACTTCCCAAGACCCTCACCCATACGAAAGCCCATCTTGGCCTGCAAAAGTTAAGTCATTTATCAAGTTACAAAGACAGGAAAAAATTTAAGGTTTATAATTTCAAAACGTGTCTCTAAGGCTCAGATTTAACCACGGCAACCGCAGAATTTGACAAAACCACTCTTGTGACATGCCGTAATGCCCATAACCATCCAGTCCTATGTCTAAGACTAGACCTCATATATGAACACTATTTTTTTATGCCGTTACGTCCTATGTCAAAAGAGTGCATATTGCAATTTTTTAAAATTTATTTTTATTTGTTTATAATATTATGTTGCTTCTGCCATATTACTTTGTTTATCATGCTTGTGTTGCTGTCATATGCACATTCACCTTTCTACTTGAGGTACATATATATATTTTAAATATGTTTGTGTTTAAAAAAAACAAAAAACTTGGTTAAATGATTTCAGTGCAAGTAGTTTTGAAAATTTTGAGCACATTTAAAATTACCGCGATAATAATGATAACCGTGATAAGAAATTTTCATACCGTGACATCACTATAATGGAAAATTGTAAAGTAATTGTTTCTCCGAATAAATTAATAAAAACACCTTGACGTGACTTTTTTTTGTCACATTTTCAACTGTTATTGGTATAAACAAAGTGGGCGCAGCCATTTTGGAAGAGTGTGTCAAAGGTTAACAGACAACGAGAACAGCAGAGTTGTTCTGAGATTTTCCCAGAGATACACTAGTTGCATCAGGGGTCTGGAAGGACGTCAGGTTAGGGCTGGACGATATGGCTTTTTTTAATATCTCGATATTTTTAGGCCATGTCACGATACACGATAAATACCTCCATATTTTGCCTTAGCCAAGAATGAACACTTGATGCATATAATCACAGCAGTATGATGATTCTATGTGTTTACATTAAAACATTCTTGTTCATACTGCATTAATGTATGCTCATTTTAAACTTTCATGCAGAGAGGAAAATCACAACTAAGTCAATTTACCAAAACTGCAATTATTAAACAGTTTTTAAGCAGTGGCACAAATATTCATGTCATTTCCAAAACAGAAAGTGCAAGATTGTCAGAGACATTTTTAAAACCAGCTATGAGTTCACTTTTGTGCAAGATGTCACTAAGATGATATATCAAAACAACACTAAATTAAAGTGGATTTTTTTGTACAGAACGCCACTACAATAGTTTAAAACAAATAAAGGCACTTTTGTGCACGATGTCACACAAGATATTTCAACAACTGTCATATAAAAATGAGCCGCATAATAGGAAATCAAATAGTGTATGTCCTTTGCTATGTGGTAGGTTTTTGCGGACGTTATCTCTTTCTGTTGTTGACCATTTTTTTCATACAGTGTTGATGTGGAAATGGTTGCTTCAGCATTTTGTTAGTGTGGAACTGAACGGAGATGTTGACATGCGGAGTAAGCACTCTTCATAAAAAATGAAGAGTGAGAGAACAGGTGACTTTTCAAATGATGCTACATATTAGCAGTAATGCTACTTTTTGAAGCAAAGCTTTTTTTTACAATTAACAAATTACGGTTGTCTGTTCGACATATTCCCACTTGAAGCCAAACCACCGCCAGACAATGGACCGCCTGCTGTTTTTCTTGGGAATTAGTTATTCTTTCTCTCTTATTACCACTCGCACCACAGCTAACGATACCCATGCTGCTACCTCTGTACTCCGCGAGGGTGTATACGTATGATACGTATGTGACGTATGTAAGAAGGTGCGCTTGTTTTATGTCTCTGTGAGAAGGAGAGACAAGAAAGAGTGAGAAGAGCCTGTAGTGTACTGCCCGCAGTTAAAAGCAACTGCGTGAGAACGTATACTCGAATATCACGATATAGTAATTTTCTATATCGCACAGAGACAAACCCGCAATATATCGAGTATATTGATATATCGCCCAGCCCTACCTCAGGTGTTGGGTGAATTTAGGTCAGGCATATGCCCCCTAGACCAGCCAGGTTGGCCGGCATAAGGGAACACTACGCCCATTTTTTTTCATATATATGTATGCTTTGGAGCCCCTGCCTGGAAAGAAAATAATGTTTGCCTTGGTGCCCTAAAAGATGAGCCCACCTTAAAAAGTAAAAATTTGAGGCCTGTGTCTCCAGTCTGTTGTTAGGCTGTGTTTGATATATTGGAAGTTTGTCAAAAAAATGACACAATCTACCTCTTGAATGTTGTGTTAGTGTCCGTTTTTAACTTTACCATCATGTTCATCGACGCACTGTTGTACATGGAGAACTTGGGGCTCTCTGTGGGGGGGGACTCGGTGTCCCTGGTGTCGACGGATACGGAAGGCATGGAAAATCCGACTCTGGGCTCTTCTTGGTCGCTGAGAGAGTCATTTTGGCTAGAGTCTGGAAACAATCACACATTAATCACTGACAAATTGTAATAAAAATAACAGTTTCAAAAAGAATGATTAGACTTTTATCTTTAAAGGTGTTACAGAAACTAGTCATGAATAAGGCGTGCTTGGTAAAACAAACAATTGAGGTGTACCTTGTCTCGACAATTTGGATTCTTCATCGGAGCTGCTGTTGTCATGATGCCTCTTTGCAGCTAGCAAAGGAGCTGCATCGGTTCTTCTCTTCATCTTGGCTGCAGCAGCACACAGCATAAATAAGAAGAAGAAACAGCTTAACGGCATAACCAAGTCTACACCTAAAGTTGTATTTGTTCTTCAAAAGAACACCATATGTATTGATTAGGTACAGTCGTGGTCAAAGGTTTACATACACTTGTGAAGGACATAATGTCATGGCTGTCTTGAGTTTCCAATAATTTCTACAACTCTTGTTTTTTGTTATAGAGTGATTGGAGCACATGCTTTTTTGTCACAAAAAACATTGATGAAGTTTGGTTCTTTTATGAATTTATTACGGGTCGACTGAAAATGTGACCACATCTGCTGGGTCAAAAGCATACATAGAGCAAAATACATTATCAATTTTGGTAATGTAGAAAAGTTACAATCAAATCGAATTAGCTTTATGGCATGGCCTCTTAACTTCATGAGAGTGATTATCATTGACGACACCTGTTGACTTCTCTGATCCCGTTTTTAAGTGGGCTCATGTGATGCAGTCATTAGACTCGGTTACAAACACGACAATGGGAAAGTCAAAGGAACTCAGCACGGATCTGAAAAAACAAATCATTGATTTGAACAAGTCAGGAAAGTTACTTGGAGCCATTTCAAAGCATTTTAAGGCGCCAAGAGCAACTATGTTGTAAGTATAAAGTGCATGACACAGTTTTGTCACTGCCACGATCAGGAAGGCCTCACGGTGGAAGAGGGCTTAGTGCGTCTGCCTCACAATACGAAGGTCCTACAGTCCTGGGTTCAATCCCAGGCTCGGGATCTTTCTGTGTGGAGTTTGCATGTTTTCCCCGTGAATGCGTGGGTTCCCTCCGGGTACTCCGGCTTCCTCCCAGTTCCAAAGACATGCACCTGGGGATAGATTGATTGGCAACACTAAATTGGCCCTAGTGTGTGAATGTTGTCTGTCTATCTGTGTTGGCCCTGCAATGAGATGGCGACTTGTCCAGGGTGTACCCCGCCTTCCGCCCGATTGTAGCTGAGATACGCGCCAGCGACCCCAAAAGGGAATAAGCGGTAGAAATGGATAGACGATCAGGAAAAAAACGCAAGCGATCACCTGCTGCTGAAAGAAAGTTGGTCAGGATGATCAAGAGTCAACCAAGAACCACCAAAAAGTAGGTCTGCAATGATGGAAGCTGCTGGAACACAGGTGTCAGTGTCCACAGCCAAGCGTGTTTTGCATCGCCATGGACTGAGAGGCAACCATGCAAGAAGAAAGTCCTTGCTCCAGAAGAGACATCTTAAGGCTTGTCTAAAGTTTGCTGCTGATCACATGGACAAAGATAAGACTTTCTGGAGGAAAGTTTTGTGGTCATATGAAACATAAAAATAGCTGTTTGGTCACAATACCCAGCAATATGTTCCAAGGAGAAAAGGTGAGGTCTTTAATCCAAGGAACACCAAACCTACCGTCAAGCATGGTGGTGGTAGTATTATGCTCTGGGCCTGTTTTGCTGCCAATTTAACTGGTGCTTTACAGAGAGTAAATGGGACAATGAAAAAGGAGGACTACCTCCAAATTCTTCAGGACAACCTGAAATCATCAGCCTGGAGGTTGGGTCTGGGGTGCAGTTGGATGTTCTAACAGGACAATGACCCCAAACACATGTCAAAGTGGTAAAGGAACGGCTAAATCAGGGTAGAATTAAGGTGTTAGAATGGTCTTCCCAAAGTCCTTACTTAAACGTGTGGACAATGCTGAAGAAACAAGTCCATGTCAGAAAACCAACAAATTTAGTTGAACTGCACCAATTTTGTCAAGAGGAATGGTCAAAAGTTCAACCAGAAGCTTCTGGATGGCAAACTATGAGCGCCTAATTGCAGTAAAACTTGCCAAGGGACATGTAACCAAATATTAACATTGCTGTACGTATACTTTTGACCCAGCAGATTTGGTCACATTTCCAGTAGACCCATAATCAATTCTTAAAAGAACCAAACTTCATGAATGGTTATTGTGACCAACAAATATGTGCTTCAATCACTCTATCACAACAAAATAGTTTTTTTAGAAATGATTGGAAACTCAAGATAGCCATGACATTATGTTATTTACAACTGTATGTAAACTTTTGACCACGACTGTATAGACAGTATATTAAGAACGATTAGGTTTTGGACTTTGCATGTGGCGTTGGAAAGTCACAAACTCGACCACTATGTTAGACTTATAAATCTGAATAGTTTACTTATGTATACTTACGATTTAGTAAATCATGCAGGTTGCAGACCATGTGAATGTAGTTTGAGTCGACGTGTTAAAATGTACACAATAGTGATGGGTCCGGCAACACCGATGCATCGGCGCATGCGTCGAGCTCATAGAGCGAAACCCTGTGTCAGTGCGCGTACCGATGTAGAAAGTCACGTGACCGATCATGAGCTGTTTTGGTCACGTGACCGATACGCGAACTCTGTCGCACTGACGACTGCGCGCCAACATGTGTTTATAAGGAAGTGCATCTGTCAACGAGATGCTGCTGCCAACAGAATCGCCGCACTTCTGTCGTTGTTTGTCATTTATCGTCGTCAGAGATCATGGAACAGCCTCAGGCAAAAAAAAAAGATTTCTGCCGTGTGGGAATATTTTGATCTTATATCGGAAAAAAAAGTATTTGTGTTCATTTCCTTGTCCTTTCATCCTGTTCTCTCAAAGTTTCTACTCGATCTGTTATTAGGGCTGTAGCGGTAAATGTATTTGTACTGAACCGCATTGTCCCACCCACACAACCATCTGGTTACATTAAAAAGCATTGTCAGCTGACCCCTCCGATTGCTCCGTTGGTAGAGTGGAGGACTGTACTCGCTTATGCTGGGTTCCGTGGGGCATTTGCTCAAATCCCGCTCGATCGATCAATGATTACGTTTTTGCCATGAATTGATTAACGTGGACCCCGACTTAAACAAGTTGAAAACATTATTCGGGTCTTATAATTTAGTGGTCAATTTTACGGAATATGTACTGAACTGTGCAATCTCCTAATAAAAGTTTCAATCAATCAATCAATCAACAGTGCGTATTCAGAGCGCATGTAAAAAAAAGAAAAAATCCCAGTCCTCAAGTATCCTCATTCACAATACGTTCTCTTCGATTTCCATGTTATGATACATGTTCACATTATTTATTGAGTGTATCTAAAACAAACAAAAAAATATTTTTATTTAAATGAAGATATGAAATAATCCTAAATGAAATACAATGACTTGGTTTATATTATTGTATATACTAGGTCATAAAGTTAGTGTCAGTTGAGTCGGTCTATAAGTTGCCTGTAGGGATTTTTTATGTCCAGCAAATGTCAGTATTTAGTGACACAGTATTGACACAGTACCAATGTAGTTTTGCAATGTGTCGAAACGATACATGACGCCACATCAACAAATCACTAGTACACAAATGGCCTTAATGGAGTGCTCCTGTCAAAATTCATGTCGCTCACATAAAAAAGGTTGACCAGCCCTGCACGGATCCCCTTTACCCTCCAAACAATCACGGTAAAGTCATGCATTTTTACTCAAGCTTAAATAAGAGAGTTGATAGTACTCTTACTGTAAATAAACTACGCGTTTCTTTACATTTAAAATAGATACACCTGTGGCTTTCAGCTACGTTGGACGCGTGTCGTAGTTTCTCTTTCTAACGAAACGAAACTGCGTAACTTTAGCTTCTAGCTACCTAACATAGCCGTCTGGTATTTACCTGTTTAGACGTAAACTTTCCTCCTCAGCAACAGCACTTGAATTCCATTTGGGCGCCAAGATTCCGGAGTGAAATAGTGGGGGAAAATGCAAGTTTGTTGATATATTTCTGTGGCATTGGACTAGGTTTCACATGGGAATCTTAGGTAGTTTCCCCCCACTAAGGGGTCCTTTTGCAATTGACGGCGCGTCTCCGTGTGACCAGTGCAAGACGCGGAATGATGACGTCGTGCCTCCCACCCGTCAAAAACAAATCGCAACAAAATATCGATCCACTCATCCACTATGGCAGGGCATCTGTCGTTTCATCCTGGACAATATTCATGACAAAATGTGTGCTTTGTTTTAAAGATTTGCTATAAGGATTTATATATATATATATTTATATATATATATATATATGAGAAAACAATTTAAAAATGAATTTTACCTTCCAACATCATTATACTATTGGTTAAGTTGTATATTCATAAATGTAAGTTTCTCTACACTGGACCTGTTTCTTGTGCCTTTAAAACAAGAATTACAACTTTAATTTAAAATGCTTTTTACCTCTAACAACCAGAAAGCTCTGAAAACTCTGATGCTGTGCTCCAAATTTGGATTGTTTACGGAACTTGTGTGAGCATATGGCTTTACATTTTGTTACAAACACTATATTGCCAAAAGTATTTGGCCACCTGCCTTGACTCACATATGAACTTGACGTGTCATCCCATTTCTAACCCATAGGGTTCAATATGATGTGAGTCCACCTTTTGCAGCTATTACAGCTTCAACTCTTCTGGGAAGGCTGTCCACAAGGTTGAAGAGTGTGTTTATAAGAATTTTCGACCAGTCTTCCAAAAGCGAGGTCACACACTGATGTTGGTGGAGAAGGCCTGGCTCGCAGTCTCCGTTATAATTCATCCCAAAGGTGTTCTATCTGGTTTAGGTCAGGACTCTGTGCAGGCCAGTCAAGTTCATCCACACCAGACTCTGTCATCCATGTCTTTATGGACCTTGCTTTGTGCACTGGTGCACAGTCATGTTGTGAAGAAGAAGGGGCCCACTCCAAACTGCTGTCCAAATTTCACACTCGGCACAATGCAGTCCGAAATGTACCGTTATACTGGCAACCTCCAAACCCAGACTCGTCCATCAGATTGCCAGATGGTGATGTTTGGCTTAGATGCAGCTGATTGGCCACGGAAACCCTCAGTGACTGTTCCTCGTTCGACAGGAACGGGCTGGCATCCGCTTTCGGAGGGGGGGATAGTACTGGTGGCTGTGCTGATTCGGTAGCACAGCTGCTAGACTTTCACCACCAGGCCAAACCGCAACCACCAGCAAGCCCGTTACCACCTGTCTTTCGGTTTGCCTGGTCACACCCACCAACCACATTACCAACTCCCAGGCTGGTCCCCGTACCAGCACCAGCAACCAGACTGGTCCCCGTACCATCATCAGCACCCAGGCTAGTTCCCTCACCAGTACCAACACCGAGGCTGGTCCCCTCAACAGTACCAGCACCCAGGCTGGTCCCCGCGATAGCATCAGTACCCAGGCTGGTCCTCGCAACAGCACTTGCGTCCGCCTTCCCAATGGCCAAGAAGGTGGCCATTCCTCGGCCGTCCAACTCGCCGGCTGAAGCAGCAGTCTAGTCGCCATCTACTTAGGCCGGCGACCCACCACCATTTCCCCATCCACCCTCCCCTGTCTGTTGATTTCGTTTTTCTGCAGACAAGTCCATAAGGAGGGGGGTACTGTCACGGCACAGGCTCGAACCAGCTCTTTTCCGGCAGCTGGATCTTCCAGAACCTCCGTTGGCAGCGCACCGAAACACGCCCCTGCTTGCGCTGGCCGCGTCACGCCCACATGCCGGAAAGGCTGTGGGCGATCGGCAATCTGCACACCTGGGACTCATGAGGGCGAACTGTATAAAGACCAGTGGACCCAAGGATCCTTGCCGGAACTTAATCTTCAGCTACCTGTCTAAGCACCCTGTGTCTGGCGTCCATCCCGCGAACTCGCTCTTCCTCCTGTGACTTCCTTGTTTCCATGTTCGATGCCCCTCTTGTCTTCCTGCAGTGCTTTCCCTGTTCTCCTGTGATCCCGTGTTGTTCCCCTCTGGATTCCGGACTGCCTCCATTCATACTCGACTTCCGCTTTGCACACGGACTCCTTGACGCCTCTCTCAGCCCCATGGACCTCCCGCTTGGATCATGGACCTTCTTCTGCTTGCACCGTTGGACTTGTCTGCTTTCCTCATCCAACAATTTGGTAATACTCAACAGTTAATCTTTCATACACATAGTCTCCCACCACACACCCCTTTTGGATTAGTCACACCCCATTCTCTTGTTTAGTGTGACTGTGTGTGTGTGTGTGCGTGCGTGCATGCGTGCGTGTGTGTACAAACCCTGTTTCCATATGAGTTGGGAAATTGTGTTGGATGTAAATATAAATGGAATACAATGATTTGCAAATCCTTTTCAACCCATATTCAGTTGAATATGCTACAAAGACAACATATTTGATGTTCAAACTGATAAACTTTTTTTTTTGCAAATAATAATTAACTTCAGAATTTGATGCCAGCAACACGTGACAAAGAAGTTGGGAAAGGTGGCAATAAATAATGATAAAGTTGAGGAATGGTCATCAAACACTTATTTGGAACATCCCACAGGTGTGCAGACTAATTGGGAACAGGTGGGTGCCATGATTGGGTATAAAAACAGCTTCCCAAAAATTGATCAGTCTTTCACAAGAAAGGATGGGGCGAGGTAAACCCCTTTGTCCACAACTGAGTGAGCAAATAGACAAACAGTTTAAGAACACGCTTCTCAAAGTGCAATTGCAAGGAATTTAGGGATTTCAACATCAAGGGTCCATAATATCATCAAAATGTTCAGAGAATCTGGAAAAATCACTACACGTAAGCGGCATGGCCGGAAACCAACATTGAATGACCTTTGATACGTCTGTCACTAAATACAATTGGTTGCTACATCTGTAAGTGCAAGTTACAGATGTAGCGACTATGCAAAGCGAAAGTCATTTATTAACAACATCCAGAAACGCCGTCGGCTTCTCTGGGCCGGAGATCATCTAAGATGATGCAAAGTGGAAAAGTGTTCTGTGGTCTGACGAGTCCACATTTCAAATTGTTTTTGGAAATATTCGACATTGTGTCATCCGGACCAAAGGGGAAGCAAACCATACAGACGCAAAGTTCAAAAGCCAGCATATGTGATTGTATTGGGGTTTATTAGTGCCCAAGGCATTGGTAATTTACACATCTGTGAAGGCACCATTAATGCTGAAAGGTACATACAGGTTTCGGAACAACATATGCTGCCATCTACGCGGCGTATTTTTCATGGATGCCCCTGCTTATTTCATCAAGACAAGGCCAAACCACATTCAGCACGTTTTACAACAGTGTGGCTTCGTAAAAAAAGAGTCCGGGTACTTTCCTGGCCCGCCTGCAGTCCAGACCTGTCTCCCATCGAAAATGTGTGCCGCATTATGAAGCTTATAATACGACAGCGGAGACCCCGGACTGTTGAACGACTGAATATCTACATAAAACAAGAATGGAAAAGAATTTCACTTTCAAAGCTTCAACAATTAGTTTACTCAGTTCCCAAACGTTTATTAAGTGTTGTTAAAAGAAAAGGTGATGTAACACGGTGGTGAACATGCCCTTTAATATCTACTTTGACACATGTTGCAGACATGAAATTCTAAGTTAATTTGCAACAAAAAAAAATAAAGTTTATGAGTTTGAACATTAAATATCTTGTCTTTGTAGTGCATTCAATTGAATATGGGTTGAAAAGGATTTGCAAATCATTGTATTCCGTTTGTATTTACATCTGACACAATTTCCCAACTCATATGAAACGGGGTTTGTATGTGTATATATGTATTTTAATATGTGTGTATATGTATGTATATATAATAAAACATAAAGAAAAATTAGCCCCTTGTGGAACTGTGCCGTTACGACTCCTCTTGTATACATAATACATTGTCATCCAAAACGTTGTCTGCTTCCCAGTCTTTTCTAATTTTGTCCATACATGTCTCTTTAAGATGGTTCTCCATTTCCACATCCACACCTTTGCATTAAAATGTATGAATTCTTCTCCTTAAGAAAAACAATTTGAACACATTTTCTTCAAATTTTAACTGCACTGATGTCTTTGCAACTAAGCAATTAGAACAGATTACGTGTACTCTTGCATGTGTTCCGGATTGGATTTAATCCTTTCTCGGCATACAAGGTCAGCGACCATGTGTCAAAACAGTAGAAGATGGTTCAACTATTAAAAAAAAAACGTGTACTTAAGTACAACACTTAATACCTTTAGTATGTGGAATTACATTTTGGAGTGGATTAAGCAAATAAATCATATATCATATATATGATCCTTTTGAAGAAATTTTTAGGCGCAGCCAAGGCGTTGAGGGGATCCGGTTTGGTGGCCACGGGATTAGGTCTTTGCTTTTTGCAGATGATGTAGTCCTGATGGCTTCATCTGACCGGGATCTTCAGCTCTCACTGGATCGGTTCGCAGCGACCGGAATGAGAATCAGCACCTCCAAGTCCGAGTCCATGGTTCTCGCCCGGAAAAGGGTGGAGTGCCATCTCCGGGTTGGGGAGGAGACCCTGCCCCAAGTGGAGGAGTTCAAGTACCTAGGAGTCTTGTTCACAAGTGGGTGAAGAGTGGATCGTGAGATCGACAGGCGGATCGGTGCGGCGTCTTCAGTAATGCGGACGTTGTATCGATCCGTTGTGGTGAAGAAGGACCTGAGCCGGAAGGCAAAGCTCTCAATTTACCGGTCGATATATGTTCCCATCCTCACCTATGGTCATGAGCTTTGGGTCATGACCGAAAGGATAAGATCACGGGTACAAGCGGCCGAAATGAGTTTCCTCCGCCGGGTGGCGGGGCTCTCCCTTAGAGATAGCGTGAGAAGCTCTGCCATCCGGGAGGAACTCAAAGTAAAGCCGCTGCTCCTTCACATCGAGAGGAGCCAGATGAGGTGGTTCGGGCATCTGGTCTGGATGCCACCCGAACGCCTCCCTAGGGAGGTGTTTAGGGCACGTCCAGCTGGTAGGAAGCCACGGGGAAGACCCAGGACACGTTGGGAAGACTATGTCTCCCGGCTGGCCTGGGAACGCCTCGGGATCCCCCGGGAAGAGCTAGACGAAGTGGCTGGAGATAGGGAAGTCTGGGCTTCCCTGCTTAGGCTGCTGCCCCCGCGACCCGACCTCGGATAAGCGGAAGATGATGGATGGATGGATGGATGGATCCATCCATCCATCCATCATCTTCCGCTTATCCGGATGATCCTCTTGAAGAAACTATTCAAACTTAAAGTGTTTACAAAGTACAAAGAAGAACCATGAAAAACATTCTGAATTTATTTCATCCATGCATTAATTTTCTAGATAATCTTACTCATCTCACCATCTGAAATATAACTTTCTTCACTAATTATTATTATTTTTTCCTGTTATTTATAGAGTATATTGTGAACAAATTGAGAACAGGAAGTGAACAAACGTTTTAGCAACTGCTATGTAAAGGAACTGGAGTAGCAGGAATAAACTCTGCTTCCTCCTACTCCTTTTCAAACATGTTGAGTAGAGAAACCTGGAAATGGTGATATGTACGCATGTATGCATGTACGCATTGCATACGTGTTGTATGCATATGTGTTCCAAATAAACTCCAACTCAACCAACTTGAATCGTTTGATACTGAAAAAACACAATTAAATAAACTCGATAAATAATGATGAATTCAAATTGATCAGCAACTCGGGAGTATTTTAACCTCCCAAAAAAATGTATGCAACAATTTGTGCTGATTGTTTTGTTTTTTTAATTAATAAAAATGAGGACATCAAGATTTTGTATTTTGGAGTGCACCAATTTTTCAAGAGGGTTTTGAAGCATGATACCGATGAAGCAACCCCACCCCCATGCACTTTGCTTGTTTTGTTCATCCCATTTAATTGGTGGCTCTTTTGCACCAACTCCTTACAGGTGCATTAATCCAGCACATCTCCAGAGGCTAATCCTCCGCTGACACCAGTGCACACCCACACGAACGGTCGATCAGTGCCACGCATGTGAAAGGCTTATGCAATGGTTGACGAGGGTCTATATATAGGGAGCGGCCTCATTCGGTGGCAGGTGTATCTCCAAGAAAGGAGCAAGGAAAACGTGCCATTCGGACACCGGAAAACTGGAAAACCACCAAGGGAGCTGCACCAGAGACTCTTGGTGTTGCCTGGCGGAGTCCAGCGGGCGAGAAGAAAACAACCAGGATGTTTTTCCGCATCCCTCGCCTGACCCCTGGATACATTAGATACCTCCAGGTGCGTAACAATGATTGATTGCATTTTGGCATACATTATGCTTTTAAATTTGTACCCCAAAATTGTCAAAAGCCAGTAAAAAAAAAAAAAGGAAAGCCTCGCTGTGCCTTGGATAATCAAGCTTCAGTGCAGACTCCAACGTCCAAGTAGATATACAATCACATACAGCACATAAAACAAACCAAGACAGTTTTGGTATTTAATGAATAAATAAAAGCAGCTATAATGTATATATATATATATATATATATATATATATATATATATATATATATATATATTTTTATAGTGTAGTGTAGCAGTTTACATAGCTGACCTCAAACACCCAATTCTCTATTTAAAATTTTGCTCCAAATTGTTCAAACATGACACAACAATGGTGTGCAAAAAAACATTCTTAATTTTACTAATATGCTGATAGTGCATTTTTTTACCAGGTGATGTTTTACAGATATTTATAAATATTGTATGGTTTCTGTATTTGCCTTAGAATGTATTCATATTGCTCATATTGTATTTAGCAGACAGACTATTCTTGTAATATAAGCATGATTTCCTGTTCAATGGTGATTATCACTTTTTGTTTCAAAGCCAAACAAAGCCAAAATAAAAAAAAAAATAATAATAATTGAAAAAACTTCACTGACTCTATAATGCCACATTTTATATTTTGGAGGCAACTTTTTTTCTAAATCATTGGTTGATTTGCGAAATGTGATTATTTTTTATCAAGCTGGTGCATCAAATTCAAGGCCCAGGGGCCACATCATTTTAGGTCCATAATTATTGTGCATTGACAAAGCAGCTAATCTTTATTCGATATCTAATAATGTAGTGCGTGCAATTGCATATGTGCTAAACTTAGAAATAAATTATGTTAAAAAAATAATAAAAAAACATAAAAAATCAACACCCTAAATATTTACTTGTCACCTCTATTTAAGATTTCAACCAGTTAAAATGACCAAAATACACATGGGCCTTTGTGCAATTCTATTATGAGGCGATTATACGTTTATACATATTGATACATGATGTAGTGGCCCTCTGAAGGCAGCGATATCTGCCATGTGGCCCACAATGAAAAAGGTTTGACACCCCTGTTATCATAAATACCACAATTTGACTTTGAATTTATATCTTACTTTAGGGAGCATCTTGGATTGACTGAGAGTTCTGAATTCTCCACAAAGCTGCCCAGGACTGAAATGTGCGCACACAATGACTCATTCGAAAGAAATAAAAACAAATGGAGATTCTAGTGAGGATCTTCCCATATGGGAAGACCATCGCTGGGATGAAAGCGATATTTGACAACACGCACTTCCTCAAAGACACTACAGTGGCCAGAACCAGGAGGAGAAGCATGGCTTTGTCGCCATCTTCATCGATGGTGATGATGGCGGCTGGAGGCGGTTGTCGTGGCATTGTCGAGTTGTGACCCGTGCCCTTTTTTCCCCCAGACTCAGGCGGCGCAGACGGTGCTGCAGAGCCGGGAGGGCCCTGTAATGCCTCGCCTGGCGTTCCTGCTGGGATTCATGGGGGTGGGAGTGTCTGGGTACAGCTCCCGCCAACTGACGCTGCATTACAAGCCGGCTAGTCGCCTCTTCAGATAAGATGGACGACCTCGGACACGCGCATGATGGCAGTCATTTCCTCGTGTTTTGGTGATTTTTGAGTGAACGTTGTCACCTTTAGGTCAGTGGCGTGATGTGTTGTGCTTAATAATCTTTTTTCAACGTCCAATTTAATGAATCTCAAAATGCGACAAAGTTTAAGTTCCACTGATGGTCACAAATACTAGGTGTGGTGAAATCTGCCCTCCGCATTTGACCCATCCCCATGTTCACCCCCTGGAAGGTGAGGGGAGCAGTGAGCAGCAGCGTGCGGCACGCTCGGGAATCATTTGATGATTGGAGATACACCTGATCATGGGATTTTTTTTTGATTGAATAAAGATACAATTATATTCAAAACAAAGTCACAAAATAATCATACAAATGCCATTTCATTTACCAAAATTTGCCGTAATTATATTAAAATTCTAATTAAATTTGCCTAACATGTACACCTTTATTGGTGGTACTTGCTTGATATCTACTTCACCTCACGTGTTGCTGTAGGCAGTATTTGTGGAAAGACAAATTAAAAACAATGCATTGCTGCCTCATTCAGGAGAGGAAAGACAAAGAGAGCTGCCAGACAGCTATTAACTTACATTGTAAGAATTTTCAGAAAAGCGCTGATATTATTTTCAGTTAACTACAGCAAAATTACCACTAAATGGTCTAATGCAGGGGAAGGGAATCTATGGCTTCCGAGCCCAATGCGGCTCTTTTGATGACTGCATCTGGCTCTCAGATAAATCCAAGCAGACATTTCTTAACACGATAAGTAATTAATAAATTTGTTGGAAATTATAGTGTTAAAAATAACGTTAAAAATATAAAACATTCTTTTGCATTTTAATCCCTTCGGAGTACAGGAGGGTCGCATTAATGGTAAGAAGTACTTTATTTATAATTGGTTAGCTTCAGAATAGCAATGTTATCAAAAAAGAATAAGAGACTTATTATACTCTAAAAATGTTGGTCTTACTTAAAAATGCACGCATTTAGTTGTATTCAATATTATATGGCTCTCACGGAAATACATTTTACAATAGTTGGCTTTCATGGCTCGCTCAGCCAAAAAGGCCCCTGACCCCTGCTCTAATGTCACAATTGTAATTTTATTGTTAAACATTCTCACATTTTAACAGCCTGCAAAACACCTTAGGGGTGAAATCAGTTTGACTTTACAATAATTCTGTGATTGCAGTATTTTACTTTACAATAGCAGTTAATTGCTGTGAAATATAACTTTTACAGTAATTTGTTGAACTGTTGCAGTACATTTTGAAAAATAACTGTCAAATGCTGTGAAATCCTGTTTGTTTGTTTTTTTTTACAGTGTAGCAAATCATACTATAAGAGTCACAATGTTTTTAATTTCACAATTTAATTTTTCATCCAGAGCGGCATCTGCTGGATTTGCAGTGGCACTACACAATTGACTCTCAAATGCAAAACTGCTCCTTGAGTCACTTTGCACTTTATTTATGTACAGAACCTGCACATGATGTTCTGAATATCACTTTGAAGCTGAATGAGATTAGTAGAACGTGACAACAGAATGGATCTCGCCTGGTTGAAGACCGGTGTCACATGAGGTGAACGTATAGTCAGTAGAAACAGTTTGTCCTGTGCCGTGTCCTCTCAGAGGCCTTGTGCAACTTTCACAGCATATGAATGTATCAGAGAATGTGAATTAGCTGTAAAAGATGGCGACACAGCCTCCTGGCTCTATCAAAACCACAGTTTGAGTGCGCAAGCGAGAGATTAGCACAGAAGGAGGTCAGTGCGAGCGAAGTGATACCATAGATCCTATTAGGAAACATCTTTTTAGAGCAGATAACATATGCTAAGGGTTACTGACCTTGAAATGGAGAAGAGAGCTGCTTGTGACGCAGCAAAAAGTCGTGTTTTAGATTATCTTTGTTTTGTGTAATCACTGTTTTTTTTTTCTTGGGAGAATTTAGTAGGATTTTGTATACATTTAATGAGAATAACTGGGAATTTGGTGAACTCTATCAGAAACAACTGAAAAAAGCCAATGGTTATTTTATGCAGGGCATTCAACATTTAACTGAACAACAACAATGTCAAACTAACTCTCATACACAGCCATCCATCGCCACATCACACCTCCAATATCGCATATTTTTGGGCGATTTTTTTTTGTAAAGCATATATTCTACAACACCAGTGTCAGAAAAGGCTGGAAATATTATGTGGCAATTGTCTATATATTTTGATCTATCTCCTGTTGGCAGAAAAAAATGCATGTATCTTTTAAACTTTTAATCTGAAACAAATATTATCAATCATTTTTCTTGTCTAAATAAAATTTGTACCAGAACATCTGCTTAACCAATGATTTCAGAGCAAGATGTCCATCAAATTGTGCACCATAAAAATTACAATAGATGTGAGGGTACAAAAAAACGACAGCTCAGTTGCTAGAATCTTACCTTAAAAAAAATGTTATTTTTGTCATTTATACTAATGAGCTGCAATCTTTTTTTACTTTTTCATACGGTGCGAATAAATATAATATACTGTATCATATAATCAAATACAATATAATAATCAAATGCATAGCCAATTCTGTAATAATATCATGAGGTGAATCTTTATACATTAATATCCATATACTGTATTATTCACTGTGACAAGCCGACATCTGAGGGCAGCTATAACCTCAATGAATTTGCGCTTAACAATATTTTTGGCCTAAATTAAGCATTTGAAAGTATAACAATTGCTAAATGAACTAAGAATATTAATAGTACTAAAAGAGACCAAACCAAGAGTGTGCTGTTTAGTATCGTGGTCTCTGATTATCTCAACCTCAGGCAGCATTACTGTATTGGATTAAAAGAGTGTAAAAGTGACTAAAGGTTGTGATTTATATCCAGTTATCACTCTTATAATGTTAAAAAAATGTTTTTGAATTTTTTATGCCCTACCTATTAAAATATTTGATTTATAATCAATGATTCCTACTTCACGGAAATGTTTAAACCTATTTAATCGCAATAAACGAGTGTTGGCTGCACTCCCAATACATTCTAATGAGTTTTCTTAAAAGTAATCCTTTTTGGGGGGAGGACATTTAGCATATTTCAGAGCTGACTTGAAAAGCCTCGGATGCTTTTTAACTAGTCTTTCAAAGAAAGAAGGACAAAAGGAAATGTTTATAACAAGTCTTTTTTTGCAACAGCACCATCCTGTGAATCTGGTGGGCCTCTGCTTCACACATATTTTACTGTATTGTATTATCAAAACATTCTGGTAAACGTATATGCCTAACCTGAGCATTGAAATTGTGCAACAAAAATACAAAATTGTATTATAAAAATTGTGATTGCGTAACCTTTCAGAAAACATCCTACTATATTCTCATGGCTTGTTTGTGTTGTTGACTTTAAAATTGTGGCAGATTGTAACAGCGTGAATTGAAATGTGCATATTTGAACTAGTCTGCTGTGTGTTTATGTTGTCAGGATTTGAAACCAGCTGAGGCAAAAATGTTCCATGTGGTATTGTGTGATATGATTGTACTGTACTGTTTATAAGTCGTGCATGTGTGACTGTTTGAACACATTGAATGTTTCAAAGCCGATAAGAAATGTGAAATTCTTCACTCTGTTCTGTATGGAGAAGCATATTTGCAGGGGAAAATGAGTATGAAATGTTGTTGCTGTTCAGTACAATACAGATTGAGAATTTAAATTTGGAAAAAAAAGAAAGATGCATACAAAAAATGGCGGAATGTAACTGTAAATTCACAGCAAAATACAATGAAGATGTATTTCAAGTAATAAAGTCATAAACTTGGCAATTACAAACTTTCTCTCTCTTTTTTTTTTTTACCTTCGTGTTGCACCAAAATCTACAATAAAAAAACATCTACAGGAGGAAGTCACACCAACTAGTACAAACATGAACACATCATGCGTCATGCTATCACATGATTTGTGGAGCGCATGACTTATGAAGTAATGCATTCGCTTTGCTCCTTTAGTCATGACTGTAAGTTATGGTATTGGGTGAAGTGACACTTTTCATTAAAAAGCAGGTTTTATGTTATTTATTCATGGTCTCTTTTTTGGTATCATCGCCTTATCTACTCAGAAAAACATGGGAAATTTTCTAAGGCAATAGAGGGAAAAAAAGAGTAGTCAGCGTACATCTTGTGTAGCTATTTACAAAAACTAAAACCAGTAAATTTGGCACGATGTGTAAATGGTAAATAAAAACAGAATACGATGATTTGCAAATCCTTTTCAACCTATACTCAATTAAATAGACTGCAAAGACGAGAAAACTGTAACGCTTGCTGGGCATGTTGATGCCGGATTCATTCTTCCGTGGATGCAGTCGGGCAATGGACACAGCATGTAGGTAACAAATGAAGATTAATTTAAACTAACAGGCTAAGAAACAGAAAAAACTGGCAAAAGTGCACAAAAGGCAAAACAAAAACTACTAGCATGAGAGCCAGAAAGCTAGCGAGTAGAAACATAGAATTGCAGTTGTCACTTGTTGCGTGTAAAAAAATTAAGATGCGAGGAGGAATGAACAAAAGGGGCAGGCTTAAATAAGGCAGTAATCAAGAGTAGCAGGTGTGCGTAAACTGCGAGTAGCAGGGGGAACTAATATGAAACCATGGTGACAGAACAAACAGGAACTAAGGAAGTCAAACATAAACAGAATATGACACAAAAACGGAACAAAACTACAAACCCCTTTTCCATATGAGTTGGGAAATTGTGTTGGATGTAAATATAAACGGAATACAATGATTTGCAAATAATTTTCAACCCATGTTTAGTTGAATATGCAACAAAGACAACATATTTGATGTTCAAACTGATAAACACTTCTCTTTTTTTCCGCAGATAATCATAAACTTTAGAATTTGATGCCAGCAACACATGACAAAGAAGTTCGGAAATGTGGCAATATATACTGATAAAGTTGAGGAATTCTCATCAAACACTCTTTTGGAACATCCCACAGATGTGCACGCTAATTAGGAGCAGGTGGGTGTCATGATTGGGTATAAAACCAGCTTGTGTGAAATGCTCAGTCATTCACAAAAAAGGATTGGGAAACGGTCACCACTTTGTGAACAAATGCGTGAGCAAATTGTCAAACAGTTTAAGAACAACATTTCTCAATGAGCTATTGCAAGAAATGTAGGAATTTCACCATCTACGGTCCATAATATCATCAAAAGGTTCAGAGAATCTGGAGAAATCACTGCACGTAAGCGATGATATAACAGGCGGTACTGCATCAAAAAGCGACATCTCTGTGTAAAGGATATCACCACATTGGCTCAGGAACACTTCAGAAAACCACAGTCAGTAATTACAGTTTGTTGCTACATCTGTAAGTGCAAGTTAAAACTAGTATGCAAAGCCAAAGCCATTTCTCGACGACACCCAGAAAGGTCCAAGCTCAGGTAAGATGGACTGATGCAAAGTGGAAAAGTGTTCTGTGGTCTGACGAGTCCACATTTCAAATAGTTTTTTGGGAACGGTGAACGTTGTGTCCTCTGGAACAAAGACGAAAAGAGCCATCAGAACTGTTCTAGGTGCAAAGTTGAAAAGCCAGCATCTGTGATGGTATGGGAGTGTTTTAGTGCCCAAGGCATGGGTAACTTACACATCTGTGAAGGCACCATTGATGCTGAATGGTCCTCACAGGTTTTGGAGCAACATATGTTGTCGTCCAAGCAGCGTTATCATGGACGCCCCTGTTTATTTCAGCAAAACAACGACAAGCCACGTGTTACAACAGTGTGGCTTCATAGTAAAAGAGTGCGGGTACTAAACTGGCTTGCCTGTAGTCCAGACCTGTCTCCCATTGAAAATGTGTGGCGCATTATGAAGCCTAAAATACCACAACAGAGACCCCGGAGTGTTGAACAACTTAAGCTGTACATCAAACAAGAATGGGAAATAATTCCACCTGAAAAGCTTCAAAAATGTGTCTCCTTAGTTCCCAAAGGTTTAATGAGTGTTGTTAAAAGAAAAGGTGATGAAACACAGTGGTGAATATGGCCTTTCCCAACTACTTTGCCATTTGTTGCAGCCATGAAATTCTAAGTTAATCATTATTTGCAGAAAAAAAAAAAGTTTATAAGTTTGAACATCAAATATCTTGTCTTTGTAGTGCATTCAACTTAATTTGGGTTGAAAATTATTTGCAAATCATTGTATTCCGTTAATATTTACATCTAACACAATTTCCCAACTCATATGGAAACGGGGTTTGTAGAATATGGTATGATCCGGGCAGCGGATCATAACAAAAACTACATTCTTTGCAAATATTAGCTCATTTGTAATTTTATGCCTGCAACATGTTTTAAATGTTGGCACAAGTGTTGGGATGTCGCATGGCTGCAGTTGTGTGACCTCAAGTATGCAAGAATCCAGGAGAGCAGAAAGCAGGTAAGATGATTTTAATTTCATCAAAGTAAAAGATATAAACAGAAAGCAGTCTTGCATGGAGATGTTCCCAACATAGTTTTAACTTCGAGCACTGAGGAGTGCTCGAGTGAAACATAAATAGACCTATGTTGATTGACAGCAGCTGAGGACCGTTGCCAATCAACGGCGAGTGTGACAAAAACAGTGCTCAGCGGAGTAAACAGGAAGTATGACAAAATAAGAGCACTGAACAGGAAATAAAGTACAAAACACGAAAAACTATCAGAAAGTAAGTGACAGATCGTTACAGGACCTCCCCCTCAAGGAACAGATACCAGATGTTCCCTGGAAAAGAAAAATGGAAAAAAATGTCCACAAAGTAAGGGAGGATGGAGGGAGGATTTGGTGGAAGGTCGCCAAACCTCGTGTCCCCGCAGCCAGCGAGGGAAAGTCAGGTGGCGATGGCGCGTAGAGCGCCGCTGGAACTGGCGGGGCGGGCGGCCACGGAACAGCCACATCATTGGCCGAAAAAGAGATGAGTGCATCCCGCGAGGAGGACGCCCAGGGCACGGCCACATCCGCGGCTGACGTGGAGGCGGGCGCGCTGAAGCAGGCCCGGAGACAGCAGACAAAGTGGCGGGGACTGCAGCCAAAACAGATACCTCTGCAGGAGGCGGCTGAGGAGCCGATGTTGGTGCCGGCGTGGAAGCGGCAGACGTCATCAATGGCGTGGAAGCGGCAGACGTCATCGGCGGCGTGAAAGCGGCAGACGTCATCGGCGGTGTTGAAGCGGCAGGCGTCATCGGAGGCGTGATTGTTGCAGATGTGATCGGCGGCGTGAAAGCGGCAGATGACGCCGGGCGAGGAGCAGCAAATGCCGGCCGAGGAATAGCGGATGCCGGCGGTGACGAAGCCCGGCGTGGTGCTGCTCTTGGCGGCGTTGGAACCGTGCGTAGTGCCGGCGTTGGAGCTCGGCGTGGCGCCGGCGTTGGAGCTCGGCGTGGAGCCGGCGTTGGAGCTCGACGTGGAGCCGGCGTTGGAGCTCGGCGTGGAGCCGGCGTTGGGGCTAGGCGTGGAGCCGGCGTTGGGGCTAGCCGTGGAGCCGGCGTTGGAGCTGTGCGAAAGCCCGCCAGGGACGTAGATGTCTCCGTGGAAGGAGACGCTGGCGGGGATGACAGCGGTGTGTGCCTGGCTGCACCGCAGTGTATAGTGGGCCCCCCTCCACTAGGTGGCTGCCAGACACCGTTCACACATGCGGGAAAACGTGCCTGCTCGTCGGAGTCCCCCGGTGCGAAAACCAGGGACGGGCGGGAGGGGACCAGGAGGAGGGACGAAGACACGTCCCGTGCCGAGTCCCAGCAGGAGGACAAAAGCGACCTCACTGTGGGCTCCACTGGAGCTCTCGGCGAACCAAAAATGAGAGCGGGAGCTGGCAAACAGAGCAGCCGGGGAGCAGCCGCTGGAAGCTGCGTAGGAGCAGGGAGAAGCAGCTCAGCAGACGACGGGAAGGATGGCGGCGGCGGACGTGCCGGTCGGAGAGCCGCAGTCGGCGACGGAGCCGCAGGAGCCGCGAGACGTGAAGGAGGAGGCGGGCGCGCCGGTCGGTGAGCCGTAGCCGGCAGCGTTGCCGAGAGGAAGGATGGCGGCGGAGGACGCGCCGGTCGGAGAGCCGTAGCCGGTAGCGTTGCCGCGGGAGCCGCGAGGCATGCAGGAAGTGGCGGACGTGCTGGTCGGAGAGCCGTAGCCAGCCGTTGAGCCGAGAGGAAAGATGGCGGCGGGGGACGCGCCGGTCGGAGAGCCGAAGCCGGTGGCGTTGCCGCGGGGAGAGGGTCCGCGTCTGTAGGCTGGGACCGCACAAACCTGGCCTTCAAGTCCTCCAGGAATTGTGCGGTCCAGAACGTCGGCTGAGGATTGCCGACAGGGATTCTCGCGAGGTCACAATTTTCTGGCTCGAAGTTACTGTTGGGATGTCGCATGGCTGCAGTTGTGTGACCTCAAGTATGCAAGAGTCCAGGAGAGCAGAAAGCAGGTAAGATGATTTTAATTTCATCAAAGTAAAAGATATAAACAGAAAGCAGTCTTGCATGGAGATGTTCCCAACATAGTTTTAACTTCGAGCACTGAGGAGTGCTCGAGTGAAACATAAATAGACCTATGTTGATTGACAGCAGCTGAGGACCGCTGCCAATCAACGGCGAGTGTGACAAAAACAGTGCTCAGCGGAGTAAACAGGAAGTATGACAAAATAAGAGCACTGAACAGGAAATAAAGTACAAAACACGAAAAACTATCAGAAAGTAAGTGACAGATCGTTACAACAAGTGGCAAAAAGACAGAGAAAGTTAGGGAATGCTCATCAAACACTTATTGGGAACTTCCCACAGGTGATCAGGCTAATTAGGAACAGATGGGTGCCATGATTGGGTATAAAAGCAGCTTCCATGAAAAGCTCAGTCATCCACAAACAAGGATGGGACTAGGGTCACCACTTTGTGAACAAATGCGTGAGCAAATTGTCGAACAGTTTAAGAACAACATTTCTCAATGAGCAAGGAATTTAAGGATTTCCCCTTTTGCGGTCCGTAATATCATCAAAAGGTTCAGAGAATTTGGAGAAACCACCGCACGTAAGCAATGATATTACGGACCTTTGATCCCTCAGGCGGTACTGCATCAAAAAGCTATAAGTTCAAGTTAAAACTCTACTATGCAAAGCGAAAGTCAATTATCACACCCAGAAACTCAGCGGGCTTCGTTAGGCCCGAGCTCACCTAAGATGGACTGATCCATTCATCCATTTTCTACCGCTTATTCCCTTTTTGAGGTCACGGGGGGCGCTGGCGCCTATCTCGGGCGGAAGGCGGGGTACACCCTGGAGAAGTCGCCACCTCATCGCAGGGCCAATACAGATAGACGGACAACATTCACACTCACATTCACACACTAGGGACGATTTAGTGTTGCCAATCAATCTATCCCCAGGTGCATGTCTTTGGAGGTGGGAGGAAGCCGGAGTACCCGGAGGGAACCCACGCATTCACGGGGAGAACATGCAAACTCCACACAGAAAGATCCCGAGCCTGGATTTAAACCCAGGACTGCAGGACCTTCGTATTGTGAGGCAGATGCACTAACCCCTCTGCCACCGTGAAGCCAAGAATGACTGATGCTAAGTGGAAAAGTGTTCTGTGGTCTGATGAGTCCACATTTCAAATTGTTTTGGGAAACTGTGGACTTTGTGTCCTCTGGGACAAAGAGGAAAAGAACCATCTGGATCGTTCTCGGCGTAAAGTTCAAAAGCCTGAATCTCTGATATTCCATCCATCCATTTTCTACAGCTTATTCCCTTTGGGGTCGCGGAGGGCGTTGGTGCCTATCTCAGCTACAATCGGGCGGAAGGCGGTGTACACCCTGGACAAGTCCCCACCTCATCACAGATCCAACACAGATAGACAGACAACATTCACACTCACATTCACACACTAGGGGAAATTTAGTGTTGCCAATCAACCTATCCCCAGGTGCATGCCCCGGAGAGAACCCACGCATTCACAAGGAGAATATGTAAACTCTACACAGAAAGATCCCGAGCCCGGGATTGAACCCCAGACTACTCAGGACCTTCGTATTGTGAGGCAGACGCACTAACCCCTCTGCCACTGTGAAGCCCATCTCTGATATTATGGGGGTGTATTAGTGCCCAAGGGATGGGTAACTTACACATCTGTCAAGGCACCATTAATGCTGAAAGGTAAATACAGGTTTTGGAACAACGTATGTTGTCATGCAAGCAACGTTATCATGGACCTGCTTATTTCAGCAAAACAATGCCAAGCCATATGATACAACAGCATGGCTTCACAGTAAAAGAGTGCGGGTAGTAGACTGGCCTGCCTGTAGTCCAGACCTGTCTCCCATTTGAAAATGTGTGGCGCAATATGAAGCCTAAAATACCACAACGGAAACCCCGGACTGTTGAAAATTTTAAGCTGTACATCAAGCAAGAATGGGAAGGAATTCCACCTGAAAAGCTTCAAAAATTGGTCTCCTCAGTTCCCAAAATTTTACTGAATGTTGTTAAAAGGAAAGGCCATGTAACCCAGTGGTAAAAATGCCTCTATGCCAAGTTTTTTGTAATGTGTTGCTGACACAAAATTCTAAGTTCATGATTATTTGCTAGTTTCTCAGTTCAAACATTAAATATCTTGTCTTTTCAGTCTATTCAATTGATTATAAGTTGAAAAGGAATTAAAAAACATGCCAACTTCACTGGTTTTGGGTTTTGTAGAAAGACTCTGCACACAGCCATTACTGCTTCAGGCATGTCATTTTCTGTGGCTGCACAAGTGCTGCCGACACTGAGGAACTGAGGTTCATTAGGGGGAAACAAGTCTTGTGTGGTCATCTTTTCAGACAAGCTGTACACTGACTACTCTAAACTATGTCCAAGTTCATAAGATCACCCCGTTGCCTGTCAGGTGTTTGTTCGTTATGTCTCGGCGCTGACCCAGATATGAATCTAAGCTGCTTGGGAACACTTCCAAATCCTAACAGCTTAACATGGACTGCATGAAAAAAAGGAAAAATAAAATTGGCGACCCAAATGCCGTGATAGTGTTTTCAGCACACCCCTTTTTTCAAAATATATATTTATCAGGTTCCATGCAGCCTCTGGGGGGAACATGACATCAGGGTCTCGCACGCTCACAGGGGCCCATTGTGTGTGTTTCGGGAGATGGTTTTTGTTACCGTCACTTGCGGGTTGACAACAAAGAGACAAATGTCTGCACGGAGCAAAGAGACTGGTGAGAAGGAGCGAGGACATGTCCACAAGGTCTCTAAAAGTGGAGGGGTCAGTCGTAAAATGTTTTATGAATGTGAAATGAAAACCTAATACAGCAGCTTTAGGCATCATCTATATCTTTAAGTATCTATCTGCATAGAAAAGACATAATGTCTTGGCGCCTCTGGCTGAATTGGGGCACTAATTATATTTTGAACACCCTTACACTTCACGCCAAAATGATTTTTACACTTTTTGATACTTTTTTCTTTTTTAAATGGAATTTTTGGTGGGAACAAATATACAAATAATTGATTACTCCTTTCTGAGCTGCCTCCTTATCGTGGTAGAGGAGTTTGCGTGTCCCAATGATCCTAGGAGCTATGTTGTCCGGGGGCTTCTATGCCCCGTGGTAGTCTCCCAAGACAAACAGGTGAAGAGCTGGACAATGAGCAGCTCAAAGACCTTTATGAAAAGTACAAATCGAGGACCTAGATTTCACTTGCGTGTACGCTGGTCACTGGGGCTCCCCTCTGGAGCAAGGCCCAGAGGTGGGGCATGATGGCGAGCGCCTGTTGGCCATGCCTGTCCCCATGGGAACCGGCCGGGCTCAACCCGAAGAGGCAACGTGGGTCCCCACTCCAATGGACTCACCACTCATGGGAGGTGTCATAGAAGTCGGGTGCAGTGTGAGCTGGACGGAAGCCGAAGTTAGGGCACTTGGCGGTCCGATCCTCAGCTACACAAGCTAGCTCTTGGGATGTGGAACATCACCTCGCTGGGAGGGAAGGAGCCTGAGCTGGTGTGCGAGGTGGAGAAGTTCCAGCTGGATGTAGTCGGACTCACTTCGATGCAGAGCAAGGGCTCTGGAACCAGTTCTCTCGAGAGGGGCTGGACTCTTTTCCACTCTGGCTTTGAAAAGCAATGAAAGGCAACGGGCAACGATAGATAACAGCCAGGCATAGAGGCAGCGGTGTGACAGACCTCATAGAAAGCACCTCAAACGATTTATATTTATTATTTAAGTTAGGACTAAGGTTAAAGTTTTCGTTGTATATTAGTCAGACACCCCCTCCCCCCCCCTTTAAGGGGACGGGCAATATGCGCATTCATATAGTTAGGAGGCGATGCCTCATTTAGCGCAAAAAAGTTGTCTGGTTTAAGCCAGGTTTCGCTGAGACCGATGACGTTAAGATTGTTGTCTCTAATGACCTCATTAACTAATAACGTTTTTGGAGACAATGATCTTATGTTTAGAAAGCCCATATTATAGGTAGTGGGCTGTTTTAAGGAGTTTTTGATCAAATTATCCATAGTAGCAATATTTATAATATTCCGTTTATTATGCGCAGTGCACTTAAAATAATTACGACCATATCTAGGAATTGATATGACGGGAATTTTCAGATTGTCTACTTGGTGCTGCGATAAACTGAACGCATCATAATTTGCCACCTCAGTCTAACTCTGACATAGTCATAACAGAAAAAACATTATGTGAGTTGTGTATTATTCTAAGAAAACTGGTATGTGTACAGGGACAATCCAGCCTGGCGCTGGCTAGTTCTAACTTAACTGACTCCTCACCCAGGCTAGCAGGCTCTATAATTGCCTGTGATCGGGCTTGCTCTAGTGCAGTTAGTAAAATGTGGCTCAACGAGAAATCTATGTTCCGAGACAAGATGATAGCGCCTTCCCGATTAGGGTGAAGGCCGTCTCTCATCAGCAAGCCAGGTTTGCCCCAGAAAGAGGGCCAATTATCAATAAACGTTAGTCCCTGTTGTCTACAGAAGCTAGCCAGCCACTTGCTAAGCGAGACTAATCTGCTATATCTCTCATCATTGCCTCTCCCAGGCAAGGGGTCAGGGACAATTACTCGATGCCTGGACATCTTTCTAGTGGGATCACAAGTCCTGGCTATGTTTCTCTTTTTAATCTCTGATTGTCTACTCCTAACGTCACTGGAGCCAATGTGTACAACTAGGTTCGCATAACTAATGGTGCGGTTAGCCTGTTGTACGTGTTTACTAGGCCTGTTGCGAGTTAGCTCCCTGAGATTAGCTTCAATGTCAGGTGCTCTGGCCCCGGGAATACACTTAATTGTGGCTGGTTTGTTAAGTTTTATGTTTCGGGTGATGGAGTCCCCTATGACTAAAGTGTGGTGCCCGGTAGACTGAGGTGCAGGACTAACTAAAGGGCTAAATCTATTATGCGTCTCAACCGGTACACCGTAGCTTGTAGGCCACTTAGGGCTGCTAAAAGCTGGGCTAGTTAGCTTGCTACAGCTAAAGCTAGCAGATGTGTCCGCTACATCTAAAGTTACGAATTTACACTGCTCTAACTGGCGGACACGGCTCTCTAGCAGAGCCAACCTATCCATGAGTAAAGTGCACGAAGCGCAGGAAGCCATACTCACAGAACTTTCTGTCGCCGAATGGAGTGCCAACTGTCTTCGGGAAGCGGTGGTCACGGTGGCGGCAAGATATAACAGGATAATGCATACATTTATCATTTGTTTTCAAAACGGTTAGAAAAAAGTCGGACCCAAAAATGTACTATGGGAGCCGATTTTTATGACTTGATGGGGTTCCTGGGACTCCATCCATCCATCCATTTTCTACCGCTTATTCCCTTTTGGGGTCGCGGGGGGCGCTGGCGCCTATCTCAGCTACAATCGGGCGGAAGGCGGGTTCTCCCCGTGAATGCGTGGGTTCCCTCCGGGTACTCCGGCTTCCTCCCACCTCCAAAGACATGCACCTGGGGATAGGTTGATTGGCAACACTAAATTGGCCCTAGTGTGTGAATGTGAGTGTGAATGTTGTCTGTCTATCTGTGTTGGCCCTGCGATGAGGTGGCGATTTGTCCAGGGTGTACCCCTGGGACTCCATTTTGAAAATAACTACCGCCAACACTGATGGAGTATATGTGCGCGCAAAACAGCTGCAGGTGGCTGTGGCCTGCGGGCTGGTTCTAATACTAATCAAATATCATAGATAATTAATTCGAAGGCCGGATCTGGCCCGTGGGCCTTGACTTTGATACATAGGACTTATCCCCCCAGCTAGTCGAAGTCTTTCTCCATGTCACTCACACACACACAGGCACACACACACATTCACCCACACGCATACACACACAAACACACTCCTGAGTGACTAAACAACAAAGATTGTTAAATAAATGATAAATGGGTTGTACTTGTATAGCGCTTTTCTACCTTCAAGGTACTCAAAGCGCTTTGACACTACTTACACATTTACCCATTCACACACACATTCACACACTGATGGAGAGAGCTGCCTTGCAAGGCGCCAACCAGCACCCATCAGGAGCAAGGGTGAAGTGTCTTGCTCAGGACACAACGGACGTAACGAGGTTGGTACTAGGTGGGATTTGAACCAGGGACCTTCGGGTTGCGCACGGCCACTCTCCCACTCTCCCACTCCCACTCTCTCCCACTGCGCCACGCTGTCCCAATTTAGTAGAAAAAATAAAAGTTATGAAGCCAATTTTAAGATAATGATGATCAAATTGAGTCATCAACAAGTTATCAAGCATCTCTTCTATACAGTTATAGCATTTTTTGAAATAGTAATTTTGTCTTAATTTTTTGTTCATTTATTCACCATTTATAGTATTAACAAAACCCACACAGAATGATAATCAACAACCCCAACTTCAACCCAATCTCAGTTTTGCAATACTTATGATATACATTTACAAAGCATTTGGGAAGACATAACAATGAATAATATCAACAACAGCTTCAATAACAACAATAACAACAAAAATCAATGTTAGTGATTTAAAACAATAAACAAAAATACAAATCAATCAAAATAACAGAAACAATATGTAGCCTTATTATTATTATTCATATTATTTTTACTATCACTTATTTTTATCACCATCACCACCATTAAAAATACCCCATAACAATACCAGTTACATAAAAAAACTTTATTCTTATTTAAAGGGAAGACCTTTGTTGTCTTATCTATACTGTACAATATTAACACTCTACTTTCTTCTCTGTTGCGCAGGTGAAGTGAAATGGTTCCTGTCCTTCCTTGCATGTGTTTGTCTTCAGTGACTCGACACATTCTTGCTCCCCTTTTTAAACGCTTCCTCCTAAAACAGGAAGAGCTCAGCTTGCCCTGAGCTCCTTAAACAAAACTCTCGTGTGTAAGGGATCAAGATGTATTTTTGGCCTCTTCAGTGCTAAACACAAAGCAGTCGGACACGCACGCGCTGTCGTATTCGTTGTTATTTGTATTTTGGGGTTTTGAATTGGACACCGCTGCAAAATGTAGTCACAATGACACACATATTGTTAAATCAATAAATACAAAATAATGACTGAATGCATACAATAATTCAACTCAGCTTGAAGTACAGCAGAATGTCTCTGTGGACCATTTGCAAGAGTTTCCCTTGGAACATAGTTAAACATTAAATCTGTCTTGTCAAGCTTTGATCCGCATCATTTGTCTACAACTTGAGTCTCTCCAAAAATTGCTTTATTTGCAAACGTTTTTTTTCCCAACATTCCTTTCAAGGTTAACAACACAACTTTAACTACATACAAAGCTATACACAAAACTAAGGCTCATGTGTTGCGTGAGAAGTGCTCAAAAAATATTTTCACCGCCAGTCTCTCAACCCCACATTTGTCCAAGCAGTTTTCAGCTCCTATATGCTTTCGTCACGGGTGCTGTAAATTACACACAATGTAAATGACTTTATAATTAAAAAAATAAATAACTTAACTTAATATGTGCAGTACCAGAGAAATAAAAATGACACAAAAGTGGCTACCAAAACCATAAGGACCAACAACAAAGTGCAGTAGCACAGTAGGCCCAAGTACTCATCAAAAACCACCACAATGACCAATACCAATGTGCAGCAGTACAGTAGGCCCAAGTATCCATCAAAAACCATCACCATGACCAAAACCACCGCACAGTAGTGCAGTAGACCCAAGTATTCATCAAGCAACACATAATTAATTTAACTTACCGTATTTCCTTGAATTGCCGCAGGGCATATAGTATGCGCATGCTTTGAATTACTGCCGGGTTAAACTCGCTTCCCAAAATAGTTAGCGCATGCTTTGTATTACTGCCTGGTCAAACTTGTGACGTCACGAGTGACATCCCCTGTCATCATTTTCAAAATGGAGGAAGCTGATTTCAATACCGGTAATTTGAAATAGCATTAAGGGAAGAAGATTAAGAGCTATTCAGTAGGATTTAAGGTCCAAGCTTACATCACACTCAAATTTTTACTGCATACCTTTGTTAAGTGTCGGAGTGAGAAGAGGTTTTAAAATAATTAGCGCATGCTTACTTTTACCGGATGCCTTTGGTAAACGCAGGGGTGAGAAGAGATTTTAAATTAATTAGCGCCCCGGCGGCAATTCAAGGAAATACGGTAATATATGCAGGACTATTGAAACATGAATAACACAACAATGGCAACCATATTTAGCTTCATTATGGTGCAGACTAGCAGTGCAATGCTCAAATTGCTTCACCAAGTCTGCCACACGCTATGTCATATTTTTGATGATTTATTTTGTTAATTCAATGAATATAATCCACTTCTTCTCAACACTGTCCTTCACACTCACTTCCTTCCTTCACATGGTTTGAAAACAAAGTTATGTGTATCTGTAGCTAGAAGCTAGCGAGTACGACCAGGTGCGATTCACTGTGACATATGCAGTGCCAACTAATGCTTGTAACTCAAAATTTGTTTTGCGAAATAAAGTGTAAAAATCAGCTAAGAGACAGCTCTTAGCGCAAAGCACTCTTAAGTTGTGACACTCTTAAGTTGAGGTGTCGAACTAATTTTAGCTCAGGGGTTGCATGGAGGAACTCATGGCGTGATAACTTAAAAATACAACATAATAACTATAAACAGACTTACTTTGGCCCACAATGGAACAACCACAATCTAAAAATGTACATATCCAAAATAATTGTCCTGACAAAACACTTCAAGTTAATTGAAATGTATGCGGAAAAAATGCAGTTTCAAAAACACCATGAAGAACATGTTAGCTTTATTATTAGTGTATCTAAAACACAATTAAACTTTAAGTCAAAGCTCATCTCGGATTGAACCAAACACAAAATAAAGCGTACATAAGAAAATATTATATGTATCAACCACCTCATTGTCATTTCCACACATTAATCCTATACTAACTCCACAAACCATACAAACTGAGGTAAAACTACAAACCCCAAAACCAGTGAAGTCGGCACATTGTGTAAATCGTAAATAAAAACAAAATAAAATGATTTGCAAATTCCTTTCAACCTATATTGAAAGGGATTTGAATAGACTGCAAAGACAAGATACTTACGTTAAAACTGTAAATCTTTGTTGTTTTTTGCAAATATTAGCTCATTTGGAATTTGATGCCTGCAACATGTTTCAAAAAAGCTGGCACAAGTGGCAAAAAATACTGAGAAAGTTGAGGACTGCTCACCAAACACATATTTGGAACATCCCACATGTCAACAGGCTAATTGGGAACAGTTGGGTGCCATGATTGGATATAAAAGCCGCTTCCATGAAATGCTCAGTCATTAACAAACACCGATGGGGTGAGTGTCACCACTTTGTGAACAAATGTGTGAGCAAATTGTCGAACAGTTTAAGAACAACATTTCTCAACGAGCTATTGAAAGGAATTTACAAATTTCACCATCTACGGTCTGTAATATCATCAAAAAGTTCAGAACATCTGGAGAAATCACTGCACGTAAGGGATGATATTACGGACCTTTGATCCCTCAGGCGGTAGAGCATCAAAAAGCGACATCAGTGTGTAAGAGATATCACCACATAGGTTCAGGAACATTCAGAAAACCACTGTCAGTAACTACAGTTTGTCGCTACATCTGTAGTGCAGAGAGGAACTCCACTAAGCAAAGCAAAAGCCATTACTAAACAACACCCAGAAATGCTGCCAGCATCGCTGGGCCCGAGCTCATCTAAGATGGAGTGATGCAAAGTGGAAAAGTGTTCAGTGGTCTGACGACTCCAAGTTTCAAATTGGTTTTGAAAACTGAAGACGTCGTGTCCTCCGGACCAGAGAGAAAAAGAACCATCCAGATTGTTATAGGCGCAAAGTTTAAAAGCCGGTGTGGATGGGGGTGTGGCCTGTGGGCCTGCAGCAAAGCGGGGTGTGCCAGGGCTGGCCTCGAAATCAGCGACAGGTGCGTAGATGGCCCACCTGGCCCTGGATATCTAATCACCTGTCGCTCGGTTATAAGTAGCAGCCAGGAGGAGAGACGTGGTTGGTTGGAGGATCGGAAGCGGAAATGTACCAAGGAGCGGTGGCTGACAGTGAGAGTGTCTGAATCATTTTGGCGGTTGAGCATAAACCGATTTGTGACTGGATCGAGATGGAAGGGGACAGTGACGGGATGTGTGAGGAAGGTATGGATATGGATAGGACTAGAGGGGAGAGAGGGAAGAAAGGAGAGGAGGGCATGAAGGAAAGTCAAGTTCAAAAATAGTACACAAAGATGATGAAAGAATAAAAAAGAGGAAAAAGATTATGGAAGATAGTTGCAATATCATATATAAATTTAGAGCAGCTCAAGACATGAACAATATTAGCTTGATGACACTGGCTAAGGGATTAAAAAAGGACATTGGAGAGATGGAGATGGCGAAGGTGCTCAGGGGCGGATGGCTTTTGATCAGGTGTAAAAATGGAGAACAAAACAACAAACCAATGCGGTTGCAAAAGCTGTGCAATGAGATAATATAGGAAAAAAATCAAAGTGGGAGAATAAAAGGGGGCAAGAGGAGTTGTGACAGGAATCCCAAGAGGCTAATAGTCAGATGATTTGAAAAGAGAAATAAAAGGGGGAACTGTCACAATGATGATGAAGACAATGATGGCATTTTGAAACGGAGAAAAGTCGGAGAGCGAATCTGTGCTGGTGCAGTTTGTCGAGGAAGTCCTCCCGGAAAGAATCATGATGGGGTTTCTAAGCTCCTACGTAGAGCTTACGTTCCACCCCCAGTATGCTGTTTCAAGTGCCAACGCTATGGGCACACAGCTAGTGTGTGCCATGCTAAGATGAGATGTGGAAGGTGTGGAGGGGAGCATGAATATGGACAATGTGGAGACAATGAACAGGTCAAGAGTTGTAACTGTGGCGGGAATCACAAAGCAGCGTATGGGGGCTGTGTCATAAGGAAACAGGCAACAGAAGTACAGGAAATCAGAGTAGAAAGAAATATCACATACGCAGAGGCAAATAAAGTAAGACATCAAGAAAGTGTAGAACAAGACAAAAGTGACAATAGTTCAAGTAATAAGAAACAAGAGGCAACAAATACAGGAATTTCCAAGTACAAACTAGTTGTGTTCCTGGCATATGTAATCAACTGTGCAGAACAGGCAAGAAATGCGACTGAGAAGATCAAAATAATCGTCAACGCAGCAGCAAAGTTTTTAAACGTAAAATAACTATCTAGGTGCAAGGTGAACTACAGAGTAGATGAAACGGATGTCATATTACCACAATCCAACGCCATGTTAATTGTTCAGTGGAATGCCAGAAGTTTATTAGCAAACGGACAGGAATTAAAGGCATTTATTAATAATATGAGAAGTAAACCACATATAATATGTATTCAAGAAACATGGTTGAAGTCAAAATTTAACTTTAAAATAAAAGGATATATAACAACACGTAAAAATAGGGATGATGGGCAAGGAGGAGGATGTGCCATATTTTTTTTAAGAAGACATGCATTATACAATATCAAAACTAACACAAGAACTAGAAATAGTAGGGGTATAATAGTATGGAATAATACAGAAAGGTACAAAGTGCTAAACTTCTATAATCCATGCAAGAAATTACACTAATATACATCAACTAGAAAAACAATAGTCGAGCACTGGAGTGGCAATATCATTTGGTGTGGTGACTTTAATGCACGTAGCACAATGTGGGGTAAAAGGGATGACTTGAATGGGGAAACATTGGAAGCATTTCTGGAGGAAAAAGAACTGGTGTGTGTGAATGATGGGTCGGGAACAAGGTTAGCTGTAGTTACAGGTAAAGAAAAATCAATAGATTTAATACTAGTGTCACAAGGGTTAGCAGGAAAGGTGGAGTGGGAAGTAAATAAAGACAGCACTATAGGAAGTGATCACTACCCAATCTTCATTCACATAAACCCCTCCATCCATCCATTCCCTTTGGGGTCGCAGGGGGCGCTGGTGCCTATCTCAGCTACAATCGGGCGGAAGGCGGGGTACACCCTGGAAAAGTCGCCACCTCATCGCAGGGCCATGAGCATAGGACATAAAGCACTAAAAAGGGAAGATGGAAGTATAGTTATGATGACTGGGGACAATTCAGGGACATTACAGACAAGACCTTAAAGGAAGTGGATATAAATCAAGATATATTATATTGAGAAGAACACATAATTTTCAAGATATGATCCAGTATAAAAGGCACCAGTAAGGTATTTGTTATTAAGGCAAGGAAGAAACACTATTGGAGAGGATTTTGGGAATCACTAAATAGAACTACTCCTTTAGGCCAAGTGTGGGTAATGATCAAGAAAATGTCAGGGACCAGAAGTGAACATAAAAATCATGTGATGAAAGATGGGACACGGTGTGTGGTAGAAAATAAAGAAGATAAGAACTTTTAGCAAAAAAAATTGTTAAAGTGCACAGTAATGATATTTTGACAAATGTAGGAAAACAAAAGAGAGAAGAAACAATGAGTTTAAATATTGGGGAAATGATGGAAGATAATGATAATGGATTTAGCAACACTATAGATATGACATTTGTCTTTTAATTAAATGGTTCGAATATTGAAAAAGGTTAAAAATACGACACTAGGAAAAGACCAGGTGAGTTTTAGATGATCAAAAATTAGGTAGCATTGGCAAATAAATGGTCTTGAAATTATATAATAGGATATATGAAGAAGAAAAATTACCAGCTGAGTGGAAAGAGGCTGTAATAATTCCAATATGCAAACAGGGAAAGACCTGGAAGAGGCAGGTAATTTTAGGTCAATAGCATTGACCTTAAATTTGGGCAAAGTAATGGAAAAAATGATTAATGAAAGACTAGTATAATATTTAGAGTCAAAAGAAATAATAAAAAACTACCAAAGTGGATTTTGGAAAAGCAAGAAACACAAACAACACAACAGTGCAGCTGGAAGAGGAAATTTGAAAAGGACAAATAAATAAAGAAAGTATAATTGCAGTATTTTTTGACATAGAGAAAGCTTATGATATGTTGTGGAAATAGGGGTTACTGATAAAACTAAACTGGGATTAGAGGGAAAATGTATAGATGGATAAAAGACTTCTTAACAAGTAGAACAATATTAGTAAAAATAGAGAATGAGTATAGTAGAGAATATGTAGTGGACAATGGGACCGCGCAAGGGAGTATAATAAGTTTCGATAATGATAAATTAAGTTTTTAGTGAAGTGGAGTGGTTAGTGGAAGTGGCACTGTTTGCTGATGATGGAGTGATGTGGAAGAGAAGTAGAAACACTAACCATGTAGAAAAGAAGATTCAAAAAGTGGTAAATAATGTTCAAGAATGGGGAACGGCTTCGGGATTAAGATTCTCTGTTGGAAAGACTAAAGTCATACATTTTGCAAAGAGGAAAGTCCAAAACAAGCTCCAAATTAAACTCTATGGAGAATATATAGAAGAGGTATAAGTATTTAAATATTTGGGATTATGGTTTGACAAATATAATAACTGCTCAACCCACATCAGCAAAATAGTGGAGAAAAGTAAAAATGTGTTAAATATAATGAGGGCTTTGAGGGGTAAAGATTGGGGAGGCTAATAGGCAGACATCGAAACCAATATATATCACTTTAATCTGATCTGTTATTGATTATGGATGCATCATTTACCAATCTGCTTCAAAAACATTACTTGGGAAAATAGACAGGATCCAATCACAGGCTTTTAGGTTATGTTGTGGAGCTACAACATCAACCCCAGTTGCAGCATTACAAGTAGAAATGAATGAAAACCCTTTAGACATGAGAAGAGATCCACTGTCAGCTGTTTATTGGGCAAATTTAAAAGGGTCAAAGCAAGGATATCCAACTCACCAGGTGTTACTAAACTGCCAACAAAAAGAGAAGAAAAAAATAGTTTTGGGTAGATAATAGGAGATATATGTGAAAAAGCTCAAATTGACAATGTTAAAGTTAACCCTACAGTACCAATCCATGCAATACCACCGTGGATGTATGACAACCCAAAGATAGACATGCAATTATTAAAGAATAGAAATTTAAATAGTTACTAGGTAGAACAATGGATTGAGGAAACATTTTTAGACAACATCATGGTATATACAGATGCATCAAAAACTATAAATAATAAAGTAGGAGCTACAGCAGTTATCCCACAAGGAAACATAGTGTTGAATAAAAGAATCAGTGATAAATTATCTGTTATTACGGGGGAATTGGTTGCAATTTATATGGCAGTAAATTGGATAGAGGAAAATAAAGCAAGGAAAGCAGTTGTGTGCTCGGACTCCAGCAGTGCATTGATTAGCATAAGAAACATAGCATCAAAAACAAGACAAGATGTAGTGTATGAAATAGTTCAGGGAATATGCAGAATAAAAATTGCGGGAGGTGTGGTAACATTTCTCTGGGTTCCTGCTCATGTAGGAGTTGTGGGCAACGAGTTAGCAGACAGATACGCAAAACAAGCAACCACTAAAACAGAAGTATACATGGAGATTAAGCACAGTAAAGAAGAAGTGAAGAACATAATTATGACAGAACACAATAAAAAGTGGCAAGATGATTGGAATAAAGAAAGAAAAGGTAGAGAGTATTACAAAGACCAGAGAAGAGTAGGTGTAATGAGAGGAAGGGAAGGAAGAAGACATTATTACTAGAATGAGATTATGACATACATATCTAAATAGTTAATTGAAATTGATAGGGAAACATAATACAGGGCTGTGTGACTATTGTCATCAGATAAAAAGTGTGGGACATATTTTAATACATTGTAGGAAATACAATAGAGAAAGGGAAATACTGGAAAGTAAGTTAGCAAAAGAGAAGATTAGGTTAGCAGTGGAAAATGTTTTAGGTTTGCACTCAGAACACATAGGTTACAAAGCATTATACACATATTTACAAAACACTGGGCTGAATAAATGAATATAGAGTAGGAATCCACCTAGTTCCACACTCCATTTCAGTAGGTGGCTGTAATGCACACCAAAAGGTTGCTTGCCAACCGCCATTAAACAAAAGAAGAAGAAGAAGAAGAAGAAGAAGCAAGGGCGCCGCTAGGGATTTTGGGCCCCATGAAAATAATCTTTACAGGGCCCCCAACACATAATTTCATTTAATTTCATCATCATTAGGGGCATCTCTGGGCCCCCCTCCATCATGGGCCCCTAGAATCCGTCTCCTTTACCCCCCCTTTTCGGCGCCCCTGAGAAGAAGAGACGTGGAGGAGTGGGAGTTGGAGCTGGAGGGGAGTTGGAGTGAGAGCGAGTGTGACAGAGACAAACCTACTATTGCTGAATAGCAACAGAAAGACTTTATTTGGAAAAATAAAACTTAATTGTGAACCTGAACCAGGCTCTCATGATTGGTGGTCTGGAGAACCCACTGGGGGGGAATCTCCACAGCCGGCATCTGTGATGGTATGGGGGTGTATTAGTTCCCAAGGCATGGGTAACATACACATCTGGGAAGACACCATTAATGCTGAAAGGTGCATACAGGTTTTGCCATCCAAGCATACAGGTTTTGCCATCCAAGCAACGTTATCATGGATGCCCCTGCTTATTTCAGCAAGACAATGTCAAGCCACGTGTTACAACAGAGTGGCTTCATAGTAAAAGACATTTCTTTTTTTTTTACTTTCAGTTTCAAACAATGTAGACCAGGAGTGTCAAACTCAAATACAGAGTGGGCCGATATTTAAAACTGAACAAAGCCGCGGGCCAAGGTTGAACAAATTAACCTTTTAATAGGGACCCAGACAAGTTTTGCATTGAACATTGAACAAGCAAGGCTTATATACAGTAACTTTATAGTGACATGCAAAATCGAGTTTCAAATAATAATAATAATAATAATAATAAAATATCAATGGAATATCAAATACAATTTAAATACAAATTTAATGCCTCTTTTCTATTCGCAGCCTTCTGAGGTAAATATCAAAATATATTGTAGCGTCCCAAAAGAGTTAGTGCTGCAAGGGATTCTGGGTATTTGTTTATCTTATGTTACAGTGCAGATGTTCTCCCGAAATGTGTTTGTCATTCTTGTTTGGTGTGAGTTCACAGTGTGGCGCATATTTGTAACAGTGTTAAAGTTGTTTATACGGCCACCCTCAGTGTGACCTGTATGGCTGTTGACCAAGTATGCCTCGCATTCACTTATGTGTGTGTAATAGCCGTATATATTATGCGAGTGGGCCTGCACACTGTTTGTATGGAGGAAATGCAGACGTGACGACAGGTTGTAGAGAATGCTAAAGGCAGTGCCTTTAAGGGACGCCCTCAATATTGTTGTCCGGGTGAAAATCGGGAGAATGCTTGCTTGCCCCGGGAGATTTTCGGGAGGGGCACTGAACTTCGGGAGGATTGGCAAGTGTGAGAAATTGCGGTGTTACAGCCCGGGGCGCCGAAAAGGGGGGCTGTGTAATAACGGCGGGCCAGCTGTAATGTTAATTTGATATTGCCTCAAGGGCCAAATTCAATTACACGGCGGGCCAAATTTGGCCCGCGGGCCAGAGTTTGACACCCATGATGTAGACTGTCTTTTGGTGTGGAATGTTATCTCGGGACTGTCGTCCTTATCTGCAGGTCGAAAGACATCTGATGACCTTAATGCGGCGATGAATCCAAATGGACAGTTTGTATAGCATGAATGTGATTCACATGTAGCACCTTGTCTAATCTTAAGCACATGGCCAGGATTGTAACTATGACAACCAAAGGGGTATGACCGTTTACTGTAAAATACATATAAAACAATATTTGAAAAGAAGGCCTTGTTTGACCTGTTGGATTTTGATGACACAATCATAGATTAACTACAAATATCCCTTCTCTGCATTGTTAAGAGCCCAGATTTATTAAACCTCCTTAAAAGTTGGCGCTTGGATTTCATCAGCTGACGTCCATTACCCTCCACAGTCCACATTCCTGACCGACTTACAGTAAGTGGACCCAGGAACAGGAATCTAAGGACCATTCAATCAGGTGAGTGGTCTTATCCACAACAGGACTGTGGCTACTGTACCTTCGGAGGTCACTTATCAACACAGTGATTGATCAGGTGTCTAAAATATTGATTGGGGTTGACAAACGCTGACAGGGTGCAATCAGGAAACCTACTATTCAACAGGATCTTTGTAAGAATACAGTACAAAAACACAAACTTTCTTAGCTCGCTTCAATTACGATTGTTTTTCAGTTTTTTTTTGTTGCAAAGCAAATTTTTTTTAGCCATTATCATTTGCGGCCTTGACAGAGAAAGGAACTACTTTAATATCAAAATAGCCATTTTGCATACTCTTACACTAAAAAAAGATGGATTGAAGTTAAAAAAATAACACATTTTATAAACTGTTAAAATCCTATAATCTTTTATTTTATTTTACAGGGAAAGGAATGTGACCATGCAGCATTAAACATCTCTCTCATTGCGCGCACACACACACTCACACACCCACACACACACATGCACGCACACACGTACGCACGCACGCACGCACACACACACACAAAAGCTGCTGAAAGATGTTTCTTTGGTCTGCTCAAAAGCTCATTGATTGGCTTTCTGTGGCTGCCTTTTTGACAACGTGTCAATGATTCCACAGGACTGACCAATCAGCGGTCAAAGAAGAATGAGTTGGCCTCCACAATGCAATATGAATCACAAACAAGTTAGCATGTAACTATATTGTAAATATGGCAGTATTACTATTACAAAATCTTACAATAAGGCCGTGATGTGTGACGGTAAATGAGAACTGAGAGTACACTTGCCATTGTAGTTTTTTCCTGGTACTCCTGATTGAGGCCGTCTGAGAAACAAACCACATCTCCCATAATCCCCTGCCCAGTAAAAGACAGCAGAAAACACAAGAGGAGCAAAGTGGAAAGTCTACCCAGTGGATTCTTTTGCACAGTTTAAATCGGATGTTTGGACGCATTTTGGCTTCGCACTCAAAGAAAATGAACGCAATATCTGCAAACACGGAGCAAAATCATACTTGCAAACCCTCCCGGATTTTCCGGGAGACTCACGAAATTCAGCGTCTCTCCCGAAAACATATCAGGACAAATTTTCTTCCGAAAATCTCCCGAAATTCAGGCAGCGCTGGAGGGGGCGTGGCCTTAGTGACGTGTCGACAGCCTGTTTTCACGTCCGCTTTCACACAATATAAACAGCGAGCCTGCCCAATGACGGTATCACTGTAGAATAATTGAGGGCGAGTCCTTGGTTTCTTATGTGGGTTTATTGTTAGGCAGTTTCATTAACGTCCTCCCAGCGCGGTAACAACACACAACAACAGCAGTCACATTTTCCTCTACAGTAAAACAGTTTTTCTGCCGTAAACAGCAGTGTTGTGACACTCTTAAACAGCACAATACTGCCATCTACTGTACATGCATATGTGACAATAAAATCTACGACTTTTAGAGAGTGCAGAAGAACGAGGAAGATACAGCCATGGCGACGCAGACGACAAGTAAGATGAAGAAATACGCTTGTAAGTTCAAAGCCGCAGCTGCGATTGGACCTGGATAGCCTTCGGAAAGAAGTAGTGGACTACCAATTGCCTGGCAGTGAAGATCTTCCTCAGGAAGCAAAGATTGACCGGTTTTGGGCCATGCTAGGGAGAGATGGAAGATTCCAGACTCTAGTGCATTTGATGAAAGCACTTTTGTGCATGCCACAGAGCAATGCATCATCAAAGAATACAAAAAGGATGGATAATTCCTTAACTCAACAATGAGTAGATGAGTGTTATAAGTGTGTGTATATGTGTAAATAAATGAACACTGAAATTCAAGTATTTCTCTTCTCTCTCTCTCTCTCTCTCTCTCTTTCTCTCTCTCTCTCTCTCTCTCTCTCTCTCTCTCTCTCTCTCTCTCTCTTTATATATATATATATATATATATATATGTATATATATATAATTATATATATAATTATATATATATATATATATATACATATATATATGTATACATCTAGAATTCACTGAAAGTCAAGTATTTCTTATATATATACATATATATACACATATACATATATATATTATATATATATATATATAGTATATATATATATATATATGTATGTATATATATATATATATATATATATATATATATATATATATATATATATATATATATATATATATATATATATATATATATATATATATATATATATATATATATATATATATGAAACACTTGACTTGGTGAATTCTAGCTATATACTCCTCCCCTCTTAACCACACCCCCAACCATTTAAGTGGAACATGAGGGTAATGGGAAACAGGTGGAAACAATCAAGGGTCAGGGATGACGTCAGACTGGTGACACAAGAGGAAGGGCCCGTGAGCTGAAAAAAGAGGAATTGCTTTTCAAAATAAAACATGTAAATCACAAGACAGAAAAACCAAGACAAGAGATCCCTTATCGCGGTGTGACAGTACCCCTCCCTTTAGGGCCGACTCCTGACGGCCCAGATTGTCCGGGTTTCTCTATTGAAGTCCTAAATGAGGGGGGAGTCCATGATATGCCGAGAAGGTACCCGCTGTCTCTCCTCCTGTCCGTACCCTTCCCAGTCCACCAGGTACTGTCTGCACCGGCCCCTGCTGCGAACTGCTAACAATTTCTTCACCTTGTAAACAGGACCGCCCTCGATCCTCTCGGGTGGTGGAAGGGACGTGCCTGCCTCCATCTCTGTATCTTGGGGTTCAACAACAAATACCTCTGACGATTGGAAACTTGTGCATCTGTTTAAATGTTAAAAACTGCCACTTTAAGTGTCAGTATTTTGTTGCAGACGACATGGCTCTGTTCCCAGCCAGGATATACAAGGTAAACATTAAAAGAAATGATAATCTAAACTTGAAAAAGCTAAGTAAATGTATTGATTTAATTCTGTTAATGTTATTATTTCATACAAACAGTAAATTGTGAAACACATTGTCTCCCATTCATATTACTCTAAAACATGCATTCAATCCGTTCAAACCATATCCCCTGTACACGAATCCAGTTCTGAAATCCAAATTTAGTCCCTGCTGTACAGTATGTCTTATATGTATGGCAGTACCGTATAAATCTCATTTCTATGATCATATCTACTATATTGGGTAAAACAAGTGTTAAAGATGATGAAGCACAGTGGAACAGGGGTTAGTGTGTTTGCTTTAAAAAATGTTACTGTGAGCAAGTTGCGAACCGCCCCTTTAGTGCGATAATTTTTTGTGATTAATCTTGTTAGTTAGCATTTTATTTTTGATGGCCCCCAAAAAAAAAAAAATTAATTTCAACAATAATAACAACAACATCCCGGGATCAATTTGGCAACTGAATAATCCATCCATTTACTCCGCTTGTCCCTTTTGGGGTCCCGGGAGGTGGTGGAACAGTTTTTTTTTTCAATACAACGCCATCTGCTGGATCTCTAGGGCAACTACCTAATATATTGATACTAGCCAACCAAAAAAAAAGTACAAATGAAGACTTTTGAGATGTTAGACCAGAGGTGTCAAACGTATGGCTCGTTTTATCCGACTTCAGGGGTGAGTTTGCGAAGTATAGAAATGAGCCGAAATTTTTTAATGAAAGAAACTGCTGTTCTAAATTTGTCCACTCGATTTTACAATAGCAATAATTTGTATCTTTGTAGATGATGTTACACATGTACAAAATAAACCATATGATGTTAGTGCACCAGTGAAGGAAAATTGCAAACTACATAAATAACATCCTCCTCTCTGAGCTGCCACCTTACCGTGGTAGAGGAGTTTGCGTGTCCCAATGGTCCTAGGAGCTTTGTTGTCCGGGGTCTTTAAGCTCCCTGGTAGGGTCTCCCAAGGCAAACTGGTCCTAGGTGAGGGACCAGACAAAGAGCAGCTCGAAGACCTCTATGATGAACACGAACAAAGGACTCACATTTCTCTTGCCCGGACCCGGGTCACCCGTGCCCCCCTCTGGAGCCAGGCCCGGAGGTGGGGCACGGCCTGTTCCCATGGGGCCTGGCCGGGCACAGCCCGAAGAGGCAACGTGGGTCACCCCTCCAATGGGCTCACCACCCATAGCAGGGGCCATAGAGGTCGGGTGCAATGTGAGCTGAGCGGGAGCCAAAGGCAGGGCACTTTGTGGTCCGATCCTCAGCTACAGAATCTAGGTCTTGGGACGTGGAACGTCACCTCAATGTGGGGGGGAAGGAGCCTGAGCTAGTGCGCGAAGTGGAGAAATTTCGGCTGGATATAGTCGGACTCACTACGATGCACAGCAAGGGCTCTGGCACCACTTCTCTCGAGAGGGACTGGACTCTCTTTCACTCTGGCGTTGCCGGCAGTGAGAGGCGACGGGCTGGGGTGGAAATTCTTGTTTCCCCCGGCTCAAAGCATGCTCGTTGGAGTTCAACCCAGTGGGCGTAAGGGTAGCCTCCCGCCTTCGGGTGGGGGGACGGGTCCTAATTGTTGTTTGTGCTTACGCACCAAAAAACTGTTCAAAATACCCACCCTTTTTGGGTACACTCGAAGGAGTACTGGAGAGTGCTCCCCTGGGTGATTCCCTTGTCCTACTGGGGGACTTCAACGCTCATGTTGGCAATGACAGTGAAACCTGGAGTGGCGTGATTGGGAAGAATGGCCGCCGGGATCTGAACCCGAGTGGTGTTTTGTTATTGGACTTTTGTGCTTGTCACAGTTTGTCCATAACAAACACCATGTTCAAACATAAGGGTGTCCATATCTCCACTTGGCACAAGGACACCCTAGGTCGCAGTTCCATGATTGACTTTGTAGTTGTGTCATCAGATTTGCGGCTTCATGTTTTGGACACTTGGGTGAAGAGAGGTGCGGAGCTTTCTACCGATAACCACCTGGTGGTGAGCTGGCTGCGATGGTGGGGGAGGATGCCGGACAGACCTGGCAGGCCCAAACGCATTGTGAGGGTCTGCTGGGAATGTTTTGCAGAGTCTCCTGTCAGAGAAAGTTTCAATTGCCACCTCCGGAAGAACTTTGAACATGTCACGAGGGATGTGCTGGACATTGAGTCCGAGTGGACCATGTTCCGCACCTCTATTGTCGAGGCGGCCGATTGGAGCTGTGGCTGCAAGGTAGTTGGTGCCTGTCGGTGCGGTAATCCTAGAACCCGTTGGTGGACACCAGCGGTGAGGGATGCCGTCAAGCTGAAGAAGGAGTCCTATCAGGTTTTTTTGGCCAATTGGACTCTGGAGGCAGTGGACAGGTACCGACGGGCCAAGCGGTGTGCAGCTTCAACGGTCGCGGAGGCAAAAACTCAGACATGGGAGGAGTTCGGGGAAGCCATGGAAAACGACTTCCGAACGGCTTCGAAGCGATTCTGGACCACAGTCCGCCGCCTCAGGAAGGGGAAGCATCTGTTTAAATGTTAAACAGAGATAGGCTCCAGCTCCCCCCGCGACCCCGAAGGGAATAAGCGGTAGAAAATGGATGGATTGATAAATAAAGGGTTTATATGGTTTCTATATCCAACATTATGTATTGTTCTAATTCAGTGGTTCTTAACCTTGTTGGAGGTACCGAACCCCGCCAGTTTTATATGTGTATTCACCTAACGCTTCTTTAGTGAAAAATAAAATGTTTTTTCCTAATTTAATGATGTTACTATATTAAAGAAACACTAATTAAAATATATCTTACAAACAGAAAGTTACAGGACTGTACACATGATCCCATGTTTACATCTCATTGTGCAACATGTGAATGTTTTAGTGGGACCTAAATGCGATATCTGAAAGGGGTACAAACTATTTCCAACCCCACCTTGTACAGAGCTCATGAAAAACAATGTTGTTTTTTTTGTCATTGTAAGTGTGCCAAAACACTTATATTAGAAAATAATCTCATGGAAATAATTGATGTCATTTGATTATAATAATAAAACATTGAACTTGTTATGGGGATAGGTTGATTGGCAACACTAAATTGGCCCTAGTGTGTGAATGTGAGTGTGAATGTTGTTTGTCTATCTGTGTTGGCCCTGCGATGAGGTGGCGACTTGTCCAGGGTGTACCCCGCCTTCCGCCCGATTGTAGCTGAGATAGGCGCCAGCGCCCCCCGCGACCCCGGAAGGGAATAAGCGGTAGAAAATGGATGGATGAACTTGTTATGGCTTAACGGTGAGAGAGGGGTTAGTGCGTCTGGCTCACAATACGAAGGTCCTGCAGTCCAGGGTTCAATCCCAGGCTCGGGATCTTTCTGTGTGGAGTTTGCATGTTCTCCCCGTGAATGCGTGGGTTCCCTCCGGGTACTCCGGCTTCCTCCCACCTCCAAAGACATGTACCTGGGGGTAGGTTGATTGGCAACAATAATTTGGCCCTAGTGTGTGAATGTGAGTGTGAATGTTGTCTGTCCATCTGTGTTGGCCCTGCGATGAGGTGACGAATTTTCCAGGCTGTACAACGCCTTCCGCCCGATTGTAGCTGAGATAGGCGCCAGCGCCCCCCGCGACCCCAAAAAGGGAATAAGCGGTAGAAAATGGATGGATGGATGGATGAACTTGTTATTTAGTCAGGTTTGGACGGAAGCTCCGTCGAACCCCTGAGGCCGACTGACCGAACCCCTAGGGTTCGATCGAACCCAGGTTAAGAACCACTGTTCTAATTGATCTTTTTTGTAACACCGTTAGTGAATGAAGTGCACATTTATTATTGTTTCCTCATATTTATGCACACTAACTCAGATATGGCAACACTAGCGAGCAGTAAAGAGTATTAAGTGATTTTTGGTGCAGAACATGTTTTGCTTTCAATCATTATTGAAATGTTTCCTGCTACTTTATACTGTTTATTTTGTGTGTTTGAAAGTGATTTAAAGGATACTACTGTGTGGAAGTGTGAGGGAACACATATGAGAGTAACATAAAGGCTATGTATCAAGTACAGAACAGATCTATAAGGATTATTCATAAAGCAGATTAACTAGAACACACTAACAATCATTTATTAATTCTGGTTTTTCGAAACTACAGAATCTAGTAAAGGTACAGACATTATGTGTTATGTTTATGGCTGAAAGTAAAACATTACCAGCAAATTTACAAAAAAATGTTTATCATCACTTCTGAGAATGAAGAGCATAGAAGAAAAGGTCATTTCAAATATCACTATTCAAGGACAACTTTAAAACAAATGTGTATATCAGTGGTGGGAGTCAAACTGTGGAATTCTCTTTATAATGAGATAAAGATTGTACGACTTACAGTATATTCCAATTGACAAAAATATATAAAGACAGAATAATAATATCATATGGACAGCAGCAAGTGTCTACATTTTGCTTTATATTTATTATTTTACTTATTTTTTGAGTGCTTTTGTATTTGTTTTGTATCATCCAGTGAGGTGTATATTACTTTTTTTGTTCGGTTTGTGCTTCATGACGTTTTGCACTTGTTTTTTTTTGTTTGTGGTTTTTGATTGTTTTAATTATATTTGGATGTATTCGTTTGGTTTGTATGCCTGTGAATCGGGGCTATCCATTAAATAAGACTACTTATTATGTTGAAGGGGGCAAGAAATATAGGATTTTCTTCATCCTGTTCCTTCTCAAGCATACTGTGGGTGTGTAAATATGTGTTTAGTTGCTTAAGTTTAATTGTCTATTGATCAAAAATGCACAACAATGAAGGAGATGAATAAAAAATGAATGACTAGTCCATTAAAAGGGGATGGGCGTTTTCTTTGTCTCCGAAGTTCTAGTATTTACCAGTAATGTGTGCATAGTAGATTGGTTAGGAGAGGCATGATTATGACCTACCTCCTTCCTGCATCACCCACGACAACTGGAGGCAGGCCCAGGGGGAGAGCAGGGGGGAGGAGCTAGTCCAGGTGGTCGAGCCTGGGTAAAAACGCCCCCACCAAACTCACACACCAACACGCACACGCACACACTCATTTATTACACGCCAAACGGGAAAGATCGACGTTTCATGCCGGAATTCCCACTTTAGTGAATTAAAAACTAAGAACTTTTTTTTTTTTAAACAGCTGAATCGTCCGTCTTTAAAGTTCTTTGTGGTTTGATCCGGACAACAAAAAGGGACTGCATTGTTTGTTTGTTAGATCAAACATTTTCGGTGAACGTGGAGCTATGTTTAGAAGAAGCAAGAGTAAAGTACTGGTGGATTCTGCATCAGAAGAAGACGACATGTCCTGGCACTACCATCACTCTTACAAGGTACCGCACACCAACAATACTACTCTTTTCTTCCAGTTACTCCAACAGGCTATTGTTCCTTAAAGCAAGTCTCTTTAAAGTTGTTTACTGTCATATTCCTAATTTAATCCATGAAGCTAAAAACATACAACTAATTGCTGCCACACAGCCAAAAAGAAAAAAATAAGAAACAAAAGACTGATAATATAATATAGGTTCCAACTTAACTTCCAAAGATGGCCACTCCGAGTCCATCCTTCCATCCATCCATTTCTACCGCTTAATCCCTTTGGGGTCGCGGGAGGCGCTGGTGCCTTTCTCGGCTACAATCGGGCGGAAGGTGGAATACACCCTGGACAAGTCGCAATCTCATCAAAAGGCCAACACAGATAGACAACATTCACACTCACATTCACACACTAGGGACAATTTAGTGTTGCCAATCAACCTATCCGAAAAATATAATAAACGCTTCTGTAATAGCAATTATTACCATTTCTGACTAGTTTTTGTTGGACATACGGTGCATCGGGAGAGTATTTGCTGTGCTTCACATTCCAAAATGGAATTATTTCACTTTTGTCCTCAAAATTCTACATAAAATAACCCACAATGACAGTGTGAAATGTTTTTTTTTTTTTTTTTTTTTACTCAAGATTTTTCTGTGTGGAGTTTGCATGTTCTCCATGTGACTGCGTGGCTTCCCTCCGGGTTCTCCAGCTTCCTCCCTTCCCCAAAGACATGCACCTGGCAATAGGTTGATTGGCAACATTAAATTGGCCCAAGTCAGTAGGTCAGTCAGTAGGTCGGGTCAGGTAGTCAGGTAGGTGACCAAGTACCCGATGGTCAGTCTGTCAGAGCTACATATTTCCTCCGTTTCCTTACAGAAGGACAACTATATCTGCACCAATTCGGATGTTATAATGGCCAGACGCAGTAAAAAGTTTTCCAAAATAACATGAAGAACTCAAACAATTAGAAACAAAAGTATCTGGTAACTTGAGACAAAGATTGAACTTGTCGGTGTGAATGCCAGGCATCATGTTTGGAGGAAACCAGGCACCGCTCATCAACAGGCCAATTCTATCCCTACAGGGAAGCATGGTGGTGGCAGCATCATGCTACTGAGTTGTTTTGAGCGGCAGGAACTGGAAGCCTAGTCAGGAAGAGATGAATGAAGCAATGTAAAGAGACATCCTGGACGAAAACTAATGCTTCCCATCCAACCTGATGAACTTTGAGAAGTGCTGCAAAGAGGAATGGGCGAAACTGTCCAAAGATAGGTGTGCCAAACTTGTGGCTTTGTATTCAAAATAGACTTGAGGCTGAAATTTTGGCCAAATGTGCGTCAACAAAGTATTGAGCAAAAGCTGGGAATACTTAAGTATGTGTGATTTTTTTATTTTTATTTTTTTATTTCCAATAATTTTGCAATATTAAAAAAAACACAACAACCTTTTACATTGTCATTATGTTGTATTGTCTGTAGAATTTGGAGGATAAAAATAAATGGTTTGAACTTGTATAGCGCTTTTTTGACCTTCAAGGTACTCAAAGCGCTTTGACACTACTTCCACATTAACCCATTCACACACACATTCACACACTGATGGAGGGAGCTGCCATGCAAGGCGCTAACCAGCACCCATCAGGAGCAAGGGTGAGGTGTCTTGCTCAGCACACAATGGACGTGACAAGGTTGGTTCTAGGTAGGGATTGAACCAGGGACCATTGGGTTGCGCACGGTCACTCTCCCACTGCGCCACGCCGTCCCTAAAATGACTTTAGGCTGTAACATAACAAAATGTAGAAAAAGTGAAGCGCTGGAAATACTTTACGTATGGTATAGTACTGTATAAATACACTGTACTGTATATCAGAGTCAGCTTTATTTACCAGCCATGTTTGACACACAAGGACTTTTTATTGGTAGACTGTGCTCTCTTTGTTCAATGTAAGAAACGAAGAAAAAAATGCAACAAATACGAGCGAGCGCAGTAAAATGGCGGCCCTCTGCGGTGCCATCTTGGTATGAGAACATAAGGGAAACATCAAAGAACACAAAGGACATAAAATACATTAAAAGCTGATTCAACCAGCTGCCAATTCAGCGGAACCTACATACAACTATAAAGTAAAACACAAAAAAAATAAATAAAAAAAAGCAATAAATGATACATATTGCACACATACAAATACACAGACAAACAACAAAACAAAACAAAAAACATTTCGACACCCATACACTGCGTTGGCCTCTGCAGTACTCCACGCCATTCTTTGCCGAAATAGGGGGCCACGTGGTCAGAGAGAGGAACAGACCCAACAAAGCAAAGACTCAGACCAAGGCACGCCCACCAGCCCCCGGGCAACGTCCAGTCTGTGCGGATGTGAGAGAATCCCCCTCGAGACAGATGTGTCTGATACATGCTCATTCAGCCAGAGCCCCATGAAGCCCGTCCAACCCGAAGCTCAACACTAGCTCCGCAGCCCCGTCTCTTCTCTGGGCTCCCCACGCGCTGGGTCTCTGCCACACCAGAGTCCGTTTAGAGAGACTGAAGGAGATGCGGATGAAGAGACAGGGCTGCGGAGCTGTTGCTGAGCGCCGGGACAGTGTCTTGGATGAATGAGCAGGTATCGGACACTTCGGTCTCATTGGACGTATCGTCGCTCATCCATGCGGACTGGACACTGGCCGAGAGTTATTGGGCGGTCTAGGGTAGACTCGGCTCTTTTGGTTGGTTTGTTGTGTCTGCTCCTGTCTCTGGCCATGCTACCCCCACCCCAGCAGACGATGGCGTGGAACACTGCAGAGGCCACCACAGAGTATATGTTTTTTTTTTTTTTTGTTGTTGTTTTACTTTTGTGGCTGTGTGTAGAAGTGGCTGGTTGCATCAGCTCTACTCTTTTAAGGTCTGTAATGTCCTTTGTGTTCCTTGATGTTTCCCTTTGACACACACATGTTTATGTGTGCTGTGGCTATGAGTTTTTTTTCTTTATTGGCCTCAGTCTGGATCCCCAGGCTTAGACTGAATATTTTTTTTGTCACTCCCCCAGCGTTTACCCATGGACACCGGAAGTTGACATACCCGTCAGCGATCCTGTTAGAGTTAAAGTTAAAGTACCGGTACCAATGGTTGTCACACTCGCAGTAGGATTGGTGAATTTTGTCCTTCGCAATCGACCCATCCCCTTGATCACCCCTGGGAATTGAGGGGAGCAGTGGGCAGCAGCGGTGCCGCGCCCGGGAATCATTTATGGTGATTTCACCCCCAATTCCAACCCTTGATGCTGAGTGCCAAGCAGGGAGGCAATGGCTCCCATTTTTATAGTCTTTGGTATGACTCGGCCGGGGTTTAAACTCACACCCTACCGATCTCAGGGCGGACACGCTAACCACTAGGCCACTGAGTAGGTTCTGTTCTGTCTCCATGTAATGTTTGTCTGCTTTTTAATAAGATTGTGCTGGAAATCTGAATTTCCCCTCGGGGTTTATTAAGGTGTTTCTAATTCTGATTCTGATTCTGAAGAACAGAAACGAGGAAACACAAGAGCACAGAGCTTCTGCACCACAGCAGCTACTAATGCAGGGCCATCTTATGACAAACAAAGTTACTGTCGTCTAAATTACCTTTTTTGTTCCACCTTGCTAACAGTGGCGTCTTTGTGTTTCCTTTTCGTTCACCGTGTTTGAAGGTTGCAGAAGGAGCGTAAGTTTGTCTTGAAGTTGTTTAGATTCAGATAAGACTAGCTCAATAATTGCTCTCGTGGATGAGGCCATCTTGATTTCCAACTTCTTATCTGGAAGTCTTCCAACTTCCGAGGTAAATGAAACACCCGTCAGTTAGCAGGCTACTTCCTGGTTCATGTAGTTGGCGAAGACAACTAGACCGCAGGATTTTTGAGTTCTAGGTTAAGGGGCGTCACAACTAACATGGTCAGAAAGAGGAAATACGTTCTTCTACAAACTTGAATGTATGTTAGTTAGTAGGCTACTTCCTGGTTCATGTAACCCTGTGTAATTTTACCTAATTGGGCTAAAAATATTTTTTCCACACAAGTAAATGTAATCCGTAAATAATGTGCCATTGTTGAGTGTCCGTTTAGAGCTCGGCAGAGTAACCATGTTAGACTCCCCCATATCAATAGGTGGCAGCAGGTAGCTGCAAACTCCGCTTCCATGAGTTGGGAAATTGTCCATCCATCCATCCATTTTCTACTGCTTATTCCCTTTTGGGGTCACGGGGGCGCTGGCGCCTATCTCAGCTACAAACGGGCGGAAGGGGGGTACACCCTAATTGTGTTAGATGTAAATATAAACGGAATACAATGATTTGCAAATAATTTTCAACCCATATTCAGTTGAATGTGCTACAAAGACAACATATTTGATGTTCAAACTGATAAACATTTTTTTTTGCAAATAATCATTAACTTTACAATTTCATGCCAGCAACATGTGACAAAGAAGTTGGGAAAGGTGGCAATACATACTGATAAAGTTGAGGAATGCTAATCAAGCACTTTTTTGGAACATCCCACAGGTGTGCAGGTTAATTGGAAACAGGTGGGTGCCATGATTGGGTATAAAAACAGCTTCCCAAAACACGCTCAGTCTTTCACAAGAAAGGATGGGGCGAAGTACACCACTTTGTCCACAACTCTGTGAGCAAATAGTCAAACAGTTTAAGAACAACGTTTCTCAAAGTGCAATTGCAAGACATTTTAGGATTTCAACATCTACGGTCCATAATATCATCAAAAGGTTCAGGGAATCTGGAGAAATCACTCCACGTAAGCGGCATGGCCGTAAACCAACATTGACCATGACCTTCTATCCCTAGGACGGCACTGTATCAAAAAGCGACATGAATCTCTAAAGGATATCACCACAAGGGCTCAGGATTACTTCAAAAAAACACTGGCACTAAATACAGTTCGTCGCTACATCTGTAAGTGCGAGTTAAAGCTCTACTAGGCAAAGCGAAAGCCATTTATCAAAAACATCCAGAAACGCCGCCGGCTTCTCTGGGCCCGAGATCATCTAAGATGGAATGATACAAAGTGGAAAAGTGTTCTATGGTCTGACGAGTCCACATTTCAAATATTTTTGGGAAATATTCGACATCGTGTCATCCGGACCGAAGGGTAATCGAACTGTCCAGACTGTTATCGATGCAAAGTTCAAAAGCCAGCATGTGTGATGGTATGGGGGTGCATTAGTGCCCAAGGCATGTGTAACTTACACATCTGTGAAGGCACCATTAATGCTGAAAGGTACATACAGGTTTTGGAACAACATATGCTGCCATCTAAGCGCCGTCTTTTTCATGGACGCCCCTGCTTATTTCAGCAAGACAATGCCAAGCCCCATTCAGTGGAGACCCCGGACTGTTGAACGACTGAAGCTCTACATAAAACAAGAATGGGAAAGAATTCCTCTTTCAAAGCTTCAACAATTAGTTTCCTCAGTTCCCAAACCTTTATTGAGTGTTGTTAAAAGAAAAGGTGATGTAACACTTTGGCACGTGTTGCAGCCACGAAATTCCAAGTAAATTTTTATTTGCTAAAAAAAAATTAAGTTTATGATTTTGAACATCAAATATGTTGTCTTTGTAGTGCATTCAATTGAATATGGGTTGAAATGGATTTGCAAATCATTGTATTCCGTTTATATTTACATTTAACACAATTTCCCAACTCATATGGAAACGGGGTTTGTAGATAACGGGAACAAGAGGCATCCTGCGGGCAAAAATGCTTAAACCAAAAATAGACAAGGGCCGAGTGCCCCTAAGAAAAGTAATTGAAGCTTAGGCATGGCTGTGCAAAACGAAACTAAAACTGAACTGGCTGTAAAATAAACAAAACACAAAATGCTGGACGATAGCAAAGACTTACAGCGTGTGAAGGAGATATGGCGTCCACAGAGTACATTCGAACATGACATCACAATCGACAATGTCCCCACAAAGAAGAAAAGCGTCCGCACAACTTAAATAGTCTAGATTGCGAAAACAAAGCAGGTGTGGAGAATAGTGCTCAACAAAGACATGAAACTGCAACAGGAAAATACCAACAAAACGGGGAAAAAACACCAAAACAGGAGCGGAAGACAAGGATTAAAACATTACACACAGAAAAACAGCAAAAAACTCAAAATAATTAAAAGCGTGATGTGACAGGTCATGACAGTAGACCAACTTTGAGACAAGAGCTATAGTGATTCATGCTTGGTTATGGTTTGAATTCATATCCAACAATTGCGAGAACAACTTTTTATTGTCAATATCGGCTATGGGGTTTTGTTTTTTAATTATTTCTGCTGGTGGTGTGCCTCAGAATTGTTTCAATGAAAAAAATGCGCCTTGGCTCAAACAAGGTTGAAAAAACACGGCTAAAGATGATTAGACCGCACCATTTCTGATTCTAGGGTGGGGGTCAACAGGTCCTGTCACAACTTCAAGTAGTCAGAAAGAGAAAATACATTCTTCTAAAAAAAGTGAATTTAAGTTAGCAGGCTACTTCCCATTTTCATTTAGTATGCGCTAAAGAACAACTCGACTGTACCATTTTGAGTGATAGACTACTGTCAAATGACCTTAAACCTAGGGTGTCAAACGTTTTATCCGGCCCGCGGGATGTGTTTGCTAAGTATAAAAATTAAGCTGAAATTTCGGAATGAAAGAAACAGCTGTTTTAAATGTGTCTACTGGATGTCGCAACAGCAATTCTTTGTATCTTTTTAGATGATGCTACATATGTACAAAATATACCACATGATGTTAGTACAGTATCAGTTGAGGAAAATGATCAAACTACATAAATAACATACTGTAATTTGATTTTGATATAATTTTTTTATCTCGATAGATTGAAAATTAACACCAATGAGTTGACTGATGAACATTATAAAATAATTTATTCAGAAAATATAAATAACTACAAATAAAGATAGAATACTATTAACCGCAACACGTAAGTGTAAAAAAAACCCAACAACATTATGATTTGTACAATTTCAGAATGTGCTGGTTCTATTTTTAAACAAAGAAAACTATCTGAAATTGTCTTTATTTTGAAGTAATCGTACTGTGATTTTACCAGTCCGGCCCACTTGGAAATAGATTTTTCTCCATGTGGCCCCCCGATCTAAAATGAATTTAACACCCCTGCCTTAAATGGTCAGCGAGAGAAAATACATTTTTTGAACAAAAGTAAACGTTAGAAGACTACTTTCTGGTTCATGGATGTTGTATAGAACAAGTTTTACCATTTTGAAATCTAGCGTTGGGGAAGTGTTGTCGCGACAAAATAACACAAAAGCGAAACAAAAGTGCAAAAATTGTCAAATAAAGAAAAATACACATTTGTCTAAAAAAAGTGAAATGTTCACAAAGCATTGTTTATCTATCAGTTAGGGATGTAACGATAAACGGTACAATGATAAACTGTGGTAAACGCCTGACGGTTAGTATAAAATAAAATCGTGATCAATAACCACACTTTGATAAACCTATGGCCGGTGACACCATAGACATCTTATAAGTAGACGCAGCATTGGCTGCTGTGACGCGAGAAATTCGGCAGTTTAGGCTGGTGTTCAGCATTTTCCTGCTCAAATGAGCAGACTGTTGTAAATAGCAATTGGGGGATTACTTTGCACAAGTAAGAGTCAACATTAACGTACTATTGGTTGTATTTTGTCAAAAAAATATTACCATGTAATTGAGAAGGAGCAAATATCTTCAATAGTACTGAAATCGTAGCCGCAAGCTAACATTAGAGTGTTTTACATATACTCAAAAGAATAATGACAACAGGAGGTGAATACACATATACCGAAATTAAACTGCCCAAAATCCGTTTTATCTTTACAAAGCTGAAGATAAAAACATTTAAACCCTCAAATAAAATAATTATGGCTTTTCAATAGGGCTGGGCGATATATCGATATACACGATATATCGCGGGTTTGTCTCTGTGCGATATAGAAAATGACTATATCGTGATATTCGAGTATATGTTCTCACGCAGTTGCTTTTAGCTGCGGGCATTACACTAAAGGCTCTTCCCAGTCTTTCCGGCCTCTCCTTCTCACAGCCAGAAAGCGTAGCTTCATACATACGTCACATATTGTCATGTCATACGTCACATTCTTATACGCCCTCGCGGAGCAGAGAGGTAGCAGCATGGGTAACATTAGCTTTGATGTTAGCAAAGCCGTGCGATTGGTAATACGAGAGAAAGAATGTGCGAATAAAGGAAGAAGTAATTCCCAAGAAAAACAGCAGGGGCCAATCTTCTGGCGATGGTTTGGCTTCAATTGGGAATATGTCGAACAGACAACCGTAATAAGTCAAGCATGCGGCACATGCGTTGCTATAAAATGTAGCATTACTGCTAATCCATCCATCCATCCATTTTCTACCGCTTATTCCCTTTTGGGGTCGCGGGGGGCGCTGGCGCCTATCTCAGCTACAATCGGGCGGAAGGCGGGGTACACCCTGGACAAGTCGCCACCTCATCGCAGGGCCAACACAGAAAGACAGACAACATTCACACTCACATTCACACACTAGGGACCATTTAGTGTTGCCAATCAACCTATCCCCAGGTGCATGTCTTTGGAAGTGGGAGGAAGCCGGAGTACCCGGAGGGAACCCACGCATTCACGGGGAGAACATGCAAACTCCACACAGAAAGACGTCCGTAGCAGCGCCCCCCGTGACCCCAAAGGGAATAAGCGGTAGAACATGGATGGATGGATGTAGTAACCTACCAGGTAGCGAAGGGTAAACACTGTTTGATTTCCTATTATGCAGCTCATTGTTATTTAACACTTAAAATGCCTAAGACAATCTTGCACTTTCTGTTTTGGAAATTACATGAACGTTTGTGCCACTGCTTGATTTAACTTTGGTTCAAAACATATTTTTTTCTCTCGCTGACCATTTAAGGTCATTTGACAGTACTGTAGAACTCAAAATGGTTTAGCGCATACTAAATGAACTAGGAAGCAGCATACTAACGTATATTCACATTTGTTAGAAGTTGTGACAGGACTGGTCGACCCCTACCCTAGAATCAAAAATTGTCACAGTTATCATTATTATGACAGTATTGTTGAATGTGCTCAAAGAGTACTTATACACACTGAAATATTATAACAACTTTTATTTAAAAATATGTATAAAATGAATACAAACAATATACTTTCTTGGCAGAATAAACATTATATTTTGATCTGCTGTCTTGAAAAGTAGGGCTGGGCGATATGGCCTTTTTTTAATATCTCGATATTTTTATTTCGTGATGCACTATATATATCTTAATATTTTGCCTTGGACTTGATATTTTGCCTTCGACTTGAATTAACACTTGATACATATAATCACAGCAGTATGATGATTCTATGTGTCTACATTAAACATTCTTCTTCATACTGCATTAATATATGCTACTTTTAAACTTTCATGCAAAGAAGCAAATCACAACTAAGTCAATTGACCAAAAATGTATTTATTAAACAGTCAATAATGTTAGAAGAATTTTTCCTAGTTCATGGATATTGTTAGAGGACAAGATTGTACCATTTTAAAATCTAGCGTTGGGCAATGGTTGTAGCGACAAAAATAAAACAAAAACGAACAAAATGGTAAAATAAAGGAAACTCCTGACAGTTAGTATAACTGTTTTAAATAAATGTTTTTGTTAAACCGTGATTGATAACCACACTTTGATAAACTCATGGACCGGTGACACTGCTCAAAAGGAAAGCAAGCTAGCGTTAGCTCGCTAACTAGCTTGAATGCTAACATGGAGACGAGACATTAACCTCTCTCCCCATTAATAAATGACGTACCCCAATATAAAAACGTGTACAAACACATTATATCGGAGCAACTAAGATACTCAATTATGCACATTGAAGTTACAAGCCTTGCTATCTTAGATTAGAGAGTTTTACATATACTCAAAGGAATAATGACAACAGGAGGTGAAGACACATAATGTTACGATCCGCCGCCCGGATCGTTTGTTAATTGGATTTTTGGGTTTGTGGGACACTTCCTGGTTTGTTCTGTCGCCATGGTTGCAGATTTGTTCCACCTGTTCCTTGTTTCCGGACTCTCACCTGTTTGTGATTACCATCCGTATTTAAGCCTGCATTTTCTGTTACTCGCTCTCGCATCTTAGCCTTTGTTTCCCACAACAAGTGAGGACGCTAACTCCCGACATTAGTAAACCTGTTTTTGTACTTGTTAGCTTCCATGCTATTCCTGCGTTTAGTTCCCTAGCTTCCATGCTAGCACTTTTGGTTTGTCTTTTACACTTAGCACCAGTGTTTTTGTTCTTAGCCTGTTTTTAGTTAAAAAAAACAGCATTTCTTACCTTTACCCTGTGTCCGAGCCCGAACTGCATCTTGGAGGAACCACCATCACCACCATGCCTAGCAAACGTCACATTACGATGCGAGCAGAAAAAGCTTCTTTCGCTGCGGGCATTATGCAGGTCGACGATGGTGGAACATGGGACATTCTCCGAGCCATGGAAGAGGAATTGCTCCGCTGTTCGCCGGACGTGGAGATGATCTGGGGCCCTGGTGGGGTTCTGGTCCCGCTCAGCTCCGTCCGGCTCGGTGAGGCCTCCTTGCTAGCTCGCTCACGTCCGCGAGGGCGGAAGTTGCGACAGAAGACTTCGCCCCGCGACAGAGACGTTCCCGTTTCATGACCTCTCCAGCCATCTACAACCCGTCCAATATTCCCCTCACTCGTCAGGTAATTCCTTTGTTCCCTTTTCAAAAGACTTCTCTGGCCCACCTGTCAATCAAGGTGAAGTCACTCTGTTAACGCCCACCATGACATCACCGGAGACTTTTATTTAGACTCCTTTTCTCAGACATTTTTTGAGGTTAGCAGTGATGAGGAGTTTTTTTAACTTCATTTCCTCACTCATCCACTAAGGACTTGCACGCTAGGAATAAACTTTACTAGGACAATTTTATTAATCATAAGCCTAGTCGTTCTCAGTCACCTTCACTTTGTACCCCGGCCCTAAGGTCTCAATCCCCGGCCAAGTCAGTGGCCTTTTCCTCTCCTCCGAGAGGATATTTTGGACAATTGAGAGGGGAGGAGTCTACCCTCCTCCTGACCTCCCTCCGCCCACCCTTTGAGGCAATCATAGACCACAGGGAGCGCGTCTGGGATTCGCACCTTGAGGGGGGAGCTAGTGCTAGTAACTGTGCTACGGAGGTAGCACAGCTGCTTCCTGCTAAGCCCCAGCCTCCTGTTAGACCTCCTCCACCGATTTTCCGGCCCGCCAAGCCGAAAACACCCACTAGTCCTCCACCTCCGGTCTTTCGACCCGCTAAGCCGCAACTTCCTACGCGGCCTCCTCCACCGGTGTTCCGTTCTGTTAAACCGCAACCTCCAGCTAGACCGCCTCCACTTGCACCATGGCTAGATGTATCACGGGTTGCACCTGATAATCATAGCCTTAGTCTTGGTCCTTGCCCAAGTCCTAGTCCAAGTCCTTGTCTTAGTCCTTGCCCAAGTCCTAGTCTTAGTCCTTGCCCAAGTCCTAGTCTTAGTCCTTGTCCAAGTCCTAGTCTTAGTCCTTGTCCAAGTCTGAGTCTTAGTCCTTGTCCAAGTCCAAGCCCTAGTCGTAGTTCCAGTCCAAGTATTAGTCCTTGTCCAAGTCCAAGTCTTAGTCCTTGCCCAAGTCCTGGTCTTAGTCCTAGTCCCAAACTGGTTCACACACAGCCCCGGACCCCGGTCTGGATCGTACTACAGCACCGGACCCTTGGCTGGATCCCACTCAGCCTCTTGGCTGGTTCACACACCAGCAGCTGACCCCAGTCTGGATCCCACTCCAGCACCTGACCTCTGGCTGGATCCCACTCCAGCACCTGACCTCTGGCTGGACCACACTCCAGCGCCTGCCTCAACGACGACGACTCCGCCTGGTCCCACGATGACGACGACGCCACCTTTCTTCTTAACGACGACAGCGCCACCTGTTTCGGTTGCTGCACCCGCACCTGCATCGTCTGCGACATCAGCACCGTCTTCATCTGCTACATCAGCGGCTTCCATGCCCTCCACGATGATGACCCCGACGCATCCACCTCCACGTCGGCCACGGGTGTGGCCGTACCCAGGGCGTCCTCCTCGCCGGACGCATCCACCCCCACGTCGGCCACGGGTGTGGCCGTACCCTGGGCTTCCTCCTCGCCGGGTGCATCCACCTCCACGTCGGCCACGGATGTGGCCTGTAGGAAGTCGCCCGCCGCCGCCACCTGACGTGCCCCCGGTGGATTCGGGGACACAGGACCTGGCAACCCTCCACCATGTCCTCCCTCCGCCTTCTTCACTTTTGGACTGTCTTGTTGTGGGGTGGGGGGTTGCTGTATATTTTGTGAGACATCTGGCATCTGTCCCTTAAGGGGAGGGTGATGTTACGATCCGCTGCCCGGATTGTTTTTTATTTGGATTTCTGGGTTTGTGGGATACTTGCTGGTTTGTTCTGTCGCCATGGTTGCAGATTTGTTCCACCTGTTCCTTGTTTCCGGACTCTCACCTGTTTGTGATTACCATTCTTATTTAAGCCTGCATTTTCTGTTACTCGCTCTCGCATCCCAGCCTTTGTTTCCCACAACAAGTGACGACGCTAACTCCCGACATTGGTAAATCTGTTTTTGTACTTGTTAGATATCTAGATAGATAGATAGATGGATAGATAGATAATACTTTATTTATTCCTTCAGGAGAGTTCTTTCAGGAAAATTTACATTTTCAGCACAATCCCATTCAAGATCAGACAAACATTACAGGGAGACAGAACAGGATCACTAACGGGTCTGCCGACTTCAAGCGCCCCTTAAAAAAAAGGTGAGATACAGGTAAACAAGGGGAGGGAATGGGAGAATAAAATAAAATATAAAATAAAATAAAATAAAAAAATCGGTCTAAGCCTGGGCCTCTGGAGAGGGGGTCCAGACTGAAGCCAAGGGAAAAAACAACAACTCATAGCCATAGTACACATCCCTCTTACATGTGTGTAAAGGGGAAACATCAAACATCAAAGAAAAAGGACATGAAAGACGTTGAAGCAGCGGAGCTGATACAACCAGCCACTTCTACATACAGCTATCAATAAAAAGTAAAAGAAACATATACACTGTGGTGGCCTCTGCGGTGTTCCACGCCATCGTCCACTGGGGTGGAGAAAGCATGGCTCTGCCTCCTGCCGGGGGGCAGATCCGGAAGTCCACAAAAAAAGCACCGCAGAGGTCACGAAAGTACCACCCCTTGTCACACAGTCCCAAAGGGTCCCAGACCGTTATTGTTATTTTATATATATATATAATATATATATATATATATATATATATATATATATATATATATTTATATATATATATATATATATATATATATATATATATATATGTATATAAGATATATATGTATATTGAAAAAAGTGAGATGGCGGCGCCCGGACGGGCTGCAACATTGCGGAGCTCCTGCTAAAGATGGAACATTTGGCAGAAATACCGGACAATTCTACAAACTTTATGGCTGGCTCACATCGTGGTCACTCCCGTGATCACGTACGACCGCCAGACACTTCTGGATGTGGACACATCGGGCCGTTTTGGACTGATAGACGCGTGCGTGCTAAACATGATAACTAGCATGGGAATACGTCGGCGGCTACATCCAGCGGCCTGTGAAGCAGGGGAGTCTAGTAGCAGCGGGGGCCGTCTACGGAGCAGACGCCAGCGGTGTGATCGGAAACGCGGATGTCGAGCGGGGCTAAAAACAAAGCAGAAGGCTAATCACCACAGAACACCACTTCCCTCCATCCCGAAGACGGATTTTAGATGGAAAATGCGAGACTACTGGTCTGGGTAAGGAGTCAGTTAAATTAGAACAAGTTTTTTCTGCTTTGAGTGTTTCAGAGTTGGACATGTGTTTTACTGAGGTGGCTAACTATGATGCGTGCAGTTTATCAAAGCAACAAACAAACAATCGGAAAATCCCCGTTACTGAGGTGGCTAACCATGATGCGTGCAGTTTATCAAAGCAACAATCAAACAATCGGAAAATTCCTGTCGTATCAATTCCTAGATATGGTCGTAATTATACTGAATGCACTGGGCATAATAAACACAACATTATCAATATTGCTACTACGGATAATTTGATCAAAAATTCCCTGAAACAGCCCACTACCTATAATATAGGTTTTTTAAACATAAGATCATTGTCTCCCAAAACGTTATTAGTTAATGATATTATCAGAGACAACAATCTTAACGTCATCGGTCTCAGCGAAACCTGGCTTAAACCAAACGACTTTTTTGCGCTAAATGAGCCATGTCCTCCTAACTTTACACATGCGCATATTGCCCGTCCGCTTAAAAGGGGTGGGGGGGTCGCACTAATATACAACGAAAACTTTAACCTTAGTCCTAACATAAATAATAAAAATAAATCGTTTGAGGTGCTTACTATGAGGTCTGTCACACCGCTGCCTCTACACCTGGCTGTTATCTACCGCCCCCCAGGGCCCTATTCGGACTTTATCAATGAATTCTCAGAGTTCGTTGCTGATCTAGTGACACACGCCGATAATATAATCATAATGGGGGACTTTAATATCCATATGAATACCCCATCGGACCCACCGTGCGTAGCGCTCCAGACTGTAATTGATAGCTGTGGTCTCACACAAATAATAAATGAACCCACGCATCGCAACGGTAATACGATAGACCTAGTGCTTGTCAGGGGCATCACCGTTTCCAAAGTTTCGATACTCCCGTATACTAAAGTATTGTCCGATCATTACCTTATAAAATTCGAGGTTCAGACGCATGTTCGTCAAACTAATAATAATAATAATAACTGCTATAGCAGCCGCAACATTAATGCTGCCACAACGACAACTCTTGCTGACCTACTGCCCTCGGTAATGGCACCATTCCCAAAGTATGTGGGCTCTATTGATAACCTCACTAACAACTTTAAACGCTGCCCTGCGCGAAACCATTGATAACTTAGCACCGCTAAAGTTAAAAAAGGCTCCAAAAAAGCGCACCCCGTGGTTTACAGAAGAAACTAGAGCTCAGAAATTATTATTTAGAAAGCTGGAACGCAAATGGCGCACGACTAAACTTGAGGTGCACCATCAAGCATGGAGTGATGGTTTAATAACTTATAAACGCATGCTTACCTTAGCTAAAGCTAAATATTACTCAAATCTCATCCACCGTAATAAAAACGATCCTAAATTTTTG
>NC_084634.1:21813478-21815978 GCF_033978795.1 Nerophis ophidion
CTGGAAAATCCTGGAATTTTTTTTAACTTGAATTTCCAGATTCGTAAAATGTGTTGAAGGTGGAATGGTTTGAATTGGTTGAAAAATGTGGCATTGGTGGAAGTTTTAAAACTAGCTAATTCATTTTGAATGGGAAAAATGGAACCTGCAATTCTTAAAAATCTGGGAATTTTCGGAATTTGTTAGGGAAAAGCCCGCTATTCCCGAATAGGCTGAACAGTTTGAAGTTTGAACGGTTTGAATCGGATGAAAAGTGTGGGAGGTCGAGTGTGCCAAGATCTGGAGAAGAAGAAGTTGTTGAAAAATAAATAGATTAATTTTGGTGGAGAAATCCATATATAAGCATTCACACAATTAGATATATTAATTAATTATGATAAGGTATATTAGATATAACACTAAGAACTATTTGCAGTGTCTCCTATTACACAAAAGCTAAGATGTTTTGTTCAAATAGTTTAGCAAATTGTAATGTACACTGGTTTGTTTTAGCATATTTAGTACAAAATATATCAAAGTGAGCCCCTTGCATTATTTCCTTTATCAGTATAAGACCCTTGTTGAAAAAAGATTGGACACCCCTTGTTTAAATTATAATAATAATTGACACCATCTTCCAGTATTTTTTTTATCTGTTGTTATGTAAAGTGTAACCCTGACTTGCTTTATTGCTTACCCTCGGAACTACAATTTTGCCGTCAAGCAAATGCCGCGTGGATTTATTTGGCTCCTGCTGTGGGATCAGAGCAGGACTTCAAATTTCTAAATTCCCTGGAGAAGACATTAGGGAGGAGACCTAGCAGTGAAGTCAATCCAAGGGGTTGGAGGTTGTATCATGAAATAATAAACCTTAGTCTAAACAGTCAAGCTGGCCGCAGCTGATTAAGGATACTATCATGGCAAAGATTTAAAAAATGTTCTTCCTGCTATGATGCACTAGAATAAAGCAGGAAAACACCAAGTGACTGTCCTTTTAGAGCGAAACTATACGTCTAAACTGTACAGAAGGTTAAGAATTTGACCAGCAGCACGGTGCCGGAGGGGTTAGTGCGTCTGCCTCACAACACTAAGGTCCTGAGTAATCAGGGTTCAATCCCAGGCTCGGGATCTTTCTGTGTGGAGTTTGCATGTCCTCCCCGTGACTGCGGGTACTCCGGCTTCCTCCCACCTCCAAAGACATGCACCTGGGGATAGGTTGATTGGCAATACTAAATTGGCCCTTGAGTGTGAATGTGAGTGTGAATGTTGTCTGTCTATCTGTGTTGGCCCTGCGATGAGGTGGCGACTTGTCTAGGGTGTACCCCGCCTTACGCCTGATTGTAGCTGAGATAGGCACCAGCGCCCCCCGCGACTCCAAAGGGAATAAACGGTAGAAAATGGATGGATGGATGAAGAATTTGACCAACCTCTAATTTGTGGGGATTTTCAAACAAATGTTCCCATTAAAATAAGAATAGCCCCTTCCAGTCTCAAACCCTGGCTATATTAAAGGGGAACTTCACTTTTTTCATTGTGAAAGTCATGAAGACTGAAGTTTTTTTTTTAATGCATTCTAAATATTAAACTTTTGCGGCCATAAAATCAAATAAATAACCATTGAAAAAGCGCCAACAATACTCAATTTCCATTTTGATATTAACCAAATATTGGTAAAATTGTTTTTATAAGTGCTAGCGCAGACAAACTATATATAGCGGCGATGTGCACACTGCCGTCTGTGCTGATTGAGTTGTGAGCTGCTTACTCGCTTCCCGGCTCCCTGTACGTTTATTGTAGATCATAAATCATGCCTCTCACCTGAAAAGTAGCTGGCCGAGGATATAATCCTACAAATTGGGACACTTTGACAGCCACTTATGACCGGCAACGACACGAAAAGTGGTTAATCTCCCAGCCCCCCCACCCAATTTCTTCATGAGACATTTTTAATCTAAATGGGAATATAACAACATCATAGCATCCCAATGACAGCCGACCTTGTACACTAAGTGATGTTTAATTGTGTTTGTTGGCTCTCATAAAGTCTGCATTGAGTAATAATCAGTGATGAAGAAAAAAAAAAGCAACCGTATGTAAAATATGTAAATATTAAATGTTATTACACTTAATACTACATTACATATATATCATGTATGTAAAACCTTAATAGATGTGTATGCATGTTTTTAGGGGCTCTATAGGCTCCATTGTAAGCAGACTTTTGATTGATTTGATTTAATATTTAGAATACATTGAAAAAAAGTCCATCCGTCGTCATGTCTTTCATAATGATTGTGAATGATACATATTCATTATTTATTTAGCTGATTCATTTTAGCGCACTATATTTGTATGTAAACATTTATTTTTGTCATTTTTTTATGAGTCGCTTCTTAGGCAGTATGATTGTTTACTACTTATTTTTTTATCAGCCTGACCTAAGGTTTTTGTATTAAATAAATCACCATCTCTGTGATTGACATATGGTTTAATATCATATGAAAAAGTTGTAAACTTTAAG
>NC_084634.1:21823478-21828478 GCF_033978795.1 Nerophis ophidion
ACGTTTTATGCCGTCTACAAAGCTTTGTTGATGTTATTGACTTGGTGAAGGGCCAATCAGACATATTTTGTCACTGCATGACTGCAAGCTAATCGATGCTAACATGCTATTATGCTAGCTGTATGTACATAATTCATTATGCCTCGTATTTTAGGTATATTTGAAGTCATTTTATTTGTAGTTTCCATTAACTTGAACACACACATCTCTACTAATGGCCATTCTAAGACAGTTATTTCCAGGAGTTATCACATCCTCTGAAATCCCTCCGTTTAGTAATGTTTTCCAATGTTGTAAAAATGTGTAGAATAAATACTACATGTCAAAATTTCCATCAAAGATTTGCATCAGCCTGCGACACATAGTAATTTTGATACTAGTCTAATATAGCTGATATAGACACTTACACATCATGTGTTGCCTTCATTTTAACACTTATATAAGACTTTGAAAGTCATTTTGATTGTAGGTTAATATAGCTAATATAGATACTTACATCATGTGTTGCCCTCATTTTAACCCTTATATACAGATTAAAAATTGTTGAGGCTCCAGACAGATTTTTTTGTGTGTATTTTTGGTCCAAAATGTCTTTTTCAACATTTTGGGTTGCCGACTCCTGCTCTATATCAAAGTTGATTTTTTTCCTCTGGTTTAACATACAGAAAAATGAAAGCATGCAGGGTTATTTTTATTTGTACATGCCAGAACCAATCTAACTTGGGTCAGTATGTTAACCTCTTTAAACTTAGTAGTATCTAAAATATATATATATTTTTTGATAATGAATTACATTTTTCACCTGAGCTCTCTACCCTCCATAGCACTCAGTCTCCTTTGTTCATATTTGCATTCAACTATTTTGAAGGTTGTATATTTTTCTCACTAATCAGCAAGTTGATCTCTAAAAAAAGTTGTATTTGTTGTAAACAATGATGTTATGATGTGGGTGTATATAGTGACTGTACTGCATGTAATGTATCTCTTGATCACGGGCGCACACAAACACATGCCTCTATTTAGGTCGTGTAGGTGACTTTGTTCACAGGACATATTTCACGACCTGCCCTGTTTGTACTTTGGGCCAGGGAAGGGAAGGAAACACAACATTCTTGAAGAAGCGGGACCATTCGGAACGGAACAATAACCATGGAGGAAAAACAAGGCTCAAAATAGGCTGAATTCTTTTTCCACTTCTTATTAGGACACACCACTCCTGGAAGTGGGTCTTTTCTGCTTTTTTCAAATTAGTCATAACAGCCATGATCCCGCACGCTAAAGAGCTAACTGAGCTTTGTTCTTCATCTTGTGTCAACCTTCAAAAGTTGTCAATGAAATGATCGTTATTAGTAAAAAAATTAAAAATAAACTTAAGCATGTCATATTTAAATGTTCATTTAGTGGTGTTCATTTTTGTTGTTCCTGCGCTCAACATCAAGCCGTGTGGCAGGAGGTTACTTACAGCCACAGCTGTTAATTCTGATGTTTTCTGACCCAACGTTAATTGAAGACCCTGGAGATTATTTGCTTTATAGGAGATTGCATGCGGTTAATTTTCTGTCTGTTTATCTTTTCAGAATTAAATCATTTTAACCCCGCTGCAATGACTTGAGACTCCAGCTTGAAAACAAAAAAATAGTCTCAATTCCCCTCAAAATAGTGGTTCACAGTGTGATTTGAGATGTAAGATGTTTAAAAATCAGGCTTGATTCTGGCCCAATGTGTGCAAAATTCAGGACGAATATGTGTCATGTGACTAAACCAGGCTGGTTGGCAGTGTTTCTTAACCATAGAGAACACCAAAAATATCAGCTTCTCATACAAGCCGCGGCAGTACTCAGTTTTAATACACTTTTCCAACACTTGTGGCAGTAATCACAATCTTAAAAAGTCTGGAGCAAAAGTCAAAGTTGATTTTCCTTAACACAAAAAAATATGACTAAATTGGTGAAGCTATATTTTCAATCAATCAATCAATGTTTATTTATATAGCCCCAAATCACATATGTCTCAAAGGACTGCACAAATCATTACGACTACAACATCCTCGGAAGAACCCACAAAAGGGCAAGGAAAACTCACACCCAGTGGGCAGAGAGAATTCACATCCAGTAGGACGCCAGTGACAATGCTGACTATGAGAAACCTTGGAGAGGACCTCAGGTGTGGGCAACCCCCCCTCTAGGGGACCGAAAGCAATGGATGTCGAGCGAGTCTAACATGATACTGTGAAAGTTAAATCCATAGTGGCTCCAACACAGCCGCTAGAGTTCAGTTCAAGCGGATCCTAGACAGCAGCGAGAGTCCCGTCCACAGGAAACTATCTCAAGCGGAGGCGGATCAGCAGCGTAGAGATGTCCCCAACCGATACACAGGCGAGCGGTCCATCCTGGCTCCCGACGAGCGGTCCATCCTGGGTCTCGACTCTGGACAGCCAGTACTTCATCCATTGTCATCGGACCGGACCCCCTCCAAAAGGGAGGGGGGGACATAGGAGAAAAAAGAAAAGAAGCGGCAGATCAACTGGTCTAAAAAGGAGGTCTATTTAAAGGCTAGAGTATACAGATGAGTTTTAAGGTGAGACTTAAATGCTTTTACTGAGGTAGCATCTCGAACTGTTACCGGGAGGGCATTCCAGAGTACTGGAGCCCGAACGGAAAACGCTCTATAGCCCGCAGACTTTTTTTGGGCTCTAGGAATCACTAATAAGCCGGAGTCTTTTGAACGCAGATTTCTTGCCGGGACATATGGTACAATACAATCGGCAAGATAGGCTGTAGCTAGACCGTGTAGTATTTTATACGTAAGTAGTAAAACCTTAAAGTCACATCTTAAGTGCACAGGAAGCTAGTGCAGGTGAGCCAGTACAGGCGTAATATTAGATTAGATTAGATAGTACTTTATTTATTCCGTCAGGAGAGTTCCTTCAGGAAAATTTTAATTTTCAGCACAATCCCATTCAAGATCAGACAAACATTACAGGGAGACAGAACAGGATCGCTGACGGGTCTGCCGGCTTCCAGCGCCCCTTACAAAAAAGATGAGATACAGGTAAACAAGGGGAGAGGGGGGTGAATGGGAGAAAAAAAAATAATTGAAGATTAAAATAAAATTAAAAAATCGGTCTTAGCCTGGGCCCTGGAGAGGGGGTGCAGACTGAGGCCAAGGGAAAAAAAACAACTCATAGCCATAGAACATATCCCTCTTACATGTGTGTAAGAGGAAAACATCAAACATCAAAGAACAAAGAGGACATTAAAGATATTAAAGCAGCAGATACAACCAGACACTTCTACATACAGCTATGAATAAAAAGTAAAAGAAACATATACACTGTGGTGGCCTCTGCGGTGTTCCACGCCATTGTCCGCTGGGGTGGAGGGAGCATGGCCAGAGGCAGGAGCAGACCCAACAAAGCAACCAAGACAGCCGACTCCACTCTCGGCCAGTGTCCAGTGTCCAGTCCGCATGGATATAATATGATCAAACTTTCTTGTTCTTGTCAAAAGTCTAGCAGCCGCATTTTGTACCAACTGTAATCTTTTAATGCTAGACATGGGGGGACCCGAAAATAATACGTTACAGTAATCGAGACGAGACGTAACAAACGCATGGATAATGATCTCGGCGTCTTTAGTGGACAAAATGGAGCGAATTTTAGCGATATTACGGAGATGAAAGAAGGCCGTTTTAGTAACGCTTTTAATGTGTGACTCAAGAGAGTTGGGTCGAAGATAATACCCAGATTTTTTACCGAGTCATCTTGTTTTATTATTTGGTTGTCAAATGTTAAAGTTGTATTATTAAATACAGGTCGGTGTCTAGCAGGACCGATAATCAACATTTCCGTTTTTTTGGCATTAAGTTGCAAAAAATTAGCGGACATCCATTGTTTAATTTCATTAAGACACGTTTCCAACTGACTACAGTCCGGCGTGTTGGTCAGCTTTAGGGGCATGTAGAGTTGGGTGTCATCAGCATAGCAGTGAAAGCTAATGCCGTATTTGCGTATGACGTCACCTAGCGGCAGCATGTAGATGCTGAAGAGTGCAGGGCCAAGGACCGAACCCTGGGGAACTCCACACGTTACCTTAACGTAGTCCGAGGTCATACTGTTATGGGAGACGCACTGCACCCTGTCAGTAAGATGAGAGTTAAACCAAGACAGGGCTGAGTCTGACATACGCTCTAATAAAATATTATGATCGACTGTATCGAAAGCAGCGCTAAGATCGAGGAGCAGCAACATAGATGACGCATCAGAATCCATCGTTAGCAATAGATCATTAGTCAATTTTGCGAGGGCTGTCTCCGTAGAGTGATTTGCCCTGAAACCGGATTGAAAGGTTTCACATAGATTGTTAAACGCTAAGTGTTCATTTAGCTGCTCTGCAACAATTTTTTCGAGGATTTTCGAAATAAAGGGAAGGTGAGACACCGGTCGGTAGTTTACCATGAGGTCAGGATCGAGGTTAGGTCTTTTAAGGAGAGGATGAATAACCGCTTTTTTGAATGCTAGGGGAACAGTGCCCGAAGAAAGTGTATGTTTATAATATTTAGCACTGATGGACCTAATAATACAAAAAGCTCCTTGATAAGTTTCCCAGGAAGTGGGTCAAGTAAACATGTTGTTTGTTTTATTCCATTTACACGTTGTAACAATCCTTCTAATGTTATTTCATCAAAAAGAGAGAAACTATTTTGGATATTTGCAGTATCCGCCGTATATACAGTTGTATCTGTGTTACTATAACCCAGTTGTAGCTGGGACGCATTGTCTTTAATCTCCTTTCTAATAAGCTCAATTTTCTTATTAAAGAACTTCATAAAGTCATCTGCCGAATGGGTGGAGCTACTGGAAGGAGTCCCTTGTTGGGTTGGCGATGCTACTGTACTAAACAAAAATTTTGGATCATTTTTATTAATGCGGATGAGATTTGAGTAGTAATTAGCTTTAGCTAAGGTAAGCATGCGTTTATAAGTTATTAAACTATCACTCC
>NC_084634.1:21833478-21845978 GCF_033978795.1 Nerophis ophidion
AGTTCGGGGTCTCTGCTGTCGTATTTTACGCTTCATAATGCGCCACACATTTTCGATGGGAGACAGGTCTGGACTACAGGCGGGCCAGGAAAGTACCCGCACTCTTTTTTACGAAGCCACCCTGTTGTAACACGTGCTGAATGTGGCTTCGCATTGTCTTGCTGAAATAAGCAGGGGCGTCCATGAAAAAGACGGCACTTAGATGGCAGCACATGTTGTTCCAAAACCTGTATGTACCTTTCAGCATTAATGGTGCCTTCACAGATGTGTAAGTTACCCATGCCTTGGGCACTAATGCACCCCCATACCATCACAGATGCTGGCTTTTGAACTTTGCATCGATAACATTCTGGATGGTTCGGAAATATTCGACACAATGTCGAATATTTCCAAAAATAATTTGAAATGTGGTCTCCTCAGACCACATAACACTTCCACTTTGCATCAGTCCATCTTAGATGATCTCGGGCCCAGAGAAGCCGGCGGTGTTTTTGGATGTTGTTGATAAATGGCTTTCGCTTTGCATAGTAGAGCTTTAACTTGCACTTACAGTTGAACTGTATTTAGTGACAGTGGCTTTTTGAAGTGTTCCTGAGCCCATGTGGTGATATCCTTTAGAGATTGATGTCGGTTTTTGATACAGTGCCGTCTGAAGGATTGAAGGTCATGGTCATTCAATGTTGGTTTCCGGCCATACCGCTTACGTGGAGTGATTTCTCCAGATTCTCTGAACCTTTTGATGATATTATGAACCGTAGATGTTGAAATCCCTAAATTTCTTGCAATTGCACTTTGAGAAACGTTGTTCTTAAACTGTTTAACTATTTGCTCACGCAGTTGTTACCTCGCCCCATCCTTTCTTGTGAAAGACTGAGCATTTTTTAGGAAGCTGTTTTTATACCCAATCCTGGCACCCACCTGTTCCTAATTAGCCTGCACACCTGTGGGATGTTCCAAATAAGTGTTTGATGAGCATTCCTCAACTTTATCAGTATTTATTGCCACCTTTCCCAACTTCTTTGTGACGTGTTGCTGGCAGCAAATTCTAAAGTTAATAATTATTTGCATACATGGTTCGCTTCCCCTTTGGTCCGGATGACACGATTTCGAATATTTCCAAAAACAATTTGAAATGTGGACTCGTCAGACCACAGAACACTTTTCCACTTTGCATTAGTCCATCATAGAGGATCTCGGGCCCAGAGAAGCCGACTGCGTTTCTGGATGTTGTTGATAAATGGCTTTCACTTTGCATTGTTGAGCGTTAACTTGCACTTCCAGATATAGCGACCAACTGTATTTAGTGAGAGTTGTTTTCTGAAATGTTCCTGATCCCATGTGGTGATATCCTTTAGCGATTGATGTTGGTTTTTGATACATTGCCATCTGGGGGATCGAAGGTCACGGTCATTCAATGTTGCTTTCCGGCAATGCCACTTACGTGGAGTGATTTTTCCAGATTCTCTGAACCTTTTGATGATATCATGGACTGTAGATGTTGAAATCCCTAAATTTCTTGCAATTGCACTTTGAAAAACGTTATTCTTAAACTGTTTGACTATTTGCTCACGCAGTTGTGGACAAAGGGGTGAGCATTTTTTGGGAAGACTGAGCATTTTTTGGGAAGCTGTTTTTATACCCAATCATGGCACCCACCTGTTCACAATTAGCTTGCACACCTGTGGAATGTTCCAAATCAGTGTTTGATGAGCATTCCTCAACTTTATCAGTATTTATTGACACCTTTCCAAACAGTTTAGGAACAACGTTCCTCAAAGTTTAATTGCAAGAAATTTAGGGATTTCAACATTTATGGTCCATAATATCATCAAAAGGTTCAGAGAATCTGAAGAAATCACTCCACGTAAGTGGCGTGGCCGGAAGCCAACATTGAATGACCGTGACCTTCGATCCCTCAGTTAAATTAAAGTAAAAGTACCAATGATTGTCACACACACACTTGGTGTGGCGAAATTTGTCCTCTGCATTTGACCCATCCCCTTGTTCAACCCTTGGGAGGTGAGGGGAGCAGTGGGCAGCAGTTTATCAAAAACCGACATCAATCTCTAAAGGACATCACACGATGGGCTCAGGAACACTTTAGAAAACCACTGTCACCAAATACAGTTCATCGCTACATCTGTAAATGCATGTAAAGCTCTACTATGCAAAGCGAAAGCCATTCATCAACAACATCCAGAAACGGCGCCGGCTTTTCTGGGCCCGAGATCATATATGATGGACTAATGAAAAGTGGAAAAGTGTTCTGTGGTCTGACTAGTCCACATTTCAAATTGTTATTGGAAATATTCGACATCGTGTCATCCGGACCAAAGGGGAAGCGAACCATCCAGACTGTTATCAACGCAAAGTTCAAAAGCCAGGACCTGTGATGGTATGGGGGTGCATTAGTGCCCAACACATGGGTAAATTACACATCTGTGAAGGCACCATTAACTCTGAATGGTCCATACAGGTTTTGGAACATTTGCTGCCATCCAAGCGCCGTCTTTTTCATGGACGCCCCTGCTTATTTCAGCAAGACAATGCCAAGCCACATTCAGCACATGTTACAACAGCTTAGCTTCGTAAAAAATTAGTGCGGGTACTTTCCTGGCCCACCTGCAGTCCAGACCTGTCTCCCATCGAAAATGTGTGGCGCATTATGTAGCGTAAAATACAACAGTGGAGACCCCGGACTGTTGAACGACTGAAGCTCTACATAAACCAAGAATGGGAAATAATTCCACTTTCAAAACTTAAACAATTAGTTTCCTCAGTTCCCAAACGTTTATTGAGTGTTGTTAAAAGAAAAGGTGATGCAACACAGTGGTGAACATGCCCTATCCCATCTACTTTGGCATGTGTTGCAGCCCGAAAATTCCAAGTTAAGTATTATTTGCAAAAAAATAAATAGTTTGAGTTTGAACATCAAATATCATGTCTTTGTAGTGCATTCAATTGAATATGGGTTGAAAAGGATTTGCAAATAATTGTATTCCGTTTATATTTACATCTAACACAATTTCCCAACCTCATCACAGGGCCAACACAGATAGACAGACAACATTCACACTCACATTCACACACTAGGGCCAATTTAGTGTTGCCAATCAACCTATCCCCAGGTGCATGTCTTTGGAGGTGGGAGGAAGCCGGAGTACCCGGAGGGAACCCACGCATTCACGGGGAGAACATGCAAACTCCACACAGAAAGATCCCGAGCCTGGATTTGAACCCAGGACTGCAGGAACTTCGTATTGTGAGGCAGACGCACTAACCCGATTGTAGCTGAGATAGGCGCCAGCGCCCCCCGCGACCCCGAAAGGGAATAAGCGGTAGAAAATGGATGGATGGACAATTTCCCAACACACACACATATATATGTATATGTGTGTGTGTATGTATATATATATATATATATATATATATATATATATATATATATATATATATATATATATGTATATGTGTGTGTGTGTGTGTGTACATGAATGTGTATGGTCGTGTATACATGTCTATGTATGCGTGTGTATATGCATATATATATATGTTTGTGTATATGCATGTATGTATGTATATATATATATATATATATATGTGTATATATGTATGTATGTGTATACATGTATTTATATGTATGTGTGTATATTTCTATGTATATACACACACATTACGTATATATATTTATATATATATATATATATATATACATACATGTATGTATATATATATATATATATTTATATATATACACATGTATGTATATATATATGTATGTATGCATGTATATATATGTATATATATACACATTTATGTATATATGTATGTATATATATGTATGTATGTTTTTGTGTGTGTATATATATATATATATATATATATATGTATGCATGTGTATATATATGTATATATATATATATATATATATATACACATTTATGTATATATATATGTATGTATGTATTTGCATGTATATATATGTATGTATGTATTTGTGTAATATATATATATATATATATATATATATATATATATATATATAGATAGATAGATAGATACACACAGCTAATTCTACTGAGAAGTGATAAGAAATTGTCAGAGAACCATTCAACTTTGCAGATATTTATTTTAGTCACCCACAATTGGGCGACGTGCCGCGCTTCTTATAATGTGCACACAAGAAGAATCATGGGAATTCTCCTCTGTGTGTTTTGTATCAAATTGTGTTGATGTAGCGAGTGTACCTGCCAGGTCGTCTTATCTAGTCTCAACTTTTCATGGGCTTGATCTCAGGCTTTTTTTTTTTTTTTAAACTTACTATTTTGCACTCCTACCCGCTCATCGACCAGTGTCCCAGGAGCACTTTGAGCAAAAACACACATTTATCAAACGATGTTATGAATACTGAGACTGTTTGGATAAAGGCAAAGGGGAGGCACAGATGGGAGGAGGAGTGCACGCTGGTGTGCCCTTGACAGCTGACATTTGCAAGTCTTTCCAGGCGTGGGTAGAAGTTTTTTTCAATAATCCTGACTAAGGACAGATACAAGTCCAAGGAGTCCAAGAATGTAGCCTTTAATATTTATGACATGCAGTCTCCTACCTACAAACCCTAAAACCAGTGAAGTTGGCACGATGTGTAAACTGTAAATAAAAACAGAATACAATGATTTGCAAATCCTTTTCGACCTATATTCAATATAATAGACTGCAAAGACAACATACTTAACGTTCGAACTGGAAAACTTTATTTTTTGCAAATATTATCTCATTTGGAATTTGCTGCCTGCAACATGTTTCCAAAAAGCTGGCACTAGTGGCAAAAAAGACTGAAAAAGTTGAGGAATGCTCATCAAACACTTATTTGGAACATCCCACATGTGAATAGCATAATTGGGGACAGGTGGGTGCCATGATTGGGTATAAAAGCAGCTTCCATGAAATATTCAGTCATTCACAAACAAGGATGGGGTCAGGGTCACCACTTTGTAAACAAATGCATGAGCAAATTGTCGAACAGTTTAAGAACATTTCTAAACGATCTACTGCAACGAATTGAGGGATTTCACCATCTACAGTTCGTAATATGATCAAAAGGACCTTGGAGACTAGTTAGGACAGAGGGAAAAACGAATGCAACAATGGAAAGAGACATCCTGGATGAAAACGAATGCTTCTTACCCAACCGGATTAAAGTCTGGGAGGTGCTGCAAAGAGGAATTAGCAAAACTCCCCGAAAATAGGTGGGCCATATTTGTGACATCATATTAAAAAAAAGACTTCAGGCTGTAATTCCTGCAAAAGGTGCATCAACAAAATAGTAAGCAAAGACTTTGAACACTTATATACATGTGATTTTTTTTTTTTTTTGTTGGAATACATTTGCGAACCCCCCCCCCCCCCCCCCGCCAAAAACAAAAAACTTTTTACGTTGTTGTTCTGGGGTATTATGTGTAGAATTCTGAGGACAAAAATGAATGCATTTTATTTTGGAATGAGGCATAACAATGTGGAAAGTGAAGTGCTGTGAATACTTTCTGGATGCACTGTACAGTAGTAGCCTATAAATAAAAAATAAAAACCTGAATTCAAAATTACAGTATATTATGCAGTATGTTAGCATTTAAAATAGCTAGCGATTAACTTTCTAATAGCCAGATAGTGTTTAGCAGTGCATACTGACAGCTCGCAATTAGAGTGCTGACTCGCGAGCTAGGTCAAGATTTAATGAAAATAAAAAATGGAAAGGTTAAAAAAAAATAAAAAATTGAACTAAAATCATAGACACGGTTTTAATTAAATGCACTAAAATGAACCAAACAATAAAATGTTTTAAAAAAGCAGTAAAAATAAAATGATTAATATCCTTAAAAACAGTGTTAGTTGCTGGCTAGCTATTAGCTGCCTTATCAAGTCTTATAGATTTTTTTCTCTGATATTGGACAAATATTATAAGGGCAGCACAGTGGAAGAGGGGTTAGTGCGTCTGCCTCACAATACGAAGGTCCTGGCGAAAGCTCCTGCACTCGGGATCTTTCTGTGTGGAGTTTGCATGTTCACCCCGTGACTGCGTGGGTTCCCTCTGGGTACTACGGCTTACTCCCACCTCCAAAGACATGCACCTGGGGATAGGTTGATTGGCAACACTAAATTGGCCCTAGTGTGTGAACGTGAGTGTGAATGTTGTCTGTCTGTCTGTGTTGGCCCTGCAATGACGTGGCAACTTGTCCAGGGTGTACCCACCTTCCGCTCGATTGTAGCTGAGATAGGCTCCAGCACCCCCCCGCGACCCCGAAGGGAATAAGCGGTAGAAATGGATGGATGGACAAATATTATCTATAAATATTTAATCGGGATGATATATTTACAATCGTATTTAATGAGAACAATAACAATGTTAAGTATGATTTTAATCCGGCCCCCTGGTTCAGAGAGCAGTAATTACGTGTTGAGTCATCTAGCCTCTCACAGCTTAAGTCCCCCGTTAATGAGCAGTTTCCTCTAAAACTGTACGGTTTCATTATTTGGGTGATGCATTATTGCTAAGTCGCCTATTGATGACCCATGATTCAGTGGTTATTTACAAAATTTGAAAAATTCGATAGAAACCTTTTTTTTATTCTTTTTTTATAAATGTTATCGAGATTTGGAGTGCATGAGAAAGTGAAAAAGAAAATAGTATCCCTCTTTGACCACGAGGTAATTTCTTAACAGCAAACTGCTCAGTCATCATTAATTATAGTGCTGATGGGTTCACTGTAAACTACAGACACACTTGAAGAGCGCAGACCTCTGATAAAGCAGCTTAGTCAAATCAAACAAACAAACATAACAAGGAGGTGATGAATTAACTCTCTTCATTATCAATTTCAAACAACAAGTTGTTGTACAGTATGCGCTGCTCTGCCAACACAAACACGCACACATGTCCCGTTGGTGCACTCAGAAATCCCAAAAATCCTTAACTTTAGCAACCAGTTTGCTACAACAATAGTACAAATCTCCACATTCCACATCACCAACAAAACTGTAGAACACTGACACTGCAAACAACAAAAATGGGTCTATTTCGAGATGTTAAGTCTTTCGAATTGAGCTAACCAAGCTAACTCACTTTAGCATCCAGGTTCAATAACATTACTAAAAATGTCACACCGTACATTAATAATAATCTCTTATTTTTAGCCTAAACAAGAGGTGACAATGAAACTAAATCAATTTTAAACCTCTTGTTTCAGGAGGCCAAGGTGAAGAATATCATGTCCAAGAAAGAGAGAAAGGAGAAGAAGATGTCCTCAAAAGACGATGAACACTTTTTGTTGACCGGAGTGACGCCGGCAGACCAAAGAGGGTCTGTATTTGCATTTTATTTTGTGTGTTTTTATTTTCAAAGGTGCCAAAAATGGTATTATCTTCTATGATATGTTTTCCTAACACAGAGATACCTCAACTTAACAAGATTTTGCGTTAACTACTGTCTCTCGGCTAATTGTTATACTTTCAGTAACAAGCAAAAAATTTAGTTACAAGCGTTCCCGCCATTAGTTGGCGTAGCAAATGTCACAATGAACCCCGTAAGATCCGACCAAAGCATCTGGTCTTACTCGCTAGTCTGCGCCATAGTCAAGCAGAATGAGTCTTAACGCCAGCTCAGATTGTTATAATTGTAATATTATCTAAACGGTAGACATTTATACATGAAAATATGGAAAAGCTTCTGCTGGTGTGTTTGACGGAGGAGCAGCTGGAGGGATATACTGTAGAAGTCCACTCTCTAAGGTAAATTCTGTATATTGTTGTTACATTTATTTAATGTTAGTAGATACGTTTATGATGCACACTTGTTTTGATAAATAATAATAAATGGGTTGTACTTTTATAGCGCTTTTCTACCTTCAAGGTACTCAAAGCGCTTTGACACTACTTCCACATTTACCCATTCACACGCACATTCACACACACATTCACACACTGATGGAGGGAGCTGCCATGCAAGGCGCTAACCAGCACTCATCAGGAGCAAGGGTGAAGTGTCTTGCTAAGGACACAACGGACGTGACGAGGTTGGTACTAGGTGGGGATTGATTCAGGGACCCTCGGGTTGTGCACAGCCACTCTACCACTGCGCCACGCCGTCCCATGTGTCCTGAACACGCAGGAGCAGTATGCTTTTTAACTGCATTTTAGATCTCAAGTCATGAATTTCCATCAGCTCAACCAGACAAGATATAACAGCTTTTAGCTACAGTCCCTGAAGTCCAGATGTTTGAGGTCTTAAAGAATTGAATACATGTTATGCTTTAAAAAGGCAAATGGATGGCACAAAAAGCTAAAAGGCTTGTTTCCATTGTGGTCAATTAAATCAGTGTTTCTCAACCTTTTTTGAGCCAAGGCACCTTTTTTGCGTTGACAAAATCCCGAGGCACACCACCACCAGAAATCATTAAAAAACTAAACTCAGTTGACGATAAAAAGTCGTTGTCGCAATTGTTGGATATGCTTCTAAACCATAACCAACCATGCATCAATATAGCTCTTGTCTCAAAGTAAGTCAAGACCTATCACATCACGCCGTGACTTATTTGGAGTTGTTTGCTGTTTTCCTGTAGTGTTTTAGTTCTTGTCTGGCGCTCCTATTTCGGTGGCTTTTTCTCTTTTTTTGGTATTTTACTGTAGCAGTTTCATATCTTCCTTTGAGCGATATTCCCCGCATCGACTTTGTTCTAGCAATAAAAAATATTTCAGTTGTTTTTATCCTTCTTTGTGGGGACATTGTTGATTGTCATGTCATGTTCTGGACTCACACTATTGTGTTAGAGCCACTATGGACTGTAATTTCACAATATTATGTCAGACCCACTCGACGTCCTTTGCATCCGGTCTCTCCTAGAGGGAGGGAGGGAGGGAGGGGGCCAGGGGGTTACCCACATTTGCGGTCCTCTCCAAGGTTTGTCATAGTCAATGTCCCACTGGGTTGTGAGTTTTTCCTTGCTTTTATGTGGGCGCTGATCCGCGGATGTCACAGTGGCTTGTGCAGCCCATTGAGACACTTGTGATTTAGGGCTATAGAAATAAACATTGATTGATTGATTGATGTACATTGTGGATGCCGTCTATGCTGCATAGTAAGTCTTTGCTGTTGTCCAGCATTCTGTTTTTGTTGACTTTGTAGCCAATTCTGTTTTAGTTTCGTTCTGCATAGCCTTCCCTACACTTCAATGCCTTTTCTTAGGGGCACTCACCTTTTGTTAATTTTTAGTTTAATCATTAGATACCTTTTTACCTGCACACTGCCTCCCGCCGTTTCCGACATCTACAAAGCAATTAGCTACCGGCAGCCACATACTGATATGGAAGACTATCACACGGTTACTCTGCCGAGCTCTAGACAGCTCCGACACTCAACAACAACATACAATTTGCAGACTATAATTACAGGTTTGCCAAAAACAATTTTAACCCAAATAGGAGAAATTACGTTATCTCCAACGGCACACCGGACTGTATCTGACAGCACACTAGTGTGCCGCGGCACGGTGGTTGAAAAACACCGGATTAAATATTCATCACTTTAGATACATTCAATAATAAAATATATATAACCTGTAACATGTATATAAAAATTACGTTAAAAACATGGATAAATTATGTACATATACACAGTATACATGTCAGGTGATTTGAAAACAATGTATACAAAAAATGGGGGGCGAGAAGGGGGGGTTGTATATACTATGTACATGACATTATGTACATGACTATGCACATGTTGACTCCAAGAGTCTGCAAAACAGAATGAGAACATATATATACACTATAACAACGTATAAACCTGTTTGATGCTTCGAAGAGTTGCTTGGTATCAATTTTGGTTTAGATCAGGTAGAGGTTGAGCTGAGCCATGATTTTATGGCAGTTTTAAAATTTAGTAGGAAAGTTTGAATTTTAAGGTCTGTTGGTAGTGCATTCCACTGTGTGGTGGCAAAATAGTAGAATGCATTTTTTCCCTTAAAAGTCTTGAATTTGGGGGGGACAAGGTCTGAGGAACTAACCTCTTGTGTAGTACTTGTGAGCGATTTCCTCTAGTTGGACAGGTACTTGGGGACAGTTTTTCTGAGTATTTTGAATACCAGGCACATTGCAATTTGGTGTACTCTTTCCTCAACTTTAAGCCATCCCAATTTGGTAAAGTGGGCTTGAGTTAGGTGAGTCATGTTTGGCAGGTTGAGCAGGAGTCTCACCAGCTTGTTTTGGAAAGTTCACAGTTGTTTTTAGTGGCTTAGGGATACTGGTGAACCATGAGGTGCAGGCGTAGTCAAAATGACTCTGTGAGGGTTTTAAGTGTTTCCCTGTTAATAAACGCAGAAGTCCTGCCCAAAAATTCTGTTTTATTATTGACCTTGGTGATTGTTTTTAATGCCATTTTTTCCACCCAAGAGAGTGTTGTCCAATATATAACTTAGGTAAATGACCTTGTCTTTGTTGATGATTGTGGTATCACCTGCTTTAATTGCAAAGCCTGGGGAATTACCTAGGTTGTGCCTGGACCCAAATAGGATGGACTCTGTTTTACCCAAGTGTAGTGACAGTTTGTTATCGGAAAGCCAGAGTCAGAGATGACTTTGTTCGGTGCCCAGTGCACTTTCAACCTTCAATTTGTCCATGTCCCCAAATAGGATGGACTCTGTTTTACCCAAGTATAGTGACAGTTTCTTATCGGAAAGCCAGAGACAGAGATGACTTAGTTCGGTGCCGAGTGCACTTTCAACCTTCAAATTGTCCCTGTCCGAGGCCAGGATCCCAGAATTGTCCGCGAATAGGTACACATTGTTGTTGCATGCTGATTTCATGTCGTTAATGTAAATCAAGAATAGCAATGGTCCCAGAATGCTCCCCTGTGGGACACCACAGCTCACCCTGAGGGGAGAGGACAGTTCACCTCGACCACCTGTTCTCTATCCTCAAGGTAAGATTTCATCCAGTGTGTGGCTGCGCTGTCAAAACCGATTTTCCTCAACTTGTTTAACAATATTGGGTGGTTAACTGTGTCGAATGCCTTTTGAAGGTCCAGCATAACCATTCCACAGTACTTGCCCATGTCTATCTCTGGCCTGATGTAGTCAGTTAGGTACAGTAGGCATGTATCGGTGGAATGTGATTTTCTGAATCCTGATTGGAATTCGAATAGCTCACAATTTGATAATTATCTATTTTCTCATATAAACCTCTCTACTACTCAGTGGCCTAGTGGTTAGAGTGTCTGCCCTGAGATCAGTAGGTTGTGAGTTCAAACCCCGGCTGAGTCATACCAAAGACTATAAAAATGGGACCCATTACCTCCCTGCTTGGCTCTCAGCATCAAGGGTTGGAATTGGGGGTTAAATCACCAAAAATGATTCCCGGGCGCGGCCACCACTGCTGCACACTCTTACCCTCACCTCCTTGGGGGTGAACAAGGGTATGGGTCGAATGCAGAGGACGAATTTCCCCACACGTAGTGTGTGTGTTAATCATTTTACTTTACCTTTGTACTTTAACTTTGACTCTATAACCTTTGAGATGGAGCAAAAGATGGAGATAGGGCGGTAGTTGTTGGGGTTCTAATGTGTTTCCCTTTTTCTACATTGTCACAAGCTTGAATTCTTGTGGGATATGACACTTATTGATCGACAAGTTGGTGATATATGAGCAACCATTGGGGCAATCGTGACAGCTGTGTCTCTGAGAAATCTGGTGGGAACATTATCATGTCCTGTGGCTTTGTTTGGCTGCAGCCAGCTGAGGTTCTTTAACACAGTGGTTCTCAACCTTTTTTCAGTGATGTACCCCATGTGAACATTTTTTTTTTTATATATAAGTACCCCCTACAGAGCAAAGCATTTTTGGTTGAAAAAAAAGAGATAAAGAAGTAAAATACAGCAATATGTCATCAGTTTCTGATTTATTAAATTGTGTACCAGTGCAAAATATTGCTCATTTGTAGTGGTCTTTCTTGAACTATTTGAAAAAAAGATATAGAAATAACTAAAAACTTGTTGAAAAATAAAAGTGATTCAATTATAAATAAAGATTTCTACACATGGAAGTAATCATCAACTTAATGTGCCCTCTTTGGGGATTGTAATAGAGATCCATCTGGATTTATGAACTTTACTCTAAACATTTCTTCACAAAAAAAGAAATCCTTAACATCAATATTTATGGGACATGTCTACAAAAAATCTAGCTTCAAGCATAACCTTCAAGTACCCCTTGGGGTACGCGTACCCCCATTTCAGAACCACTGCTTTAACACATTATCAATTTTAACTTTGACAAACTTGAAGTCGTCCTTGCGTACCCCCTTTGTTTTTGTAAAAGTTTTGGATGCCCTAGTTAACCGTAGAGGCCTGAGTGTGTGGGCAATTTGCTTACCAATGTGGAAGTGATGGTTGAGTAAAAATCTGTTAAAGAAATTTGCCACATTCAGTTTGTCTGTGATGACGTTTATTTACAAG
>NC_084634.1:21850978-21963478 GCF_033978795.1 Nerophis ophidion
GTGTACACTTTGTCGTTTATCATGTAAAGTGCCTTGAAGACTATGCCTGGTCTCGCATATGTTGAGTACAATTTTATACAAAATGTAATGCAATAGTAATTATAAAACAATTTAAATGATTTAAATGGAATATGCTTTCAAATTAACCCCTTAAGACAACATTTAAAACGGATACAATTTTTGATTTACTTGAAAAAGCTTTATTATATTTTTGTAAGGATAATTAATACAATAACGATTATTTTTATAGTTATTGGGGATGTGAATCTTGGAACATCTCCCGATTCGATTCGGAGTCTTTTGGTGACAATTTGATTCAGAGTTTATGTTGAAGAGGTTCATTTAGCCTACTGTCGTTTATTTTTAAATGGTTGATTTATATAGGCTACTAAAGTAAAGTTTTGTACCTGACAAGTTTTGGCTACCTTGTTTCTGCAGCCTGACGTCATCTGTGACGTGTTATATGGCGCACGCCAGGGAACACCGCCATCCCACCACGTCAGGTGGATTGGAACAATCCATATAACACGTCACGCTAACATCACGTGACACCTCTGATGAAGGCTGCAGAAGCAAGGTAGTCAAAACTTGTCAGCTACAAAACTTTACCTTACTAGTCTATATAATTCAAACATTTATAAATATGATTCAGAGTTGATTCTCGATTCCAAGCGATTATTACAATATATTACATGGTATAATAATTATAAAAAAAACATTTTGAGATTACAGGTTGAAAAAATAAAAGCTCCTTTTGGCTGCTGGCGTATTATGTATGAGCAGCAAATAATTGTGGAGATGCCTAAAAAAAATTTTTTTAAGTGATTTTAGTTGATTTTTGAAAATTATGAAACACTTACAAGATGTACTGTTTTTACTGGATTTTATTTTCCAAAATAAAATTGTAAACTGACTTGAAAATTATAAATTGATTTAGAGTCAGATTAAAAAATGAATTGCGATTCTGAGTTTTTTGACCACACCTAATTATTATTACTAGGAACTACATACTATAACTTACACATAAAATAAATATAATAAAAGCCAGATTCACAACCACTGGGATAATGGAAATATTTCTGTGATATGTTTTTGTTTTTCCACAAATTTTATGAAAATCCAACCCTCACTTTTTCAACTATTTTGAAATGATTGAAATCTGTGATAATTAGAACACATTAAATTGTACATTTTGGGGTTTTATTTTGTTACAAAAAGTGCTGAAAGAATTATGTGGTTATGGTTATCTTACAAGAATGACCAGGAAAAAAAAGCCTTATTCATATTGGTAACATTGTTTATTGTAATGATTAAAGCCTTATTAATATTTGTAATAATGTTTTTTGTAATGACTAAAGCCTTATTATTCATATTAGTAATGGTGTCTATTGTAATGAATAAAGCCTTATGCATATTAGTAATAATGTTTATGGTAAGAGTAAAGCCTTAATTTTAATGATTAAATTAATTTGATAACATTTTCAATGCAATTCAATGGATGTGTGAGCTAAATCATCTTATTTTAGAAAAGTTACTTAGTTTAGGGTTCATATTGTTCGCTACACTGGTGTAAATAAATCAAAATATGTCACCTTAAAAATTATTTTGCAGTAAAACATTATTTTCATTCCATTGCACATGCAGGTGATTTTCTTGAGTATCCAAAAATGAGTCCAAATGTGTCTATTATTTTAATAATTAATCAGGTTTATTCTAGTAGTAAATTTGGAACACAAAGGAATATTTCAAAAGTTGGAAAGATACAAAACTTACCCCACAACCATAAATAATAATAATAACAAAAATAATAGTACATTTCCATTTGTGTGCTTTTTGACAACTCTTGGAAGTAGTCTACTGGAAACGACTCAGATATTCGGAGACAACAAAGAGGTTGTAAACTAAGAGATGCATTCAGTTATTACAGGGGGAAAAAACAGTTATTTGAACTCTATTACATACACATTTGACACCAGCTGGGAGTTATGATGTTAACCAGTTTGTAGAATTCAATTGAGGAACTGGAGGCAAAATGGAGTGCACTACTTGACTGCAGCCAACACAGACGCTGTCAGTTAAAAAATGGGAAGATGAGCTACATCTACGCTATGGCTCAACTGCAACAACACTGGCATGGAAAGAGGAGTTCAGAACATTCACATCCCATTCAAAATTTAACAAAATCGATTATTTGAGGCTTTTTTCCATAAGATACATAAATAATCTGCAACTTTTTTTCTTACAGAAGAAACAATATACTCATCATCACAACCACCACCATTTACATGCTAAAACTTACATTACAAAATTTAGACACAAATTATATATATATATATATATATATATATGTATATATATATATATATATATATATGTATATATATATATATATATATATATATATGTATATATATATATATATATATATGTATATATATATATATATATATATATATATATATATATGTATGTATGTATGTATGATATATATATATATATATAATGTATGATATATATATATATATGTATGATATATATATATATATATATATATATATGTATGTATGTATATATATGTGTATATGTATGTATGTATATATATATATATGTATGTATGTATATATATATGTGTATATGTATGTATGTATATATATATGTATGTTTGTATATATATATGTGTATATGTATGTATGTATATATATATATGTATGTATATATATGTATGTATATGTATGTTTATATATATGTGTATGTATATATATGTATGTATATGTATGTTTATATATATGTGTATATATATATGTATGTATGTAAATATATATATATATATATATATATGTATGTATGTATGTATGTATGTATGTATGTATGTATGTATGTATGTATGTATGTATGTATATGTGTGTATACATTATATATATATATATATGTGTGTGTGTGTGCATCTCAATAAATAGGAATATCTTTGAAAAGTAAATGTATCAAAAGTAGAGCTGTCAGATTTAATGGGATTCACACACGCAATTAATTATAATAAAAATACATACAGATACATATTTGACTGCATATGTTGTGTTACCTTTACTGCTAAAGGTTACCTGAAATGCCGTGTGAATCGTTATATGGTCAGTGATCAGGTCAAAACGTCCAACAGTACAAAGAGGAGCGAGGAGACTCCAACTGGTCATTTTTGTGACAATATTCCGCTACAAAATACAGTGGTACCTCAACTTAGGAGTGCCCAAATTTAAGAGTGTTTTGAGATAAAAGCTGTCTCAGCTAATTCCGAGCAAATATTTCCATTAGTTGACGTAGCAAATGTCACAGTGAACCCTATAAGGTCCGACCAAAACCTCTGGTCTTACTCACGAGCATTTTAGCTTGTAGCTTGAAATGTACAAACATTTGTTTTCCAACCATGGGAAGGAAGGAATTGGTTGATTGATTGACTGATTGAAACTTTTATTAGTAAATTGCACAGTTCAGTACATATTCCGTACAATTGACCACCCGAATAAGTTTTTCAACTTGTTTAAGCCGGGGTCCACGTTAATCAATTCATGGTAAGAATGTGAGTGTAAAGAATGAATTATGTTCACAGAAATAAAAATTAAAAAATCATAAAAAAATATAGCAAATTGAGTGTTTTACCAGCCAAGAATGTTAAAATATTATCTAAGCCAGGTTCTTAACCTTTCTGACCTCGGGGCCCAACTGTTCCACTACAGAGGGCCCCACTCAAAAATGAACACCGAATTAGTAATCTTACTCCTGATTTTCATAGTCTTCAATAATTACATATAAACTACTTACAGTTTAGAACACTGTTAAAGCATATGTTAATCACAAATATTATTATTCATTTATATTTGCTTAGAACTTATTTTTCTTATCCCCCTGACCTGTTATTTAAATGAGGAGCAACAATTGTATAAACAATTATGCTGTGCTAAAAGAAATCAAATACATCTATAAGGAATTGTGGTTCTTAAACTGTCGACAAAGTTAAAGTGCAAATAAAAATACGACTTAAGCACTTTAGTCATAATTTTAGCGCTTATGAAAGGTCCTTCTGACTTCGGCTTTGTCTGTTTGTGATTGTCATTACTGGCACAAGTAGTGGAAAAGTGTATTACAACTGTGGACCGCTGCCATCCGATTTTGGCCCCTATGGTTAAGTAAGACACACTGATCTAAACAGTGGATATGTATCCATGAAAATATGGGGAAGCTGTCTTTGAAGAAGTAGCAGCTGGAAAGAGATACTGTACTGCAGTGGTTCTCAACCTTTTTTCAGTGATGTACCCCCTGTGAACATTTTTTTTATTCAAATACCCCCTAATCAGAGCAAAGCATTTTTTGTTGAGAGATAAAGAAGTAAAATACAGCACTAATACAGCACGTATGTCATCAGTTTCTGATTTATTAAATTGTATAACAGTGAAAAATATTTCTCATTTGTAGTGGTCTTTCTTGAACTATTTGAAAAAAAGATATAAAAACAACTAAAAACTTGTCGAAGAATAAACAAGTGATTCAATTATAAATACATATTTGTACACATAGAATTAATCATCAACTTAAAGTGCCCTCTTTGGGGATTGTAATAGAGATCCGCCTGGATTCATGAACTTAATTCTAAAAATTTCTTCACAAAAAAATAAATCTTTAACATCAATATTTATGGAACATGTCCACAAAAAATCTAGCTGTCAACACTGAATATTGCATTGTTGCATTTCCTTTCACAGTTAATGAACTTACATTCATATTTTGTTGAAGTATTATTCAATAAATATATTTTTAAAGGATTTTTGAATTGTTGCTATTTTTAGAATATTTAAAAAAAATCTCACGTACCCCTTGGCATACCTTCAAGTACCCCCTGGGGTACGTGTACCCCCATTTGAGAACCACTGCTGTACTGTACTATATATACATATATACTAGGGCTGCGAATCTTTGGGTGTCCCACGATTCGATTCAATATCGATTCTTGGGGTCGCGATTCGATTATATATATTTTTTCGATTCTCGATTCAAAAACGATATTTTTTCGATTCAAAACGTTTCTGTATTCATTCAAATCGTAGGATTTCTAGCAGAGTATTAGAGTTAAAAAAAAAAGCTTTTATAATTGTAAAAGACAATGTTTTATCTACTGATTGCATTAATGTAAATTTGTTTTAACTATTAAACGAACCAAAAATATGACTTATTTTATCTTTGTGAAAATATTGGACACAGTGTTTTGTCAAGCTTATGAGAGTGTAAGCCACTGTGACACAATTGTTTTTTTTTTTTTTTACAAATGTCTAATGATAATGTCAATGGGGGATTTTTAATCACTGCTGTGCTGAAATTATAACTAATATTGATACTGTTTTTGATAATATTCATTTTTGTTTCACTACTTTTGGTTTGTTCTGTGTCTTGTTTGTGTCTCCTCTCAATTGCAGTTCTGAGTGTTGCTGGGTCAGGTTTGGTTTTGGAGTGTGATTGCATCGTTATGGTATTGCTGTGTATTGGTTTGTTGGATTGATTAAAAAAATATATATATATCGATTTAAAAAAAAAAGAGAATAGATTCTGAATCGCACAAAGTGGTGAGAATCGCGATTCGTATTCGAATCGATTTTTTCCCAAACCCTAATGTGTGTGTGTATATGTATATACATATATATATATATATATATATATATATATATATATATATATATATATATATATATATATACACATCCAGCCCAATTTTGTTAACCTAATGCGGCCACCGAGTTTTGGGACCCTTGGCCGAGCGCTAATAAAAAATTCGAAAAATTGGCTAAACTTTCAATATTGCAAACTACTTTACAAATAAACTGCAAATATTTTTCTTTTTGGAGATTTAAACAGCACTTTTGCAAGATATTCTAATGTATTGAGATGCAACACAAACAGAGTTTCCCTAAGATTTGTACAAAAATGGAGTCGCTTTTTAAAAAAATTCTACAAACTGGTATCTTCTTTTCTTCCCTGTCGCCTTTGTGAAAAAGATTTGTGCCAAAAAGCTCGTAGACCTATAGTTAAATGTACCTTGAGTAAAGCCCTTTGTACTTGAGTAAACAACATCAGGATCTCGTACACTCCCAGGTGTGGGCCAATAACTCAGAACTGGAAGAGGTCGATAAAGTGCTGCGGAGAGACGGGCATGAGGCAGCTGTCCGGGTCGTCCGCGGTGCACGGGTGGCCACAGTCCTGTGTACATGACACAAATGCATCAGATTAACGCCCTCTTTGACTGCTGTCAATCAATACCCAGCATTCAGAATGTTGGATTGTGCAGGTGTTCCTAATAAAGTGATCATGAGGGTGACCATGTGGAGCAGCAGGGCATAAACGCTCTCTGTCTATACGGTTGTTTAGGGCCACAACCACAAAGGGGGGAGGGTCACATGATTATTGCAACAGGTCATCATCATTGTGGTCTGCAGGAGTTTGCTTGTTCTACATCAGGGGTGTCAAACTCATTTTAGCTCAGGGGCCACATGAAGGAACGTCTATTCCCGAGTGGGCCGGAATGGTATAATTATGGCATGATAACTTAGAAAAAAAGTCTACTTCAGATTGTTTTCTTTGTTTAAAAATAGAACAAGCACAATCTGAAAATATACAAATCACAATGTTGTTGTTTTGTTTACACTCACATGTTCATAGTAGTCAATTTTCATTTGTTGTGATTTATAATTTCTGAATAAATAATGTGATAATGTTCCTCAATCAAATAGTTGCGAGTTTGGCAGTTTTAAAATGCTCCCTCTGGTAAAATTTTAATCTATCAGAAGACGTAATAAATAGTAATCCATCCATCCATTTCCTACCGCTTGTCCTTTTTGGTAATAACAAAATTAAATTACAGGATCTTATTCAAGTAATTTACTAATTTTCCTCAACTGATGTACTAACATCATGTGGTTTATTCTGTATTTATGTAGCATCATCTACAACAAAACTTGTGAATTTGGACTCATTTCATGAATCACACATTAAGTTGGAAGGGGGATATATTATATATATATATATATATATATATATATATATATATATATATATATATATATATATATATATATATATAATTTCAGCATATTTATGTGCACCCAGATAATTTGTCCCCTGTCCTCTATCTTAACCGCCCCCTCTGAAGTCATGCACACTCCTGCTGCAGGGGATACGAAGAACTGCTACTCCGAGATCCAGTGGACACATTTAGAAGAGCAGTTTATTTCATTCCAAAATGAGGTAATTTTATACTTACCAAAATCATCATACGTTTGACACCCATGTTCTACATTCATGGACTGAATCCCTTTGTGGATAAAACTACACTCTGTCTGCTAAACTTTTATTCAGCGGTGAGTCAACTTGTCATTTGTAGTAGTTCTGTTTAATAACATTGGGAGCGCATCTATTCAAAAGCCCAAGGGGATAATTGCTAACTTAGCATCGCCTCAAACGCTGTTATCGTGACAGATTTACAGCTACATTTAAAAACTGTAATATTTAAGTTTATATTGTAGCTGTTCTTTTTTCCTATATACGTCCTGATATACTAAAGGTTTGCTTGTATTAAAACACGTGCAAACTTGAAAGCGAAGGTGGAGCTGATTAACTAATAAGCTCATGAGCAGAGGATAGCTCACACTTCGGCAAATCTACTTCTGGTCCCCAAAAATAATTACGGTAAAATCAAGAAATATTAATTATATATTTTTTTTTAATTTTTTTATAGACATGAAATAACAAGCATGATAAAGATAGCATTATTTTTTTACACTAAATATCTAAAATTATTCAAATTCTGTTCATGTCATATTATGCTCCTTCCATTGCTGTTGATTTTAGTTTTAGTTTGTATCAGAATTCAGCTAGCTTATGTTGCCATGCTGTACCAAATCTGCCCTAGGCCTTCAGAATCAACAATGCGGGCATCCGTGCACTGTAAGTGAACGGGGGCATACAGTTGATAGACAGTAGCGGATCCCAAGTTGTTGACAGTAGCCTTTCCAAGTAGCCTGATGTTAACGAGACAGTGATTGGATACTCACTTGTCACTACAAAGTGAGTATCCAATCACAAGTTGCAATTAAAGGCCTACTGAAACCCACTACTACCGACCACGCAGTCTGATAGTTTATATGTCAATGATGAAATATTAACATTGCAACACATGCCGAAAGGGCTGGTTTAGTTTACTAAATTACAATTTTAAATTTCCCGCGGAGTTTCTTGTTGAAAACGTCGCGGAATGATGACACGTGTGATGACGCGTGTGCGTGACGTCTCGGGTTGTAGAGGACATATTAGCCCAGCACCACACACGGCTAAAAGTAGTCTTTTTTCATCACATGATTACACAGTAATTTGGACATCTGTGTTGCTGAATCTTTTGCAATTTGTTCAATTAATAATGAAGAATATAAAGAATAATGCTGTTGGTGGAAAGAGGTGGATTGCAGCTGCCTATAGCACTGAAAAACAGCCGGTGTTTGTTTGTTGTGAAGCTTTAACACAGAGCGGTCAAGTGTTCTCTCCGTCGACCAGCAAGTTTTTGGGTGTGAAAATTGGGATATTAAGTCGGCTCTTACCGGAGACTTCAGTGGATTATGGGACCTCCTCCTGCAGCTCAAAAAGGCAGCTGTGATCTTGGCTCCTCGGCTTCTCTCAGAGACACTGGCGTTCACCGCAGCCCTCCGACTTCCAGGTATGACTTTACAATCTCACTAAAACACTATTAAAAGCAGAAAAGGGATCTTCCAGAATTATCGTAGTAAATGTGTCTAATTACATCTGAAACGCCGCCTGGAGCCGTCGCCTTTTCTTTTTTTTCTTTCTTTCTAGTACTTCACTCTAAATGTCCTCATCCACAAATCTTTCATCCTCGCTCAAATGAATGGGGAAATTGTCGCTTTCTCGGTCCGAATAGCTCTAGCTGCTGCCGGCTATGATTGTAAACAATCTGAGGATGTGAGGAGCCCTACAACCTGTGACGTCACGCGAATATCATTTGCTACTTCCGGTAAAGTCAAGGCTTTTTTATTAGCGACCAAAAGTTGCAAACTTTATCTTCAGTGTTCTCTACTAAATCCTTTCAGCAAAAAATATGGCAATATCGCGAAATGATCTAGTATGACACAGAATTGACTTGCTATCCCTGTTTAAATAAGAAAATCTCATTTCAGTAGGCCTTTAAGCAGGAAGCGGGAAGTGTTGCACCGTAGCCAGACCGGGCTAGCAAAGAAGGAGAACAAAACGTTGATTAGGTGGCAGATTTATATTTGCAAGGCCATTTTCAAGAAGGATATTTAAAGAGAGACTACATCTTGTGAGACCATGCTCAGCTGTTCTGGCGATGAAAAAATCCACTTGAAAATCCGACAACGAGGGGTGCCACTGGCTTGTATGGTGTCAAATGGGTGAAAATTGTAAGTTCAAATATAAAAAATTTTCACTTTTAATATATTTTTTGCAATTTTAATTTTGACACTACCACATAAGATATATGTTTTAATCGCTGATGCTTTTTAATTGGTTTTTAAATGCGCCAGAAAATAACCCATTTTGTACACTGTTGATGTGTATCAATAGCCAGAAGCCAAATTTGTTCCTGTTCGTGTTGTCCCGATACCAATATTTTGGTAACAGTACCAACATTTTTAAAAGACTTTACGCTACTTTCAGTAATTTTCTTAAATAAAGGGGACCACAAAATAACTGCATTATTGGGTTTATTAAAACAAAAAATCTTACAATACAATACATGTTTCTTATTGAAAGTTTGTCCTTAAATTAAAATAGTGAAAATACAAGACAACTTGTCTTTTAGTAGCAATTAAGCAAACAAAGGCTCATCATTTAGCTTTTGACATATGCAGTAACATATTGTGTCATTTTCAATTTTATTACTTTGTCAACATTGTTAAGGACAAGTGGTAAAAAATGGATTGTTAATATACTCGTTCATTTACTGTTAATATCTGCTTACTTTCTCTTTTAACATGTTCTATCTACACTTCTGTTAAAATGTAACAATCACTTGTTTTTCTGTTGTTTGATACTTTACATTACTTTTGGATGATAACACAAATTTGGTTATCAATCCGATACCAAGTCGTTATACATTGGTCATATTCAAAGTCCTCATGTGTCCAGGGACACATGAGGTTTATTAAACCGAAAATATGTCCCTGGACACATGTACATGATACTTTTCAGAGGCGGTATAGAACAGAATATGTTTCATTAGTATTGCGGTACTATACTAAAACCGGTATACCGTACAACCCTAGGTCCTGTATAGTATTTCTCCAGAAATGGTCATTTGGTGACAGAAATGATGGTATTTTGAGAGGCAATCATTGAAGTCGGACATCACTGAAGTACTAGGTGGGAAACACACGGCCCGCCACTGTTAAAACTGATATTAAGGCGCAAAGAAAACTTTGTTTAGGCCCCACAAAACGCCTTGGCCCGGCCCCGAGGAGGAGAACGAGAAAATGGGATGATGTGTTTAGTGACTGTTGATAATCATGTTCAGCATTAACAGGATGATCGATTCTAAAGGAGATCACCTCAGAAGTGGAGAGTACCTTGAATAACAATGCCAGCCGATCCTTAAGGAGTTTGGGAGGAGGAGAAAAGCAAGGAGAGCAGAAAAGTTAAAATTGATATTGAGAAGGCTGCAGGGAGAACCATAAATTCGGGAGTGGGAAGAAACCAAGAAAAAAAGAAACAACAATGATTCCTCAAATGATTTCTTTATAAACGTTGTAACTCTAGTGTAGGGGTGTCCAAACTGCGGCCCATAGCTCCTTTTTGAAAAAGTAGCGTTTTATTATTGACATATTTTCCAATTTTGCAAGTATAGACTTCATCGTTAAATTTTGTTACTGGACGAATGATACCAATTAGTATGCTAACGTTAGTACGCTACCTTTTTATTTTTGGCTAATTTTGTAGGTATACCCCTCAGTCATATTTTGTCAAACTCATTCTAGATCGGGGGCCCACATGGAGAAAAAACCTACTCATAAGTGGGCCGGACTGGTACAATAACGGCACGATACCTTAAAAATAAAGACAACTTCAAATTGTTTTCTTTGTTTAAAAATAGAACAAATCATGATGTTATTGGGGTTTTTACATTTAAATGTTGCAGTTAATAGTACGTTATATTTGTCGTTATTTATACTTTCTGAATAATTTATGTGATAATGTTCTTCAGTCAACTCATTGGCGTTCATTTTCAATCTATGAAAATAAACAAATAATATCAAAATCAAATTACAGGATGTTATTTATTTATGTAGTCTGCTCATTTTTCTCGACTGATGAACTAACAACATGTGGTTTATTTATATTTTTTACATACCATAGTTCCTTGAATTGCCGCCAGGGGGCTAATTATTTTAAAACCTCTTCTCACTCCTGCGCTTATCAAAGGCATGCGGTAAAAGTAAGCATGCGCGATAATTATTTTAAAACCTCTTCTCACTCCGGCACTTATCAAAGGTATGCAGTAAAAAATTGAGTGTGATGTAAGCTTGGACCTTAAATTCTACTGAATAGCTCTTAATCTTCTTCCCTTTATGCGATTTCAAATTACCGGTATTGAAATCAGCCTCTTCCATTTTGAAAATCATGACAGGGGAAGTGTCACTCGTGACATCACGAGTTTGACCAGGCGGTAATACTAAGCATGCGCTAATTATTTTGGGAAGCGAGTTTGACCCGGCAGTAATTCAAGGCAGGCGCATACTATATGCCCTGTGGCAATTCAAGGAAATACGGTATGTAGCATAATCTACAGATACAAATAATGGCTATTGCGACATCCAGTGGACACATTTAGAACAGCAGTTTCTTTCATTCAAAAATGTTGGCGCATTTTTATACTTTGCAAACTCATCCATACTCAAACTCAAAATGATTTTATATGCACCCCTGGTTTATATAAAATGTTGATGGAGGTCTAATGTTAGCAGGCTAGCATTTAAAACACCTTTATTTTTCATCAGAGTAAAACATTCTGGTACTCCAACACGTTACAGATAGCATTTCAACATGCTAACATTATTAACATGCTAGATTGTTGTTTTTTAGCTAATTAAGCAGTGTCATATATTTTGGTATTTCATTAATGTGAGGTGTAAGCATGTTATTGTTAGCATAGTAAATTTAGCATGCATGCTATTTTAGCTGATTTTGCTCATATTTTTTGTTACCAGACGTTTTCTGGCCAGTGTGCTGAATGTTAACATTTCAATTCGGTTTTGGCTCTTCAGCATTCACACAAAATGTTTACCAAAATTGCATTTTCCAGGTCATTAAAAAAGAATCTATATATTGTACTATTTTTGATGGTGAAAACAACCAAAATGACCGCTGCATCCATTGATTTGTCAGTCTTGGGCCCTCAGTGGAAAAAGTGTGGGCACCCCTGCACTCGTGGTTAAAAATCCAAATAAAACGGATGTCCTCTCCCTTGCCTTACCTTCCAAAAGAGGATGCTACAATGTTTGCAGTAGTGCAAAGTGTCTCCGTACTGCTCCTTCACGGGGTATTGCTTCTGAAGGGTGAAGTACAACAGCTTCCAGTCCACGCTGTGACTCTTGGCCAAGGCCAAATTTCTCGAGAATGGCTAGAACCCCCGCAGGAAAACACACAAACTTAAATACTTCTAAAACACATGGGAAATCATGCTGAACAAGAGTCAAGTGTAATCATTAACCTTAAATAGAACTGGGAGAAATGGATAGGTGCTGAAAAATACATATTATAGTATAGACATTTGAGCAATGCTGCTATCTTGTGGTCAGTTGCAGAACACCCATACACAATCATTTAGAGCAGGGTTCTCAAACTCAATTTACCTGGGGGCCGCTGGATGCAGAGTCTGGGTGAGGCTGGCCGCAAGACAAGATTGCATACTCCTCAGCATGTCTAGTTGTATTATGACGTTTCAAATTGTATCCCTTGTGCACCGCAACTTTCTCTGTGCAAATAAGACACGTCGAGGTGCCCCTGTCTCAACAAAGAAATATTGCATCTCCCACTTTTCTTGGAATTGTCTTTGCACATCACTAACCTTTCTCTTCACTGCAGGCTTTGAAAAATATATTTTTGGGGTTGTGGAATATATTTGTATTTAGCCGACACAGGGAGAATAATGTTATTTCCATGTGTGTCGTTCCGCTTTTCCTCCCGGCAGCAACACGACGGTCGGCGGATAATAGCCTGGAAAGTACCGGAATCGCGAGCGCAAAAAAGTGGCGGCTGTGTTATCCGGAGTCATATAGAAATATATGTAGTGTTCATCGTATACGGCAATGCAAATTAAACAATAAAAAAAAACAAATAACGGTTTAAATTGGTCCAGGTTATCAAGGTCTGTTATTACTGACGGACAGAAGTCGCAGTGTGACTGCAGCCAGGCACGTAAGAAAACCCTCGCGTCAATGGCAACGTCTCTGTCGCTTTCACTCATTTGCCGCTTTTCCACTAACGCAGGGGGAGGCAACCCAGAACGTTGAAAGAGCCATTTTGGATCCAAATAACACAACGCTGTTAAGCGTCATTCATACAAAACTCGTAAGCCGCACTAACATTAAACTTTCATATTGAGGTGGGGGCCGTAAAATTTTGTCTCGCGGGCCGCGTGTCTGAGACCCCTGATTTAGAGGAAAACTGGACTTTGGACAATTCTGTCTTAAATTTCACAAACCCTATGTAAGACAAGAACACATATGTTTTTATTTTTTTATGTATTCTAATTCGTAAAATCAGGCATGTTTGAGGTGGCTAACAATGGAAGTACTCTTTTGCGCCTATAAAACCCTCTAAAAACATCCCAAAACCGACAACAATACGACATTTACATCTTGTAAACTGATTAACAAACAAGTATGCGCAATATTGTTTTTATAAGCGCTAACGCAGATGAACTACTTTTAGCGATGCCGTTATCACAGTGGTAACAAGCTTATGCAGCTACATTATTGACATGCTGAGCTGTTGATGCTGTAAATCTGCTATAAAAGCTACTAATCGTGTCTCTCATTTGTATAGTAGAAGATTGTTACCATAAACTGAACAAAACATAACATTCAACAGACCCAGAGAGGGCGAAAAAGACACTAAAATATGCTTGTTTGCGCCTACCTTTTGTTTGGGGTTTACCTGCGTGAGGATTATGATTAATCCACATTAACGGCAAGACATGAAGATTCCTGTTAGTCAGTCCTAATGAGAGCAGACATTGTACAGTAAGTGATTTAATCTATTGTGTTTGTAGTTTGTATTTCTCGCTTAGCACTTATGAATACTGCTAAATGATGCTTAGTAATTTACTAAATATGGATCTGTTTAGCAGACAACTTTTAAACCTTTGAGCTTCCATATATTCAGGCTAAAAAATATAAGGTTCTGGATCCTCAATTGTCCCAAAGTAGTCTTTGTTGTCTTGCATTGAAGTCTGCCATGAATCGTTAGTGTTGTCGAAAGAAATAGTGAAAGCTGTGATACGTCTCAAATTAATGCGTCGCAGTATGCTTAAAATTAGCAAAATACGTAAATATTAATTACATGTTATTATGAGTATGCCTATTAGGACATTACATATATACTTACAGCGTGTATATATGAAATTAATTTAATGGCCTCTCAAAACAGCACAATTTCAACAATGAATATTGTATAAAAACAATACAATAGAATGTACTACAAACAACTACTACTAAAGTTCTATGAAGTAACGTAAAAGTAATGTACAGTATTATTTACTTTGGAAAGTAGAGATTTATGGTATCTCCTTCCAGGTGTTTTTTTTTTTTGCTTCAAACACACCATCAGCAACTTTACCATATTTTTATGGATAAATGTATGCTGTTTAAATATTAGTTTAACATTCTCGGTTGGTGTGAGGCTCATTCTGCTTAAATATAGTGCAATGATACTGTAATAATCCCAGGAATATAGGCTAGCATAACTTTTTTGTTCGTCTTGCATTTATTGCACAAGATGTAATTCTGGGCTTCACGGTGGCAGAGGGGTTAGTGCGTCTGCCTCACAATACGAAGGTCCTGCAGTCCTGGGTTCAAATCCAGGCTCGGGATCTTTCTGTGTGGAGTTTGCATGTTCTCCCCGTGAATGCGTGGGTTCCCTCCGGGTACTCCGGCTTCCTCCCACTTCCAAAGACATGCACCTGGGGATAGGTTGATTGGCAACCCTAAGTTGGCCCTAGTGTGTGAATGTGAGTGTGAATGTTGTCTGTCTATCTGTGTTGGCCCTGCGATGAGGTGGCGACTTGTCCAGGGTGTACCCCGCCTTCCGCCCGATTGTAGCTGAGATAGGCGCCAGCGCCCCCCGCGACCCCGAAAGGGAATAAGCGGTAGAAAATGGATGGATGGATGGATGGATGGAAGATGTAATTCAACCACACAACAGCTCCAAAGTGTGTCTCTCCTTTTCCCGGCAAAACTCGAACTCCTACTTCCTATCAACAACGCCACTTCCCTATCTCTCCCGGAAGTCCTGCCCCCCAGCCAAAGTCATTGGTTTTTAAAACCCCATAGCCAGGCGCTACATCACCCTGCCCTCGAGGACTGAACCATAAGGCAACATTTGGTAACATCATAGCAGCATGTACATTAGAGCAACCCATTAGTGCAAACAAAACAGTGTAGACAATGTAACCCTTACAGCAAACAAAACCAGGTTCACAAACCTCCCCCTTCCCATATTTTCCTTCAGTCTAAGGACACCACAAAATCTTGCAAGCGGTCCGGAGGCCTCTTCTTCTGCCTCTGCTGCTCCCTTCCAGTCCCCAGGGGGTGGCACAACTGAGTCCTCAGGAGGTAGCTGGAGAGGTCGGGGGACAAGACGGGTGGGGAAATTGGTCCGCCCTGGGGCATAAGCGGGGATTTGGGAAAGGGCTGTGCAGGCAAGAGAGAGGTCAACTGTGTATCTGAGGCAGGCGAAGGGGGACTCCCCCAGTATGGGGCGAGTCCGTCTCTGTGGAGGGCCACTTTTGTTCCCCGGGGGGGCTGCTGGACACGATACAAAACCTCTCCCAGGTTCTGGAGTATCCTACAGGGCCCTGTCCAGCTTGGGACTGCGGCCCTTCTTCCGAATCGGGTTGCAGACCCAGACAAACTCGCCTGGTTGCGAAGTCCCTCCCTCGGGTCATCACGTCATAGTAGCGGTTTTGTTTTACTCCAGCTTCCTGCAGCTGCCAGTGGCGGAGCTAGACTTTTATCCTTGGGGTGACCAGGGGGTGGACAAGGCTATTTCAGGGGGTCCACAGACTATAACAATGAATGTTTTTCTTGACTTATCAATTGTAATCGGAGTGAATTTATTTTAAACAGTGACTCATTAGGACACTACCGTAAAACTTACTTTACGACGAGAAGGTTATCCTTCTTTTTCTTTGTAACTTCGTTGATCTCCGCTCTCCGGTCTCCAGCAACGATAACCGACTCCAGTTCAAATCTTCCTCTTCTTCAGTGGTGATTCTTCTTCTTCTCCCCTAATGAACGTGGCTCGCAACGCTTTGTGGTACATAGCGCCAACTACTGTACAGGAGGGACTTAGCAGTCAATAGGCTTCATTGATTTAAAAAAGCAACTGGCTCCTCCCGACAAGACGTGCGGTGCCGCGATATGTCAATCATCTGGGGTGGCACCTGGGGGGTCCAATCAGATTTCAGGGGGGTCCAGTGCTACGCAGGCCTCCCCTCTAGCTCCGCCCCTGGCAGCTGCTCCCGGCAAAACAGCCGGTCCAGTAATTTCCTGGCATACTCTGGCCCTGCAGCGAAGGCCGGGGGATCTGGTGGCCGGCCAAAGGCCAGCTCTGGAGGTGTGCACATCTCTCTCCCTAGCATCAGGAGCGCCGGTGTGTACCCCGTGGATTCCTGGACAGCAGAGCGACACGCTATCAGCACCAGTGGTAGGTGTTTGTCCCAGTCACGCCGGTGGCGGGAGGTGACAATGGCGAGCTGGTCTCCCAGGTTACGGTGAAACTGCTCCACCAACCCATCACTCTGAGGGTGCAATGGGGTAGTGCGAGTTTTGTGGATGCCCAGGCGCTCGCACAAGGCCCCAAACACCCGGGACTCAAAGTTTGTGCCTCAGTTACTGTGCAGAGACGCTATGACGCCAAACCGACTTACCATGCCCTCCACCAGGGCATCCGCAATGGTCTCTGCCTCTTGTTTGGGAATGGTGTATGCCTCTGGCCACTTAGTGAAATAGTCTATGGCGGAAAGGATACAGCGGTTCCCCTTTTCAGACCGCGGGTACGGCCCAGTAATCTCAATTCCCACCCTGTTCTTGGGGCACCCCACTGGGAACTGTGAGCGCCCAGTGGGGCCTTTGCGGGCAACGCAGGGGTCACAACGGCGGCAGAAGTCTTCCACATCTCTCTTCTGCCGACCCCAATAGAACCCCTGTCGCAGCCGCTTAAGTGTTTTGGCGACCCCAAAATATCCAGACCCACCTTCCCCATGCAATGCCTTAAGAACTGCCTCTTGCAGTCCCTTTAGCACCACCACCTGCCACTGTTCTTCTCCCGTGGCTGCGGCCTTAAATTCCCACTGCAGCACGCCTTGGGATACCCGCAGTGAGTCAAACATGGCCCACAGGCCCTTTGTAGCCTTGGAGAATGGTACCACCATCTCCCAAGGTGGGCGCTACCGAGCCTCTACCCACTGCAAGACAGGATGAAGGTCTGTCTTCCTCCTGCGCGTGTCTCCAATCAGCATCGGTCACAGTCTGTAGTTCCCTGCAGACAACGTTGTCAGCCTGACTGATAACGCCTCGGCGCTCTCTGTCCACTGCTCTTGTTCCCGAGCTTCCCTGCGCTTGCAGTAACGACAACCGTCTGCTGCACACGGCCAGAGAGGGAGCGCGTCCGCGTCGGAGTGGCGAGCACCTGGCCGATGTTCTATTTATAAGTCGTATCCTTGTAGCTCTTCCAACCACCTGGCGAACTGCCGGAAAGTCATTAGCCACTGGAGGGCAGAGTGGCCAGTCCTAATCACAAAGGGGAGGCCACACAAGTTATAAAGTGTCTGAAAGAGAGCACCACTGCCAGGATTTCTCGGTGGGTGACACATTAATTCTCTTCCGACTTTGTGAGTTTCTGGGTGAAGTATGCCACCACCCTCTCGTCTTCCTGCCACGGCTGTGGAAGTACGCCCCCCACCCCCACTCTGCTGGCATCTGTGTCCAGAAAGAAGGGCAGGGCGAGGTCAGGGGGGACAAGAACCGGGGCCTCACACAGGGTCCGTTACAGCCTCCAGAATGCCTCCTGGCACCCTTCAGACCACACAAAGTCTTTGTCTTTTTCCAGCAATCGATATAGGGGCGCGGCGATTGTAGCAAAAGCCCGCATGTGCCTCTGATAGTAAGAGGCAAGCCCAATGAAGCTCTTCAGCTGTCCTTGGTCCTGAGAAGCGAGCCAGTCCCTCACAGCCCGCATTTTCTCGCCCATGGCGCCAATGCCATCAGCACCCAGCTCATGTCTCAAGAAGGTTACCTCTCTCCACATGTAACTGCATTTCTCAGGGTGCAGTTTAAGGCCCGCTGCTCAAATCCTCTCCAGGACTCCCCTCAGGGACCCCAGGGTCGATTCAAAAGAACACCCATGTACCAGGATGTCGTCCAGGTATACCAGGGATTCTTGGCGGGGAATACCAGCCATTACTTCGTCCATAAGCCAGGCAAAAGTGGCGGGGGCATTACAGAGCCCAAAACTAAGTACTTTGAATTGCCACAAGCCCCGGCCAGTACAGAAGGCGGAATTAGGGCGAGAGTCGGGAGAAAGGGGTATTTGGTAATATATGCTTTTAAGGTCTAGGGTGGTGAACCACGAGGAGCCGGAAACTAGGTCCAGGGACTCATCAATACGGGAGGGGGTAAGAGTCCTTTGTGGTGACTTCGTTCAGCCGCCTGTAATCCACACAGAATCGCCAATAACCAGCCCTCTTTTTCGCAACCATGACGACAGGTGCCGGCCAGGGGCTCTCAGACGGCTCAATAAAGACAGCCCGCAGCAGGTCATCCACGGCCTTGTCGCATACCTGCTGTCGAGCGAGGGGGATTCTGATGCCACCTGATGGGCCGCGCCAAGCCATTGTCTATTTCATGCTCTGCCAAGTGGGTTCTTCCCACTCCACTCTCATTCATTGTAAAGCTGCCCTGGAATTCAATCAGCAGCTGCTTCAGCTGCTCCTGTTGCTATTTTTCTAGGTCTCCGTACTCTTCTCTCCGAACCTCGGGGGACGTGGGCGGGATTGCCCATGGCTGGCATCCCCGGGTAATAAAGAGCTTTGTCTCCCCCTTCTTTGGCTGAAGGGAGACAGGGCGAGGGCAGGAGTAGTAACTAAGTGTGGTGTGAGGCAACAAGAATGCAGAGATATGCGGTGAAACGGCACAGCCTGGGAACTAGGGTACCCATTGCAACTGCAGGCCCCCCTGGAAATTAAGTGTACCCTTCCCCATGTCTAGCAGGCACCCGGTGACTTGGAGAAAGTCCAGCCCTAAGATGCAGCTGTCTTGCACGTCTGCCAACCAAACTAGATGGCGAAATCGCTTTCCCCTCATGCACAAACACAGGAACCCTTTCCCCACCATAGGAGCCAGCTGGCCCGTGATTGTGCGGAGCTGTACTGCTGTGGGTTCAAGTGGTGTACTGTTGGGCAGAACGTCCGGTCTTTCCAGCGTAACTGATGACCCTGTGTCCACCAACCCCCCGGTAGGCACCCCCTGGACAGAGACAACAATGTGGCAAATGTCTCCCTGTAATGTTTGTCTGATCTTGAATGGGATTGTGCTGAAAATTGTAATTTTCCTGAAGGAATTCTCCTGACGGAATAAATAAAGTACTATCTAATCTAATCTAAATGTGCCCAAAACCGAGAAGAAGGTGTAGAAGGCGAGTCGTCATCTGCTTCTGAGGGGGAAGAAGCCCCTCCCTCCTGGCTGGGCTGACGGGCTCCCTCTCCTGCCTGACAAGACTGGGCTGGCGAGTCAGGGTGCGCGGTGATCGTAGGGGCCCGCATACCCCTGACTATGCGGGTCCGGCGCTGTTTACCGGCCCACAACTAGTGGCAGGGCACAGGTTGGCCACATCCTAAGCAGACCTGCATGGGGCGTGGGCCACGTTGACTTTGCAGAGTCACCGCCCTCAGTAGTTCAGTAATTTCTGTCGTCCAAGCCGGAGTCTCGTCACTAGACGGGTGTGACGATTCCGCCCTCACTGAATGGGGTTTAATTTCCAGTTCCCCGGCTGCAGCTGCACTCCACTGCATCTCCCTCTCAACGGCAGCTTCCAGTGCCTCCTGCAGGAACCTTGGATGCTAAAGCTGCACTTGCAAGCGCAGTTCAGGATTAATGGCTCCAACAAACAGGTCAGTTGCGACCTTGTCCCGTGCATCAGCAGGCAGGTGACCATATGCACGGCGCACATGGCCTTCAATGTCATTAGCGAACCCCCGGAGTGGCTCGCCAGGCTTCCTGCACCTCCCTATCAATTCAGTTTTTAAAAATGCTGGGTGAGACCATCTCCCAAACCTCCTCTTGAGTGCCCCCACCAGGGCTGTGGAGCACCGCTGCTGTTCAGGATCCAGCAGCAGGAGGCGTGAAAGAGCCTCTCCCTCCAGACACAAAGCCAATTGCAATGCTTCGTCCCTTGCTTCCCACCTTGTAGCGTCCGCCAACAGTTCAAATTGAGCGTGGAACGCCTCCCAGTCTGATCCACCGGCAAATTTTGTCGTTTTCACTGAGGCAGCAGACGGTGGGGGGGGACGCACCTTGCGGGGATGCTGTGGCCGGCGGCAGCAGCGGCGATATATTTACGTCTTACTGGGCTGACGGGCCATTCGTGCGCGAGTTGGAGCGCGGCTGTTTAACGGTCACTCGCCCCCAAACAGCGTTGTCCCGCTCAACTTCAAATTTATTCTCACCGGAGCTAAACATGCTAAACAGCTCGCGGTCCTAGTTAACTCACAGACTGAAGCTAACTGACTAATGCGCGGTACCCAGCGTGTCCTTACTGTGACAAAGTCTCTTTCGAAATCGACGTTTTTACTTCTGACACAAGTGTAATAATCCCAGGAATGTAGGCTCGTACGACTTTTTTGTTTCAATCCAATCCAATCCACTTTATTTATATAGCACATTTAAACAACAAGAACGTTTCCAAAGTGCTGCACAGCCATGTTAAAAACAATATTAAAAACATTATTATTGTTTGTCTTGCCTTAATTGCACAAGATGTAATTCAACCACACATCAGCTCCAATGTTTGTCTCTCCTTTTCCCGGCAAAACTCTAACTCCTACTTCCTATCAACAATGGCACTTCCCTATTTCTCCCGGAAGTCCCGCCCACCAGCCAAAGTCATTGGCTAACACCCCGTAGCCAGCCGCTACATCACCCTCAAATTGCTTCCTTGGCGACACGTGCCGTCATGTTTTTGATTATTTATTTTTTAATTCAAGGAATATAATTCACTTTGTCTTCTTCACACTCACTTAAATACTTGACATGGTTGGAAAACAATGTAATGTCCATCTCTAGCTGTGAGCTAATGCTAGCGAGTAAGACCAGATGTTTTGTGCGGTTTGTAGGGGGTTCACAGAGATATTTGCCTCAAGAAACCAATGCGGGGATAGTTGTCAGTCAGATTTTTGCTTGCTAACAATTAGCCAAAAGACAGCACTTATCTCTAAACAGTCTTAAGTTGGGGAACTCTTTAACTGAGGTACGACACTATTTGTCTTTTGTGTTTTTTACCTGTCTGTCAGAGAAATGGAAGTGGCATAGCTTCTTCCACAGTATCCTGTTCTCACTAAGGATGTGCAGTGTAGGCGTGGCCTGTCCCAGGTTGATGATGTCACAGGCGTCAGACAGATTGTAGAGGATTTTGTTCTGCATATGCAGCGGCAAGTCGCTGAACGACATGCCATTGCACATTTGCTGCAGGGAAAAAAAGGTTTTGAATCATTTCCCACACATAATTACAACTCTTGCATTGCATCAGAGGTTTGCAAAACAATGTAACTCTGACATGTCAGCTGATGCAGACAGGTCATCTACCTTGGGGATCTGTAAGTCTCTGAGCTGCTGCTGCCACTTGAGGATGTTCTCCAGACGATACAGCCAGATGTTGACGTTGCCCACCAGCACGCACCTCCCCACGTGGAGCGTCAAACTGTGCAGCGTGGAGCTGAGATCCTGCAGGAGCTCCTTGACAAGGCGTGGATTGTACTGATCCTCTTCAACTACAACCATCATAAAATGACATTGGATTTACCTTAGATTAGAGAGTACTTTATTTATTCCTTCAGGAGAGTTCCTTCAGGAAAATTAAAATTTTCAGCACAATCCCACTCAAGATCAGACAAACATTACAGGGAGACAGAACAGGATCGCTACGGGTCTGCCGGCTTCCAGCGCCCCTTACAAAAAAGGTGACATACAGGTAAACAAGTGTGTGTGTGTGTGTGTGTGTGTGTGTGGGGGGGGGGGGGTGGCAGAAAAAAATAGAAGATTCAAATAAAATAAAATAAGATTAAAAAATCGGTCTAAGCCTGGGCCCTGGAGATGGGGTCCAGACTGAGGCTAAGGGGAAAACATCAAACATCAAAGAAGACAAAGGACGTTAAAGAAATTAAAGCAGCGGATGCAACCAGCCACTTCTACATACAGCTATGAAAAAAAATTAAAAACAACATATACACTGTGGTGGCCTCTGCGGTGTTCCACGCCATCGTCCGCTGGGGTGGAGGGAGCATGGCCAGAGACAGGAGCAGACCCAACAAAGCAACCACTCTCGACCGCCAACCAACTCTCGGCCAGTGTCCAGTCCGCATCGATGAGCGAGGATACGTCCAAAGAGACTGAAGTGTCCGATACCTGCTCACCCAGCCAAGACACCATGAAACCTCTCCGTCCCGGCGCTCAGTGCTAGTTCCGCAGCCCTGTCCCCTCATCCGCATCTCCTCCAGTCCCTCCAAGCCGACTCTGGTGTAGCAGAGACCCAGTACCTGGTCTCCATGGCCAAAAGGCTCCCGGGAGCCAGATCAAGAAGTCCACAAAAAGCACCGCAGAGGTCACGAAAGTGCCACCCCTTGTCACACAGTCCCAAAGCAACCCGGACCAAAAGGCAAAAAGTTATAATAACACATGAAAACAAGAGGGAAAGACAAAAGGATGACACAAGAGCACAGAGCTCCTGCCAATAGCAGCCACTAATGCAGCGCCATCTTGGGGAAAAAAAACAAAAAAACAATCAAAATAAACTATTTAGTATATAAAGATAGTATGTTATATAGAAGACACGTAGAAACATGGTACTACGGATTAGTCCCGAGTCACCTTTTTCACTTCTGATACATTACCTATATTGTAGCCGAAGAGTTTTGGCTGATACCGATATTCATCCAAAAGGATTTCAGTCTGAATCGTAGTTCATACTTTTATATTTTGTAGCGTGGAATGTTCAAAAGGGCTTGATCAAGTAAAATCATTCAGAGAACAACTGTTAGTTTGAAAAACACTAACCTATTTATTATTAATCCTCTGGAATGCACTTATGCTGTCTTTCAGTTGAAGTGAAGGAGTCATTTAAAAATTTTTTGGGGGTGAAGCCTAGTGGCCATAATAGTTCATCAAGTTAAGCTTATAATGCAGTAAATTGAATGATGCGGACACGTTATGCCACTAAATACTTTCTAATACACATCTGCTTTGAAAACTTTGTATGTGTTAATAATATGCAACTATATTTATTTGATACTTCTTTATAATGCCAAATGTGTTTTAGACTGCTATATTGTAAATTAAAGACACCTATTACATATATCTAGCTTGTGTGCTAATCTGCTGTGTAGCTGCTAGCTCCTAGTAGCCCATTGCCTACCATGTTTACCTTATGTAAATGACTTCACTAAATCACAAGAAAATACCACCCTTGTGTGCTTATAGGTGGCTGTCTGGATTTGCGCAAGTTAACGAGCTGCAGGACAGCTTGTATCTGAGCGCTTTTATCTGAGATTTTACATACAAGCCAGGTTCTCAGGATGTGGAAGAAAAGGAAGGGGTCGGCAGAAGCAGCGTGCAGGCAAAAAAGATATTCGCCGCTCGGAAGCGCACGGAAAGCACACAAAAAGCTGTGCGAGTTTAGCAACTCAACAAATTTAAACTGTCTTGAAAAAAGCTGGATATAACGTATGCAGCATGTAGCAAGCAGTAAGACAACATAAACGTACCTGTCGCATGGAGCTTACAATGGACCTCCCCAAAGTGAACGGCGAGACGGGGCTACAATGGGGCGTGATTAGTGGCGGCAGCAGGTGGGGACAATAATCGAAGTCGGGAATGTATACTCAGCCCCCTTAGCAACAATAAATTAAACAAAGGAAAGCAAGGACCTCAAAACTAAACACAAAACCTAGGAGAATAACAACAAAAGCATAACAAGACATGACCGTCAGCACAGCTCATGACAGACACTTATGTCACTATTGGATCAGGACATCTCTTCATGGGACATCCTGAACCAGTCATAGATTTGGAGACATTTTCTCATAATACTGTACATTAATTTTAGAATGTCAATTAATACATGTTAAGCATAACATTTTGAAAAAATAAAAAAATCCTATCCTGGCCTATCCCAGTTGACTTCGGGCGAAAGGCAGAGTCAAACAGAGTCTCCACGTGCGATCAAAAAGAAGCCGAACACGAATAAAAACAGTCCATGCATGTGCAAAATGGGTCCAAGAAAAGAGGCCACTAGCATGCAGTGTGGTTTTTATGCGCAATGATTTTGGCAGTGTTTTAAAGCCATAAACAATGCCCAAGAAGAACATGGAAATTCCATGCAGCTATGCTTCAATGGAGGTTAAAACCCGCACCTCCTGACTCTAAAGCAGACATGCTAAACACTACAGCACCGTGCTGCAGAAATTGGAATTGATCTCAAAGCTACTATGTCAAGAGAAGATAAAAAAAACGTTCGATGCCTCCTTGTGGCCAGCTGGATAATACAGAAGTTTCTACAACTAGTACAGTATGCAACAAATGAGTAAATCCTACTCATAATTCTACTGAAACGTTCTTGTAAAAAAGTGCCACAGAAGTACAAGAAATGGCGTTAAAACTGGCGTATGTGATTGTAAAATACTTACCCTTTCGTACAATTTTCTCAAGAATGTTAAAATAGTTTTTCTGTGCAGCTCCGCTCAATGACGTCAGCTGGGATCTGGCTATCAACTGGAAGAGCTAAGTAGAACAAACAACAGAGAGAGAGAAAAAGACACGGTTAAGACAGGAAAATGGCTGATTACGTTGAAATAAGGCCTGGCGATATGGTCTTTTATTAACATCTCGATATTTTTAAGCCATGTCACGATACACGATACATATCTTGATATTATGCCTGACCCTTAAATTAACACTTCATGCATATAATCACAGCAGTATGATGATTCTATGTGTCTACATTAAAACATTATTGTTCATACTGCATTAATACATGCTAAATTTAAACTTTCATGCAGAGAGGGAAACCACAACTAAGTCAATTTACCAAATCTGTATTTATTAAACAGCTATTAAGCAGTGGCACAAACATTCATGTAATTTCAAAACCGAAAGTGCAAGACTGTCAGAGATATTTTAAAACAATCTATTAGTGCACTTTTGTGCATGATGTCACCAAGATGACATATCAAAACAACACTAAATTAAAGTGCACTTTTTGTACAGAAAGCAACTACAATAGTTTAAAACCAATGAAGTGCACTTTGGTGCATGATGTCACACGATATATTTCCATAACTGTCAAATAAAAATGAGATGCATAATAGGAAATCAAATGTGTATGTCCTTCGCTATGTGGTAGGTTCCTACGGACGTTATCTCCTTCTGTTGTTGACAATTTTTTTCATACAGTGTTGATCTGGAAATGGTTGCTTCGGCATTTTGTGGAAGTGGCACTGAACGGAAATGCTGACATGCGGAGAATAAGCACTCCTTATTCTCTAGCGAGTGACTTTTCAAAATGCTACACATTAGCAGTAGGTTCTACTTTCTGTAACATTGCTTTTGCCTCATACTTTTTCGACATCTTCCCACTTGAAGCCAAACCACCAACAGACGATGGACCCCGTGCTGTTTTTCTTGGAGATTAATTCTTCCTTCATTTGTTACCAGATTCGCAACTTCTTTCTCTCGTATTACCACTCCAATAACATCACAGCTAATGTTACCATGCCGCTACATCTCTGCTCCTGGAGGGCGTATGACGTTGCAGGTATGTATGTGACGTATGTAAGAAGGTGTGCTTGTTTTATGTCTCTGTGAGAAGGAGAGACAAGAAAGCGTGAAAAGAGCCTGCAGTGTAATAACCGCAGCTAAAAGCAACTGCGTGAGAATGTATACTCGAATATTAAGATATAGTCATTTTCTATATCGCACAGAGACAAACCCGCGATATATCGAATATATTTGATATATCGAATATATCTGATATATCGCCCAGCCCTACGCTGAAACAGAGATCACGGGTGCTCACTTTTGTCACGTAGTTGAATCGTCTCAAGTCATGGATGGCACTGGAAAAGTCCAGGCGGTTTAGCGCTTCACCGAGAGTGCAGTACCCGTGGCGCTGTGGGTAGTAACATGACACTGTTTTCATTTCACTTAAACAAATGCGATATGCGATTTCATAGAGGATCCAGTACTTACTTCTTTTGTGCTGCCTTTCTGCACATAGATCCATTTATCCCTGAAAGAAACTGCAAAAGGATAAAAAAAGACATTAAATTACCGTAAGACCAATCTAATATAAGATGCCCGTTGTTTTCAAGACCTATCTTTTGAAAAATATTTTTCAAAACAACATTTATTTTTTTTTCAAATAAAATTGTGTCTTTAATATCAGTGAAATAAATACTGGTCGATTTTGCTCAAAAAGGATGTACTATTCCTGAGCTGCTGTTCTTCATTATCTTAAAATTGTAATCATAGCCTCCTCCTATGTTTTAACTTACCCACACTTTGAGAGAGAAGAAAAAAAGCTGACTCAATTGTGATGAAGTCACTTGACGTCACATGATTGTTTACAAACCACGTTTCCAAATGAGTTGTAAATATATAACTCTCTAGATCAGGGGTCCGGGGGCCGAGCTGTGTATATGTGTGTGTATATATATGTGTGTATATATATATATATATATATATATATATATATATATATATATATATATATATATATATATATATATATACACAAACCAAGTTTCCATATGAGTTGGGAAATTTTGTTAGATGTAAATATAAACGAAATAAGATGATTTGCAAATCTTTTTCAACCCATATTCAGTTGAATATGTTACAAAGACAACATATTTGATGTTCAAACTGATAAACGTTTTTTTTTTTTTGTGCAAACAACCATTAACTTTACAATTTGCTGCCAGCAACACGTGACAAAGAAGTTGGGAATGGTGGCAAGTAATACTGATAAAGTTGAGGTATGCTCATCAAACACTTATTTGGAACATCCCACAGTTGTACAGGCTATGTAGGAACAGGTGGGTGCCATGATTGGGTATAAAAACAGCTTCCTAAAAAATGCTCAGTCTTTCACAAGAAAGGATGGGGCGAGGTACACCCCTTTGTCCACAACTGCATGAGCAAATAGTCAAACAGTTTAAGAACAACGTTTCTCAAAGTGCAATTGCAAGAAATTTAGGGATTTGAACATCGACGGTCCATAATATCATCAAAAGGTTCAGAGAATCTGGAGAAATCACTCCACGTAAGCGGCATGGCCAGAAACCAACATTGAATGACCTTGACCTTCAATCCCTCAGACGGCACTGTATCAAAAACCGACATCAATCTCTAAAAGATATCACCACATGGGCTCAGAAACACTTCAGAAAACCACTGTCACTAAATACAGTTCATTGCTACATCTGTAAGTGCAAGTTAAAGCTCTACTATGCAAAGCGAAAGCCATTTATCAACAACATCCAGAAACGCCGCCGGCTTCTCTAAGATGGACTGCTGCAAAGTGGAAAAGTGTTATGTGGTCTGAGGAGTCCACATTTAAAAATTTTTGGGGAAATATTCGACATCGTGTCGAATATTTCTGAACCATCCAGACAGTTATCGACGCAAAGTTCAAAAGCCAGCATCTGTGATGGTATGGGGGTGCATTAGTGCCCAAGGCATGGGTAACTTAAACATCTGTGAAGGCACCATTAATGCTGAAAGGTACATACAGGTTTTGGAACCCCATATGCTGCCATGTAAGCTCCGTCTTTTTCATGGACGCCCCTGCTTATTTCAGCAAGATAATGCCAAGCCACATTCAGCACGTGTTACAACAGTGTGGCTTCATAAAAAAAGAGTGCAGGTAGTTTCCTGGCCCGCTTGCAGTCCAAACCTGTCTCCCATCGAAAATGTGTGGCGCATTATGAAGCGTAAAATACGACAGTTGGAACGGCTGAAGCTCTACATAAAACAAGAATGGGAAATAATTTCACTTTCAAAGCTTCAACAATTAGTTTCCTCAGTTCCCAAACGTTTATTGAGAGTTGCTGAAAGAAAAGGTGATGTAACACAGTGGTGAACATGCCCTTTCCCAACTAGACACTGAGAATAACAAGCGGTAGAAAATGGATTAGAAAGGACAGATTTGAAAAAATTATAATCAAAAAAATTTGGCTCAAGTTAAAAAAAAAAAAAAAAATTTGAATACAATACAAAGGTCCTGAGTAGTCCTGGGTTGAAGCCCGGGCTCAGGATCTTTCTGTGTGGAGTTTGCATGTTCTTCTTGTGACTGCGTGGGTTCCCTCCAGGTACTCCGGCTTCCTCCCACCTCCAAAAACATGCACATGGGGATAGGTTAATTGGCAACACTAAATGGTCCCTAGTGTGTGAATGTGAGTGTGAATGTTGTCAGTCTATCTGTGTTGGAACTGCGATGAGGTGGCGACTTGTCCAGGGTGTACCCAGCCTTCCGCCCGATTGTAGCTGCTCTGGATTTTTCACAATTTTTTTAAGATAAAAAAAGGCTACATATATATATATATATATATATATATATATATATATATTTTTTTTTTTTTATTTATTTTTTTTTTTTTTCAATATCCGACTTTCACATTGTTGAGTCTGTTTCATTGATTTGTTTACCATTATATCCAAATTAGCATATTAATGTTATTGTTTGCTAACTTGCTTTGAGACACTTATTTTGATCAAGTCTCTGTCATATGTGAGTGACAGGGAGACCAATTTTGACTTGCTCGCGGAAAATTTGTTTGGCATCCTAAATATATGACGACTCACCGTTTTCAGACATTATTTTTCCAGGGGTGAACGCAAATACCGGCCAATATCCGGCTCCTTACCAAGACACAAATGAGACGGTGTGTTGCAAAAACTCACACTGGGATTTAGTGTTGTTGTTGTAGAAGTCCTTCCTCCTTTTTGGGGTGGCAAGTTCACAGATATCTTCAACAAACAGATGTTCAGAGTTGTCGCAGGGGAAGCTGACGAAAAAAAAAAAAAGAGTACATTAAATAACAGCGTGACAATTTATGTGTGACTTTACAGATAATAGTAATAATAATAATGATAAATAATAATACATTTTGCGCTTTTCAAAACTTTAAAGATGCTTGACAGTTTTAAAAAAAAATATGAGCCTGGAAACAGAAAAAATACAGTTTTAAAATATGACAATGACAGATAGATGACATTTATAATGTATAGAGCTTAAACAATTTTGGTCGAAGTGTTCATCCCTGGGGTAAGCGGCAAGATGTATGTTTGCCTTACTTAATGTATTGCTTCCTGTTGGATAAGTAGCTTCTTACCCAGTTCAAGACCAACCCTGTGACGCCACACTGTCGTAATTTGTTAATGTGCCTCACAATACGAAGGTCCTGAGTAGTCACGGGTTCAATCCTAGGCTTGGGATCTTTCTATGTGGAGTATGCATGTTCTCCCTGTGACTGCGTGGGTTCACTCTGGGTACTCTAGCTTCCTCCCATCGCCAAAGACATGCACGATCTGTGTTGGCCCTGTGATGAGGTGGCGACTTGTCCAGGGTGTACACCGCCTTCCGCCCGAATGCAGCTGAGATAGGCTCCAGCTCCCCCCATCGACACCAAAAAAGTGACAAGCGGTAGAAAATGCATGGATGGATGGATGTATCAAATGATTTTGTTAAGTCCATAAACACTGAAGCTGCACATTGTTTACAATCTATCACATTGGTCATTTTCTCTGTTCGATTAATGCCGTAGATGTTCGCTCTGTATCCGTCTTGGTTGTATTGCGTTACACTTTTATTTGTGAATGTGTCCAATCTGTTAATAAACGATTTTTCGATGATCTCAGGAAATTGTGGAAGTAAGGAATTGGTGTTTGCCACCAGTCTAATAAATTGGTACCACTTTTGCTATTTTCAAGAATCTGCCTGTTTGAAATAGGTTACTGATGAACTTTATTGGTTCTGAAATATCTTTAATACTCTTTTCTATATGTATTCTGTTACAATCATATTAAGTCTTCAAGGATGATTTGAGACACTTGTGATTTAGGGCTATATAAATAATATTTGATTGATTGATTGATTCAAATGACATTAATTCACATTTTTGATTATTTCTTCATCTGTCATGTTCATGAGAAAAATGGAGTTGGGACTTCTCTGTCTGGTGTCACTCAAGTCCTTAACTGATAGGGGATCTAAAATATTTTCTTTCAAAAATGGTCTAATATTTACAAAGTAGTTCTAGAAGTTTTCAACTAATTCAATCACATTGTAATTTTTTTAATCTTTCTTTCTGAGAAATGTTGAGGGTAATCCTTCTTAGCACCTTTCGTAATGATGCTATTTAGGATACCCCATGTTGCTGTAATTTTGTATAGTAGGAGTAGTTTGAATATTGAAGAATGCTTGTTGTGCAATGTATAAAGAAAGGTGGAAACGGTTTAACTGTGAAATGGTTTGATCATGCTGTTCTAAAGTCAGGCGGTCAAAACACTTTGCTGCTTGGTTAAAAAAAGATATGTGTGCGACAGGACTACCTTTTTGGCTAATTTCGGGTATAAATCAGAGTTGTTGTTTTTTTACAATAAAATGTAGTTATTTATACAACTCATAGACGTAAACATTTTTTAAGGAAATATATGTTTTTTGGTCATTTCCGGGTTTTGAACCCACTTTAGTGGGTTAAAAAGGTCTCAGTCAAACCGCCTACCTGTCAAAATCATGTGCAAAGTTGAATGTTAAAGGGAGCAATTCCGCAAAAGTATTGTTTTTTGCTAATGTAAGTAAATGTTTATTTTTACTACAACAAATATAATTTTTGATAGTGTGGAATATATACTTGCAGCCAAGGTTATTTTTAGGCGGGAAAAAATGGCAACCGTAAGTGAGAAAGGTGGGATGAGTACCAATTACATTGTCCAATATTTTGGAATATCATGAGTACTGTAAAAACTGGGAATTTTTTTAGTTAAGGCGGGGTCAGCAACCCGCGACTCTCGAGTCGCATGCGGGTTTTTAGTGCCACCCTAGTGGCTCCCTGGAGCATTTTTTAAAAAAGGATGGAAAATGGAAACAGATGGGGGAAAAATGTTTTATTATTAGTATGCTTTTTGTTTGAGGACAAACATTATACAAACCTTCTTAATTGTTAAAAAAGCCCACTGTTTAATATGTTTGTGTGTATGCGTCACTGATGAGAGTATTTGGTGAACATTTTGTCCTACTAATTTTGGCGGTTCTTGAACTCACCATAGTTGGACAGTGATGCAACAATTTGTCTACATGTAAAATCTTCCATTCTTTCTTTGTCTAATTTTGTCCACCAAAAGATGCACTTTGTTGATCTTATTAACTTATTGGAGTGCTAATGAGGCATGTTTGGTCAGTGCATGAGTGCAAGCTAATCAATGCTAACATGCTATTTAGGCTAGCTGTATGTACATATTGCATCATTATGCCTCATTTGAGCTCATTAAATATCTTTTACTTGTATCCTCTTTGTATATAATTTAGTTTTGCATGTCTCATGACATATTATCTGTACGTAATACTGGCTGCATTTCAGATAGTTGTGTGTGTGCCATGTTGTTCCAGACCACAGCAAATTACTTAGCTTGCCAAAGATTGTAATAAACCTATTAAAAAAAGACAGCCTGCCGTTTCCTTTAACTTGGACAAACACATCTATACCTTTGGCCATTAAAAGCCATTCATTTCCAGGAGTTATCTCACCTTCTGAGTAGCCTCTGATTTACCAATGGTTTCTATTGTTTTGTAAAAATGTGTGGAATAAATATTAAATTTGAAAATTTCTGTCAACAAAGATTTGCTTTAGCCTGTCACACATAGTCATTTTGATAGTAGGCTATTATAGCTGATATAGAGACTTATATCATGTGTTGCCTTCATTATAAGACTTATATACGCCTTTTAATTTTTTAGAGTTCCAGACAGACTTTGTTTTTGTATTTTTGCTCCAATTTGTCTCTTTAAATGTTTTGGGTTGCCAACCCCTGAGATAAGGCATACACACAATAATAACTGATATTTTCAACAAACAGAAAATGAAAAAAAAAAAAGTAAATTACAAACCCCGTTTCCATATGAGTTGGGAAATTGTGTTAGATGTAAATATAAACGGAAAACAATGATTTGCAAATCTTTTTCAACCCATATTCAATTGAATGCACTACAAAGACAAGATATTTGATGTTCAAACTCATAAACTTTCTTTTTTTTTGCAAATAATACAACTCCATATGAGTTGGGAAATTGTGTTAGATGTAAATATAAACAGAATACAATGCTTTGCAAATCCTTTTCAGCCCATATTCAGTTGAATGCACTACAAAGACAAGATATTTGATGTTCAAACTTATAAACTTCTTTTTTTTTTTGCAAATAATAATTAACTTAGAATTTCATGGCTGCAACACGTGCCAAAGTAGTTGGGAAAGAGCATGTTCAAAACTGTGTTACATCACATTTTCTTTTAACAACACTCAATAAATGTTTGGGAACTGAGGAAACTAATTGTTGAAGCTTTGAAAGTGGAATTCTTTCCAATTCTTGTTTAATGTAGAGCTTCAGTTGTTCAACAGTCCGGGGTCTCCGCTGTCGCATTTTACGCTTCATAATGCGCCACACATTTTCGATGGGAGATAGGTCTGGACTGCAGGCGGGCCAGGAAAGTACCCCCTCTCTTTTACTACGAAACCACGCTGTTGTAACACGTGGGTTGGCATTGTCTTGCTAAAATAAGCAGGGGCGTCCATGATAACGTTGCTTGGATGACAGCCTATGTTACTCCAAAACCTGTATGGACCATTGAGCATTGATGGTGCCTTCACAGATGTGTAAGTTACCCATGCCTTGGGCACTAATGCACCCCCATACCATCACAGATGCTTGCTTTTGAACTTTGCGCCTATAACAATCCGGATGGTTATTTTCCTCTTTGTTCCGGAGGACACCACGTCCACAGTTTCCAAATATAATTTGAAATGTGGACTTGTCAGGCCACAGAACACTTTTCCACTTTTCATCAGTCCATCTTAGATGAGCTCGGGCCCAGCGAAGCCAGCGGCGTTCCTTGGTGGTTGTTGATAAATGGGTTTTGCTTTGCACTTACAGATGTAGGGACCAACTGTAGTTACTGACGTTGGTTTAATGAAGTGTTCCTAAACCCATGTGGTGATATCCTTTACAGACTGATGTCTGTTTTTGATGCAGTACCGCCTGAGGGATCAATGGTCCGTAATATCATCGCTTACGTGCAGTGATTTCTCCAGATTCTCTGAACCTTTTGATGATTTTATGGACCGTAGATGGTAAAATACCTAAATTCTTTCCAATAGCTCGTTGAGAAATGTTGTTCTAAAACTGTTCAACAATTTGCCTACGAATTGGTGACCCTCGCCCCATCTTTGTTTGTGAATTACTTAGCTTTTCGAGGAAGCTGCATTTATACCCAATCATGGCACCCAACTGCTCTCGAATAGCCTGCACACGTTTGGGATGTTCCAAAATAAGTGTTTGATGAGAATTTCTCAACTTTATCACAATTTATTGCCACCTTTCCCAACTTCTTTGTGACGTTTGGCTGGCCTCAAATTCTAAAGTTAATGATTATTTGCTAAAAAAAAAAAAATGTTTATCAGTTTGAACATCACATGGGATAGTGGCCGTGCGCAACTCGAGGGTCCCTGGTTCAATCCCCACCTAGTACCAACTTCGTCACGTCCGTTGTGTCCCTGAGCAAGACACTTCACCCTTGCTCCTGATGGGAGCATGGCAGCTCCCTCCATCAGTGTGTGGAAGTGTGTGTGAATGGGTAAATATGGAAGTAGTGTCAAAGCGCTTTGAGTACCTTGAAGGTAGAAAAGCGCTATACAAGTACAACCAATTTAACATTTATTTATTTATATGTTGTCTTTGTAGCATATTCAACTGAATATGGGTTGAAAATTATTTACAAATCATTGTATTCCGTTTATATTTACATCCAACACAATTTCCCAACTCATATGGAAACGGGGTTTGTAATTAACTTGGAATTTCATGGCTGCAACACGTGACAAAGTAGTTGGGAAAGAACATGTTCGCCACTGTGTTTTATCACCTTTTTTTTTAACAACACTCAATAAACATTTGGGAACTGAGGAAACTAAATGTTGAAGCTTTGCAAGTGGAATATTGTCCAATTCTTGTTTTATGTAGAGCTTCAGTCGTTCAACAGTCCGGGGTCTCCGCTGTCGTATTTTACGCTTCATAATGCGCCACACATTTTCTATGGGAGACAGGTCTGGACTGCAGGCGGGCCAGGAAAGTACCCACACTCTTTTTTTACAAAGCCACGCTGTTGTAACACGTGTCTTGCTGAAATAAGCAGTCCATGATAGCGTTGCTTGGATGACAACATATGTTGCTCCAAAACCTGTATGGACCTTTCAGCATTAATGGTGCCTTCACAGATGTGTAAGTTAACCATGGCTTGGACACTAATACACCCCCATACAATCACAGATGCTGGCTTTTGAACTTTGCGCCTATTAGAATCCGAATGGTTATTTTCCTCTTTGTTCTGGAGGACACCACATCCTCTGTTTCCAAATATAATTTGAAATTTGGACTCGTCAAACCACAGAACACCTTTCCAAATTGCATCAATCCATCTTAGGTGAGCTCGGGCCCAGCCAAGCCGGCGGCGTTTCAGGATATTGTTGATCAATAGGTTTGGCTTTGCGTAGTAGCGTTTTAACTTGCACTTACAGATGTAGCGACCAACTGTAGTTACTGACAGTGGTCTTATAAGGTGTTCCTGAGCCCATGTGGTGATATCCTTTACACACTGATGTCGGTTTTTGATTCAGTACCCCCTGAGGGATTAAAAGTCCATAATACCATCGCTTACGTGCAGTGATTTCTCCAGATTCTCTGAACCTTTTGATGATTTTACTGACCGTAGATGGTAAAATACCTAAATTCCTTGCAATAGCTCGTTGAGAAATGTTGTTCTAAAACTGTTCGACAATTTGCTTACAAAGTGGTGACCCTCACCCCATCCTTGTTTGTGAATTACTTAGCATTTCATGGAAGCTGCTTTTATACCCAATCATGGCACCCAACTGTTCCCAATTAGCCTGCACACCTGTGGGATGTTCCATATAGATATTTGATGAGCTTTCCTCAACTTTATCAGTATTTATTGCCACCTTTCCCAACTTCAAACATGTTGTCTTTGTTGCATATTCAACTGAATATGGGTTGAAAATGATTTGCAAATCATTGTATTCCGTTTATATTTACATCCAACACAATTTCCCAACTCATATGGAAACGGGTTTTGTAAATAACAGTGTCTTGTGTGACCCGTGTTTGGAAAAATAATCTGCAACATGTTTTGGGGTCCATGTTTTATCACTGGGGCTGTACCTTTAAAAGGTGATGCTAAAAGGGATATCATAAGAATGCAAAAATAGGATTGGATTTTGGTTTAGCGCCAGTATCTTAATCAATTGTGCAGGTATAACTAAAGAAATAGTCGTGGAGTGACATATTGGCTATTTCTTGAAGTGAGCGAGTTTAACTGTAATCCCCTTATCTCCATTAATTTATGAGGTCGGGCAGGAAGACAGGCGAGGGCACTGATCCGTCTATCTGAATTACATGGGAGCAGCCAAGCCTTTTACACATGTTGCACGTGGAAACAACTATCTCCTTAGAGACAGAGGACGACATCAAGAAGCAGCAGCGGGGAAAACAAGGATGTAGTTTAACTACATCCTGAAATACATCTGCTAAGACCCAAGAGAACTTATGTATTTATTTGCAACTTTGAGGGATTTTATTATTAGCTGTGCTCTGAAAAAATGGAGTTAAAATGACATGTAATAGGTTTAAGAGGATTATACATCGGTATCTAAAAGGAACTGCCTGTTTTTACCGGTGCTTAACTTTTAAATTTTAACATCAATCCATTTAAATAAGTGCACATCTGCAACACAACTTTTATTACCTCATTTGTCATAAACATGTAGAAGGGGTAGGGTTAAATAAGCTGGGCTTCTTCCTACTCCTTTTTAGACGTGTTGGATTGTTCAAGTGTAAACGTAGTTCTGAAATAAGTCCAAAACAAATACAAAGGCACCTCCACTTGAGAGTGCTTCAAGACTTTTTGGTATTAGAGCTGTCTCTTGTCGTAGGTTGCAAGCAAAAATTTTAGGTACAAGCGTCCCTGTTTGTCAGTGGTGGAAATGTATTAAATACATTGACTTAAATAAAACTGGAAAGAGTCCGCCACCGTGGTGGCGCCGTTCTGCTGCCGTTATGCATCCAGCGGAAATTAAAGGTGAGCTCCGTAAGTTATGACTAAAACATCTGGTTTTACTCACAAGAATTAGCTTATAGCTAAAGATCAACATAACTTAGGTTTTTTTCTAACCATGGAAAGGAAGAAAGGGAGTCTGAGAGACAGCCATGAGAAGAAGTGGATGCTTGTAACAAAATTTTTTGCTTGCAACTTCAAGTATAACAATTAGCTGAGGGACAGCTCTTATCTCAAAACACTATTAAGTTGGGGCACTCTGAAGTTGAAGTACCACTGTAGTTGAGACTAAATCAACAGCTACTTTGCTAATAATTGCAACCAAATAACGCACTAAATGTTTCTTTAATTGTTCCAAGTCTTATTTAATCAACACTCAATTGATTAAATTATCATAATTGTTGATCATTTTAGGTTAAAAATGTGTTACTTATAACAGTTTCGCGATGGTCACAGTTTTTCTCTGGAATTCATTATTTATATTCATATTATTTCAATTGGAGTTTTTTTCTTACATTATTATATTCCAATGTATTCTCTGATTAACTCCATCTTGGCCTTGGGTGTTGCAGATAAATAAATGAGACAATGCATATAAAACTACAGCAATGCGTACAATGAAACACAACAACCTTTCAGCACATGGTGTAACGTGCTTGTCCACACCTCCACTTAATGAGGTCTAGTTGCCAGAGTCAAGCTGTCACTTGGCAAGGGGCCAATCTGCTCGCAATGATGTCATTGGTAATTGTCCGATAACGTGACTTGGGTCTTTCAGCGTGTGAAGACAGCTAGCATCTCATTGTGCGTTGGCCAATCAACAGACAATAGCAACATTGTGACCCGAGTGAGACGTCACTGAGTAGCATTATGATTCCCACTTTTAGTGCTTACTCAATGCCAAGAACAATGAGACAGCGTGTACACAATGGACCGATAAGCATTGTAAGCTTTAGGCATAAGTCAATAATGACTAATTCATGTGAATTAAAAAATAGGAACTTGCTCCCAAAATGGTCATATTTAATGTACTGAATATGAAGTATGTTGAGAAAACTGTCAACCCCTCATGTTGTGTACAAATGATACCACTTTCAATACTGTTGATACCGTTCAAGCTGGAGCCTATCCCGCTGATCGAACATACAATCCTTAAAAGGAAATCTGTCACTCGCGCAAACAGGTTTTTCCAGTGTTTAATTATGTGGGCATGTTTCAACAAAGCTCTACTGAACCGTTTCAAAAAATTCCATATTTAGGCACAAATTAAACATTGCAATTTATGATATGACATGATTTATAGAGCCTACACACCGTGCAGTGGAAACACAAACATGTTTAGCGTTGAATGTACGTTAAGTCCTGTCTCCACCAAGCAGGTCTGTTCGGTAAAGTGTCCATTTTTCGGTGTGTCTGCAATAGTGTTGTCTCGATACCAATATTTTGGTACTGGTGCCAAAACTATTTTGATACTTTTCGGTACTTTTCTAAATAAAGGGGACCACAAAAAATTGCATTATTGGCTTTATTTCAACAAAAAAATTTATGATACATTAAATATATTTTTCTAATTGCAAGTTTGCCTTTAAATAAAATAGGGAACAAACAAGGCAACTAGTCATTTAATAGTAAATAAACAAACAAAGGCTCCTAATTTAGCTTCTGATGTATGCAGTAACATAATGTGTCATTTTCCACTGTATTATTTTGTCAAAATTGTTTTGATTGATTAATTGATTGAAACTCTTATTAGTAGATTGCACAGTACGGTACATATTCCGTACATTTGACCACTAAATGGTAACACCCGAATACATTTTTCAACCACGTTAATCAAGTCATGGTACACATATACACTATCAGCATAATACAGTCATCACACAAGTTAATCATTAGAGTATATACATTAACTTATTCACAATCCAGGGGGTGGGATGTGGAGGGAGGTTGGGGGGTGGGGGGTTAGGTTAGGTTGGGTTGCTATCACCATATTTCTGTCATCAACAATTTTATCATCAGAGAAATAGACATTGTAACAGTGTATGTCTCACTTGGTAGGATATGTACAGCGAGCAGTGAACATAAAGTAATGAGCTCAGAAAACATTAGAACAAGAATATATATTTGATGTGGTGGGGGGAAAGGGGTTAAGCCAGGGCTGTAGCTGCCTGGAGGTGTTCTTTTAGTGCAGTTTTGAAGAAAGATAGAGATGCACTTTCTTTTACACCTGTTGGGAGTGCATTCCATTTTGATGTGGTTAAGGACAAGTGGTATAAATTGAATTATTAATCTACCTGTTCATTTACTGTTAATAACTGCATACTTTCTCTTTTAACATGTTCTATGTACACTTCTGTTCAAATTGAATAATCACTTATTCTTCTGTTGTTTGATACTTTACATTAGTTTTGGATGATACCACAAATTTGGGTATCAATCTGATACCAAGTCGTTACACTGGTCATATTCAAAGTCCTCATGTGTCCACGTACATATTTATTGAGTTTATAAACATAATATATATTTTTTTTAGCACAAATATCGACGTAATTATAGTGGTACCAACTAGATCATGGGTGTCAAACTCTGGCCCGCGGGCCAAATTTGGCCCACCGTGTAATTTAATTTGGCCCTTGAGGCAGTATGAAATTCACATTAGAGCTGGGCCGCTGGTTTTATACAGCGGTGGTGCAGCTGTAACACCGCATTCACCACTAATACTCATACTTGCCAACCCTCCCGATTTTCCCGGACTCCCAAATTTTAGTGCCCCTCCCAAAAATCTCCTGGGGTAAACATTTTCCCGAATTTCTCCCCATTTCTACCCGGACGACAATATTGGGGGCGTGCATTAACGGCGCTGCCTTTGGCGTCCTCTACAACCTGTCGTCACGTCCGCTTTTCCTACATAGAAACAGCGTGCCAACCCAGTCACATAATATATGCGGCTTTTACACACACATGCAAGTGAATGCAATGCATACTTGTTCAACAGCCTTACAGGTCACACTGGGGGTGGCCGTATAAACAACGTTATCAATCTTACAAATATGCACCACACTGTGAAACCAAACAAGAATAACAAACACATTTCGGGAGAACATCTGCAACGTAACACAACATACACCCAACAGAACAAATACCCAGAAACCCTTGCAGCACTAACTCTTCCGGGACGCTACAATATAACCCACCCCAAGCAATAATTAATTTTTTACTCATGCACTTTCTCTTGCTACTTCAAGGCTTGAATGTTTGATTAATTTGTTATTGTTATTTCAATTGCAAATGTATTATTAGCCTGTGGAAAAAGTTTATTTTGATATTTACCTCAATGGGCTGCAAATAGAAAAGAGGCATTCAATTTTTATTTAAATTTTATTTGATATGCCATTGATATTTTTAAATGATTATTATTTAAAACTCGATTTTACATGTCACTATAATGTTATATAAGCCTTGCTTGTTCAATATTCAATGCAAAACTTGTTTGGGTCTCTATTAAAAGGTTAATTTGTTCAACCTTGGCCCGTGGCTCTGTTCAGTTTTAAATTTTGGCCCACTCTGTATTTGAGTTTGACACCCCTGAACTAGATACTTTACTGTCCTTGGTATCGTTACAGTGGATGTCAGGTGTAGATCCAGAGGCGGTATAGTACTGAATATAATTCATCAGTATCGCAGTACTATACTAATACCGGAATACCTTACAACCCTAGTCTGCTTTATACTTTCCCAATACATTGACTGGTACCCCTAAAAAAACACACTAAAACTAATATGCTCCTAATCTATATAAATCACGTGTTAACGGTCATTATTATTTTCTAAAGGTGTCATTTTTGATACAGCCCACATATGTTTTGTGTATAATATGGGTTTGTGTGATGCTATTTTACTAACTTGCAGACTTTCAATGAAAGAATACAATTAAAATATCTTGCTCTTACTCATTTAAGTCTATCTCTCTGTTGCTGTCTTCCAGCTCGTAGATGACCATCTTCTTCCAGCCGTGTTCTGTCTTTGTCCAGCTGCACCCTGGGGACCTCCAGTCCTGGCCCAAGAAAGGCATTGTATTTGCTACTTGGGGGGGTGGTCGCTGAAATACAAAGCACCAGCAAAATTTGAAACGATTCTAAATTATCCATGTGTATTTTGTATTTAACATTGAAGAAAAACAAGTAAAGTTATATCAATAACCATCGTTATTTTTGTTTTATCAGCACAATCGAAAGGCCCACAAGGGACGAGCGGTAGTAAATGGATGGATGGATGTGTAGCCCTTATCAAAATATTTTGATGGCCTCTCCTTTCCACATACAGTAGACAGACCTACACAAAGAAACAATGTATTTATTCTATACAGCTTTTGGCTTCACTACAAGTTAAGTAGTAGTACTAATTTATTTGTAGCCTATTTTGTTAGTGACATTGATGGGTAAACAACAACAGCTCACATAGCGTTTATATATGATTGTTGACAGCCCATTTATGGAATATTATAACACATCCAAAAGCAATAATTTATACAAAAATAAGCTAAACATACATTAAAAAGCACTGACAACTCGTTTACGTACGTTTTCCGTGTCTGTTCTGGGTTTTCTTGCTTGAAATATTGACGGAAGTAAACACAGCCCGGACTCTCCACTAAACTCCGCCTACCATCTCCCCGATTGGACAAATTACATGAATTAATCTTGTTGCTATGCGTATGCTACGCGCTCTGGATTGGCTAAATATTGGCTGTCAATCACTGTCTTTTTCTAATCGTCGCTGTTTGGTTGGGGCCTTCTCCGACACGTGACAGCAGGACGTCACACATGTACTAGTATTTTGATTTTTGAAGTGCGGGAACGGGCGTTTAAAAACAATAATGTTTAACATTACCATTTTTTATTTTATTTTTTATGTTTACATCGTGTACACACATCATTAGTCGTACTGCACAACCATTAATCATAGAGTCAAGTTACTATTGCTTGTTGTGTGAATACTCAGGACAGGATATGATTGAAATCCTTGTTTTTTTACTTTCCAAAATAAATGTATCAACATATCCGCATTGTGCGTGACAATATTCCTATTTCCTTGAAGAATATTCCACTTATATATATATATATATATATATATATATATATATATATATATATATATATATATATATATATATATATATGTACATATGTATATATATATATATATATATATATATATATATATATATGTATATATATATATATATATATATGTACATATGTATATATATATATATATATATATACATATGTACATATATATATATATATATATATATATATGTATATATATATAAATATACACATATATCCATCCATCCATCCATTTTCTACCGCTTATTCCCTTTTGGGGTCGCGGGGGGCGCTGGCGCCTATCTCACATATATATATATATATATATATATATATATATATATATATATATATATGTATATACAGTATATGTATATTCAACCCATATTCAACTGAATATGGGTTGAAAATGATTTGCTAATCATTGTATTCTGTTTATATTTACATCTACATCAACTCATATTTAAACGGAGTTTGTATGTAAGAGGTTCTGAAATGTCTTCTATAACCTTTTTTATCGTTATCATATCTATTCCATGACAGTCGGTTGAGGTCTTAGATTTACAATTTTTTTACAATTTTGATTACTTCTTTTTCTGTCACCTTCTTAAAAAACACGGAATTGAGCTCACTCAAGTTCTCAACTGACCCATCATCTGCATTTGGAATTTTTTGTTCCAGATTTTTTCCGCTTTTAACAAAGTAATCATTAAAATGTTCAACTATTTGGTTCATATTGTCATTTTTTGTATTTCCATCTAGAAAGTACTGGGTGTAATCTTTCTTAGCACCATTTTTAATGATGCCATGCCCTGCGATGAGGTGGCGACTTGTCCAGGGTGTACCCCGCCTTCCGCCCGATTGTAGCTGAGATAGGCGCCAGCGCCCCCCGCGACCCCGAAAGGGAATAAGCGGTAGTAAATGGATGGATGGATGGAGGATGCCCCACGATGCTCTCATGTTGTTTCTGTTCTTGTTTAATAATTGACTGTAGTATTCCTTCTTAATGTTTGTAGTATACCAATTAGCTTGTTTTTATATTTCTTATACTTATTTTCTGCCTCTATAGATCTATGTGTTATAAATATTCGATATAATGTTTTTTTTTTGTGACAAGCATTTCTCAGTCCTTTTGTCATCCATGGTTGGTTGTTTTTGTTTTGCTTCTTACTAAGTTCTTTCCAAGGACAATGTTTATCATATAGTGTTAGAAAGGTGTTGAAAAAATTCCCATATGCATCATCTACATCATCTTCATTGTATACATTGTCCCACGTTTATTTCCTCAGATCCTCCTGAAGGAAATTATTATTTGCTCTCTGCATAGTCTTTGAAAAGTCTTTTTGTCGATATTCTTCTTCTTGTAATTTTTATCATAAATAGTAAAAACTGGCAGATGGTCGCTGATGTCGGTTGTTAACAGTCCACTTGTTGTGTTATTATCAAAGACATTAGTGAAGATATTATCAATAAGTGTAGCGCTGTGACTTGCAATTCTGGTTGGCCTTGTGATTTCGGGATACAAACTCATACTATACATTGTATCTATGAAATCATTAAAGGCCAACTGAAATGAGATTTCCTTAATTAAACGGGGGTAGCAGGTCTATTCCATGTGTCATACTTGATCATTTCGCGATATTGCCATATTTTTGCTAAAAGGATTCAGTAGAGAACATCGACAATAAAATTCGCAACTTTAGGTCGCTAATAAAAAAGCCTTGCCTTTACCGGAAGTAGCAGACGATGTGCGCGTGACGTCACTGGTTGTAGGGCTCTTTACATCCTCACATTGTTTATAATGTGAGCCTCCAGCAGCGAGAGCTATTCCGACCGAGGAAGCAACAATTTCCCCATTAATTTGAGCGAGGATGAAAGATTTGTGGATGAGGATATTGAGAGTAAAGGACTAGAAAAAAAAAAAAAAAAAAGGCGATTGCAGATGTTATTACACACATTTACTATGATCATTCTGGAAAATCCCTTATCTGCCCATTGTGTTAGTGTTTTAGTGAGATTAAATAGTACCTAAAGTCGGAGGGGTGTGGCCACGGGTACATGTGTTGACCCAGAGTCTCTGAGGCAAGTCACGCTGCTGGAAGCTCCGCTGATGTCGCCGATAAGAGCAAACTTATTACCACAATTTTCTCACCGAAAACTGCTGGTTGACATTTGGTCGGGATCCATGTTCGCTTGACTGCTCTGATCCATAGTAAAGCTTCGCCTTCTGGAATTTTAAAAAAGGAAACAACGACTGTGTTTGTGTGACTAAAGGCTGAAAGCTCCCACCTCCATCTTTCTACCTTGACTTCTCCATTATCTATTGAACAAATTGCAAAAGATTCAGCAACACAGGTGTCCAGAATACTGTTTAATTATGTGATTAAAGCAGACTATTTATAGCTTGGATCGGGCTGGAAAATAATGTCCGCTACTTCCCGAGACGTCAAATGCACGCGTCATCATACGAGTCATCATACCGCGACATTTTCAACACGACACTTCGCGGGAAATTTAAAATTGCAAATTAGTAAACTAAAAAGGCCGTATTGGCATGTGTTGCAATGTTAATATTTCATCATTGATATATAAACTATCAGACTGCGTGGTCGGTAGTAGTGGGTTTCAGCAGGCCTTCAATGGACTTTTGCTTATTGGGGTTCAAGAGATCTATACGAAGTCTCCACATAAAAAAGTACTTTTTGACTGATTCCATTGAAAGTTCCCTTAATCCAGTCTTCAAATCCTTCAACTTGAGTTGGGTGTTCTATATATACAACTGATCAATACATTTCTCCTCCTTTATGACATATTTCAATGGTTATGCACTCTAAAACATTGTCAATAGCTAGTGACATGTTTTTTTACCACTCTGTAATGGAAGTTCTTCATCACATACACAGCAACTCCGCCTCCATTCTTATTTAATCTAGTAATATAATTGAGTTCATATCCTTTTGGTTCAAAGTCCATTCCTTTTTTTTGTATCCATCCATGTCTCTGATACAGCAATAATTTTGAAAAGTTCTTTAAATTGTTCCAAAAATGATTTCATATTGTTAAAACAGGCCTTCAAGCTTCTGCAGTTAATATGAACAATTGACAGTTTGTTTTTGGAAATAATGTTGGTGTTGAATTGTACTTCTGTATAACTTAAACAATTATTGTCCAAGCGAGAAAACAAATGGATCTATAGCACTGTCCAATACTGTCCCGTTATGATCAATGCTGGAAAAGGTTATAAATTCTCTTTCTGATTGATTATTGTTTGTTTGTGTCATGGTTGTGTTTAATTTATTTATCGTTATATTTATCCAGCTCTGCTATTTTCCTTATGGCTATTACTCTTGCTTCCTCTGGTGTTCCATTTAGTTTAATAAATATCTTGCAGTTTGCTGTCCATGTTTGTTGTATTTTGCCTTGTTTTCTTAAACTACGTGCTTTTCTGGCTATGTCTGCGTTTTTCTTTGTTTAAATGTTCATTTATGTACACATTTGTTCCTTTTAACTTCCTCCCTTGATTTAGTAATGCAGTTTTATATTTCCTATTGGCGAACCTCATTATTATTGGTGGTGCCGATCCATCCTTCTTCTTATGGAGTGGGTGGCAAGCTTCTACATTTGCAATGTCCATGAGTATACCCTTGGACTCCATGAAAGTTGCTACTTGTCTCTCTGTGGATATGTCCAAATTCCCGGGCTCCACTCCACCTTTGGCGGTCACCGCCCGAGCATAGGAACGGGGCTTTATATTAAGCCCGGTCAGAATAACGTTGTTTATTCTTGTGTACTGTTCTAGCTCGTCCACTCGGTCCATTAATTGTTCTATTAGTAGGTCTTTTGCGTCATTCTCAACGCTTAAAATTTTTACCTCCTCCACCAGCTGCATTACTGTCTGTTGGTACTGCTTGATAGCTGATACTTCTGCTTTCAAAAATTCGAGCGATCTCCTTATTTCCTCACCTTCATCAGGAGAGAGCACCTTCTTTGGTCCCATGCTGATCCTGGCTGCTGCCCGGTCCGGGTGGATGCTATCTGACGCCCAAGACACAGAATCCTCGATGGGGTCCCGTCCTGCCCGGCAAGCTTTGCGCCAGCCCCTCTCCTCTTTTGGGCCTCGTGTCCGTCACCTGCCAGTCTCTTCGCCGCTAGTTGGTCCTGCTGCTGCCAGCCGCTAGCCTGGGCCTCTCCCTCGCTGTGCCGCTGCCGTCACTCGCCGCCGCGAGAAAGCTGCCGGTCTCGCCACCGCGAGGCGGTGGTGCCGCTGCTGCTGGCCGCTAGCCGGGCCTCGCCGTCCCGCCGCCGTCACTCGCCGCCGTGAGAAAGCTGTCGGTCTCGCCGCCGTGAGGTGGTGGTGTTGCTGCTGCTGGCTGCTGGCTGCTAGCCGGGCCTCTCCCCTGCCGTCCCGTTGCCGTCACTCAGAGATAAAAGGATGCACGGGAACAGCGGGCCTCTCTGATAGCTCCTAGTGGTCTGGTAGCTAACTGTCTTTGTCAGCCTACAGGCGCCAATCCCGCAGACTCCCCCGCCCTCTGTGGCTCCTTACCCCGTGTGTGCTTAGTTGTTTTCCAATCATGTTTGCAATTTGGCAGTTAAACGGCTGATCAAACAAAACAGAAGTCATCGTCATGGACCCACTAGCTGCGGAAGCTAGCTCTCTAATCAGCTTAACAGACTCAATGACTCCACAGGGATGTTTTGGTGAATTGACTGAGGAATTTGTGAGCTCAAATCCCAACACCAATCTTCCTGGATGTGATGTCGACAATGTTTTTATCAAAGCATCAAAAAGCACGAGATTCCCCTCCTCCCTTTCAAAGGCGATTCAAAGTATTCATTGTCTTTAATTCATATCAAAGTCAAACAAACATTGCCGAAGAACGTCGGTCACACTGGAGCCAAAGAGATGTCAGTTGTGTTTATTTTATTGGATTTTTCTATTTCGATTTCTACAGTTATACATTCAAAGACTCCAGCTATAGCAGTTGATTTGCTGTCAATCATCCAACAGTTCAAATCTCGATTCACAAAAAGTGCTACTCCTCCTCCCCTTTTTCCAACTCTATTTGTAGTGAATAATCCATAACCTTCCAATCTCATTTCACAATACTTGTTCTCATTGAGCCAAGTTTCTGAGACTGCAACAACACTGGATTTTTTTGAACTGGCTCAGATATTCTCTAATATTTTCATAACTTTTATACAAGCTTCCACAATTAAAATGTATAATGGTAAATGATTTGTCCACATTTACATATTTAAATTGTTCATCTGTGTAGTACTCACAGTTTCTGGTAACATCATTGTAAAGAATTACAATCCGAATCTATGTCATAGCCAAACTCATTTGAATTACAGTTGTAATTGATATTGTCATAGAAGTCTAGTTGGATGTGATTAGAATTATTATACAGTTCACTACTATTATTATTATCAGTACTTCTACAATCTAATTCCTTATCACCAACATTGGTTAAGATATTTTTTAATTCACTTTCAATATTTCAATATTTTTGTTTTTTCTTTTTTCTTTGTACAGATAACACATTTGTATCCACCTCCACTGAAACACTTGCACTGACACACACATGCACACACACAAATGCACACACACACACACACACATGCACACGCACACCTAGACAATATTCTTACTGTATTTTGAGCATCCCAAAGCAGTCCAAGAGAAAACAAGTTTGTATTTGATATTAGGTTAGAGTTTATACGTGGTGTTGAGTATATGTCTTTATGATCCAAGGTAAGAAAAAGTAAAAAACAACAAAAATAGTCTGAGCATTCCAAAAATATGGTCATCAAAAATCTCACTGTAGCTGTCCTCATCAAAAATGGAACGATCAAAAAAAGAGCTCGACAAGAGTGCAATTGTAACTGTCGAAAAAATGTAACAATCGACATTAACTGAACTGTTCAAGGTCTTCAAGTTCTCTCACCAGATCACTTTAGCTTGCTCCGTCGTAGATCCATTCAGCTGAATGAAAACCTTGCAGTTTCTTGTCCATGTGGCTCCAATCTCATTGTTTTTCCTTAGGATCTGTGCTTCCCGTGCTATATCCGATATTTTCTTGGTCAGATGCTCGTTGATATACACCGCAGATCCCTTCAACTTTCTTCCTTGTCTCAGTAATTCCGTTTTGTGTCTCCGTTTTACAAAGCGCACAAGGACTGCAGGCTTTGCTTTGTCTCTGCGTGGCAGCGTATGACACGCTGAGATGTTATTTGCATCCACGTGTATGTCTTTTCCTTTAAAAAAGTGCAAGACTTGGTCCTCCAGAATTTGCAGATCCTCTGTCTCTGCGTCCTCTCCAACGTTCCTGCCCGCCGCAGCAGCTCGGGCATATGAGCGCGGTCTGATGTTTAGTCCTGTGATGATGACATCTTCCATCCTCGTGTACTGCTCCAAGTTTTCAACTTTCCTTTCAAGATCAGTTATTGTCTTGTCTTTTTGTCGAATTATTTATTTGAGTTTCCTCACCTCATCTACAAGCTCCGTTAGCTTGCTTAGCTGTTGGGAGACGCTAGCCAGGTCCCCTGACATGAAGTTTAGCGACTTGCGTATGTCCTCTATGTCATTCTCCATCTGTGCTCTCTTCTTTGGAGGAGGCATGACAAAAAGTGCATTGATGCTTCTCACGCCTTTCTTTTGTATTTTGACAATGATAATAGTTACTTAATGTTGTCACAACTTAAGGGAGCGCCGCCATCTTTTTCAAACCTGTAAGTAATTTATTTTTAATTATGTGTAACTGTTGTTGTTTTCTGTTATTTTTTTATGTTTTTCTGTAACTATTTTGCTGCCCTCTTGGCCAAGTCACTCTTGGAAAAGAGATTTTAATCAGGCTCAAAAATATAATCACTTGTCCCAAAGTAGTTGTTATTGTTGGCTCTCATTAAATATGCAATTATTAGTGAGAGTTGTTCTTGTTGAAATAAATAGTGAAAGATTTGGTGCGTCTGTGAAATTAATTTTCCGCTCAAAATGAGCAAAAAAAAAAGGAAATATGAGGTTATTATGAATGTGCCTGTTGCTACATTACATATATACTTACAGCATGTATATAAAACGTTGATGGAGGTTTTTGGATGTTTTTTTGAGTGCTTTATATGTGTAATAGAGCAACTCCTATAAGCTAACAGTCGCTAACTTTTGTTTAAGAGTTTAGAGTTTAGAGAGTTTTTGAAATGAATAAATAACTTTTCTTCCAAATGAATACAGAAATTGTAAGACGATTCAAAAAATTGTCACAGTCAATAAATTCATCGTTTTTAAGAGACTCAGCTATTATAATCATTCACACCCAATTTCTCCAGAAATTGCATTCTGTAGTTATGTACTGTACTTCTATTATTACTACAGTAATCATACAACTGAGTAAAAAACACTATAACTGGCATTAAGACAAACATGCATTCGACACACTTTAACATACGATTGATTGTGTGGCATTATTTGCAATACCTTGGATTAATCTGCAACTATTTATTACCAAACATGACAACATTCCCCAACTCATCCATTCATTTTGACAGTGAATGCTTTCTCAGCCATGTCATTGCTAAAATATGTACATATATATGTGTTTATGCAAAATAAGTGAACTTTGGCTTATCAAGGAAGCAGCAGTATAAATACCGCACGGGTGGTGAATTTGAGCTGACGCTACAGAGCAAGACATGACCTGCCTGGATGTCTGTCAGAATTCCTAAAGGTGCGTCTGCAATGTAACTGAAACATACAGCACAAACTTTATTAGTAGGCATGCATGTGTGACAGACAAACTCCAGTTTCACCCCGCCGGTTACAACCTGTCAACACTGCAACAGAAATGACCATGATACAATGCTGTAGACTCACAAGGACGTGTGATGAAGTTACACTTAATAGTACAAAGTAGCTTCTTTGTGTAACAAACAACAGTGTGTTTGTTAACATGTGCTTAGTCAGTCCCCTATGAGACAGAAAATCAAATCTGAATCATTGCTGCTGGGTCTGATGTTTTTTCCGATTATTGAATGACAGTGATTAATTTTGAGCGAGAATGATAATAAATGAAAAGAAAAAATCTTCCTGTCCTGGATTATTGATTCCAGTAAAATGGTTAAACATTTGACTTTTTGTACACATTTTCATGTCGATTTACCATCAAATTTGTTTGTGTTGTTGCAAATGTACCACCACCCCACAACATTTCCAGAAAGTTGATGTAACAGTTTTTACTAACAAACTGCAATCATACCAAACACATCCTGCCTTTGTTGGTGTGTGCTCGGCAAAGACAAATTAAAGTTGAGAATCAAGTCAGTAGTTTCTCGAACAGCGGAAATTGAAATTCTCCCAAAGACCCGCAAAAAAAAAAATTCTCGGGGTTTTTGCTCACCATAGGCTTTCTCACCATAACTACGAATCTAGTTATTTAGCCTTTATTCATATGTCATATAGAGCAGTGTTTTTCAACCTTTTTCTGAGCCAAGGCACACTGTTCATAGGAAAAATTCTGAGGCACACCACCAGCAAAAAACATAAAAGGTTGGCAAGCCGCTGTAATACCATACCGATTCAAAACTTGGGGGAAAAACATTTTTGTAGCAAATTCCTAAAACTTGTTGCTTAGAGGAACTTGGACCACTGTAAACACATTGGCAGATTTTTGCATCATTATTTTATTCTTGCTAGCAAACATAGAACACTGGAGTCCAAACTTGTAGTTGACATAACTGCTATTACGACTGGTTGGCATAATGATGCCAAATTTGTCCGTTCGTGGATGCGTCGACATGAACACAGCAACGGTAAGTTTAAATGATTTATTAAACTTAACAAAACCAGGCTACGAACAAAAACACTGGAGCTAACAGACAAAACAAACCAAGGCGCTAGCATAAAAGCTAGGAATAGAAAACAGAAAAACTATACTTGGCACCAAGGCACACAAAAAGGAAAAACAATTAATCAGCGTGAGAGGTGGAATAAAACAAAGGCTTAGCGTGAAAAGCTAGCAAGAATATACATACGTGTAGTAGACAGTCGTGAATGTTGCTCGAAGGCAAACTAGAGTCCCAGAAAGAATAACGAAAAGGGGCGAGCTTAAAAAAGGGAGTTGATTAGAAGAAACAGGTTTGCGTAGATAATAAGGGGCAGGTGAACTAATGAGCTACCATGGTGACAGACTAAACAGGAAATAAAGACGTCAAACAACAGAGTGATACAAAAATGGAACAATAAGCAACAATATGTGGAGATCCGAGCAGCGGATTGCAACAACTGCGGTGTTTCTCAAAGCACCCTTTTCAGTCCCCTCCCTTTGGGCAGTTAAATAATGTGATTAATGTTACTTTGGTGTTGCTGTAGCTTGTTTACTTCAGATGCAGTCAGTTGTCGTTTGTTCATCTTCTTTAGTTATACTAGTAGTGTTCTTCAAGGTTTAATTTTAGGTCTTCTCTTTTTCCTGATTTGAACTGGCGGTCCGCGAGTTCAGTTAAAAAAACTTCTGAGAAACTGGCATTTTTCCAGAAGTTCCTCAAAAACAGCTGAGCACTCCTGTAATTCAATAAATACTGGTAGATCAAAATCAAATGTCTACTGTGGAACATCCGGGAGGAGTCTGCCTCCCTGGCCCTTATTTATCTAGAACTGTGCCGCCCCCCAAAAAATTAGATAAACATCCCTGTTGGAAATGATAGCAACATTAACCATTTTTAAAAGATCATTATTTTGATACTAGTTAGGCTGTCTGTGTGTGACTTATGGCAAACAGAGAGGTCTTGATAGTGGCCATATTTGAATGAGAGATGTTTTTTATATGTGATATTTTGGGGCTCTTGGCAACTGCCTGTGTTTGTCTAATGTTGAATCTGCCCCTGAACATAATTGACGTTAGCTTAGCAGCTTGACAAACATGTTTTCTATATTTCTCTCAAGCTGCTGTGTCTGTGCCTTCTATGACATCTTCTGGCACCGCCCAGAAGAGGGCCTTCCCCACACTTTAAGACCCCTGACTTATACATAAAGAATAACTTCTCTATGTACATGTTTATCAAACCAGTCTCTCGCCTTGGTTGCTCTGTGCTTGGTAGAGACAATACAACATTAGAGGTGATGTTGAAAGACAGTTTTTTTTAGCACTGCGGTGTTAAAATTGTAGCACAGTGAGCATCCCCTATAGCAGGGGTGTCAAATGTACAGCCCACGGGCCTGATCGGGCCCAGGTTTTATCCAGCCCATGTGATGAGTTTACCAAGTAGAGAAATGAGCTGCTTTTTTTTGTGGCTCCTCCTCCTCCACTCACATGAAACTTAAAACCTGCTGTCAATGTCTTCTCCTTCGAACACATCGTCATTTGGCACCCTCGATGCCTCAAAACGTCTCTGTCAAACACGAGTAAAGTGAACTTAACCCTTTTCAATAGTTTTTACTTCTGTTTCATACAATTTGTTGAGTTAGCTCTAGGTTGATATGTGGACATGATACATGAGGTGTTTGATACCTAGAAGAGTTTACATGTTGTGGTTTTTGTTCAATCACAGAAAGATTGTGACTTAAAGTTTAATCCTGGCTTTGTAGATACACTGAGACAAAGTCTAAGCTCATTTTGTTTTTGAAACTGCACCAATTTCCTCACAATTTTCAACACATTTTAAGTGTTTTGTTCTGACGATTATTTGTGATTTGTACGTTTTCAGAATGTGCTTGTTCTATTTTTGGCCAAAGTAAAACAAAGAACACAACCTGGATTCGTCTTTATTTTTAAGTTATCATGCCATGATTTTACCATACCGGCCCACTTAGGAATGGATTTTCCTCCATGCGGTTTGACAACCCTACCCTATAGGGAATTTCCAATCGACTTCCCCAAAAAACTTTTTCTGCTCACCTCAGACTTGGTTTACACATTTTAGTAACCAAAAATCTGTTAATTTCGCCTTGAACAATAATTAAAGCTCGCTAAGCAGCTTTAAAGAAGATGTTTTTCATTGTTTTCCTCAAGCTGATGCATGTCTTCCAAACCCTCCCAGGGAATGCCAGATAGAGTCTCCCCTGAACATTTTTAGTCAAGATCCCTCAACTTTTTGCCGCTCTCTGCAGCATTTTTGCAGCTGTATAGCCACTTGATAATGCGTGCATTCCGCTCGATGACGGATGTCCCCTGTCGGATCTTTTTGCGTAACACGTCCTCCTGTAGCCCGTCGCTGTCGTGGCTGTTCCTGGAGAAGCCGTCGTCCGACGTGGACACGCTGATGCTTCGCAGTTTCATCGCGATCTCGTCCGAGCGGGCCGAAAAGTTCTCCTTTCCCAGCGACTCGATGACCTCCCCGTCCAGGCCGCAGTACTTGAAGAAGGCGTCGAAGTCTGCAAAATTCTTGGAGTACCTGGAGCTGATGTCCGAGCGGGATCGAGCGACACCTTTGCTCCTCCTGATAGGAACATTCAGCCGGTTAGCAGATTTGTTCACACCACCTAAAGCTTCTTGTTGCCCGGGATCCCTGCATTTGGTGGCCTGTTCTACTACATTCTTCCTCCTCTCAAGGGTCGAGGTTGTTGCACTTGAGCTATATTCCTCCGGTGGGTTGACCTTTTCCCCGTCGCCGTCACTACCGCACTCTTTTTCTGCTGTCTCAGGTAAGGTAATTCTTACCCTGGCGGCGTTAAGAAGAAGTTTCCGTGTTATGTGATGTTTGCGGTCATTTCCAGCCCCTCTTAATAGTTCACATTTCTGTCTGTAAAGCAAAAGGGAGTCGGGGCGCTTTTTGGAGCTGGAACGTCTTACATTACCCGGTGAGGAGCTTTGTTTTGGTGATTCCTGGAATTGCCTGGAGCTCCAGTTAGAGGATCCCATGCTGCTAACGGATGCAGATCCCAGGCTGATGACCGGTTCTTGAGTCGATCTGACCACCAGCTGACTCTTCACATATTTGAGTTTGCTCGCAGCAAGTCTCTCAACAGCACTCATCGGTCCCTTCACCTCACTCTCCAGTTCCATCTGCTTTCGAAGGTACTCTGGACCCTTCTCCAGGATTTTTGAGGGGTCACTAGGTGATTCCATAATGGTGCCTGTGACTGAGCCCTCAGAGCAGCTTATTCCTCAGTCTTTGCATGTGGAAGATTCCATTCGATTCTGCTCTTTGCCTGAGCATGTTTCCCAACTGGAGCATTTTACTTTTTCCTTCTCAAACACACACCTCTTTACCCCACCCATCCTGTGCAAGTCTGTTCTCAACCAAACATGGGCCAGTTCAAAGTACACCTGATAGGATCGCAAGTAAGAGCAGTGAAAGCTGACACTGCCAGATATCACTTACCGTCTCTCCGGCAAGGCTTTGATTAAAAAACATACATTTTGGTATTTTTTTTACCACTTGGCAAATAATCTTGGCTTCCATTCACAAACCATATTACTATGATACATGTTTAGTCTACTTTATACCTTTTATTTTTGGCATTTTCTCGCGCCCTTGTGTGCATTATCCGTTCAATCCTTACCCTTTCCATCCTTTGTCTACTGTGAGGAAAAATGTCCCTTGTGGATCAATACATTTTGTCCAAGTAAGGGGTGTCATACTCAATTTAGATCACGGGCCACGTGGAGAAAAATCTTCTCCCAAGTGGGCCGGACTGGTGAAATCACAGCACGATAACTTAAAAATAAAGACCACTTCAGATTGTTTTCTTTGTTTAAAAAAAAAGAATAACATATGTGATAATGTTTATCATCAACTCATTGGTGTTCATTTTCAATCTATCAAGATGTATTTTTTTTTATCAAAATCAAATTACAGTATGTTATGTGCCTGCTCATTGGCCTTGTGGTTAGGATGTCCGCCCTGAGATCAGTAGGTTGTGAGTTCAAACCCCAGCAGAGTCATACCAAAAACTATAAAAATGGGACCCACTACCTCCCTGCTTGGCACTCAGGTTAAAATTGTGGATTTAATCACCAAAATGATTTCCGAGTGCGGCCATCGTTGCTGCTCACTGCTCTCGTCACCTCCCAAGGAATGGAAGAAGGGGATGGGTCAAATGCATAGAGTAATTGCACCACACTTAGTGTGTGTGTGACTATCAGTGGTTGTTTAACTTTTAACTTTATTTATGGAGTTTGATCATTTTCCTTGACTTATATACTAACATCATGTTGTTTATTTTATACGTATATAGCATCATCTACAAAGATAATGTTGCAAATGCGACATTCAGTGGACACAATTAGAACAGCTGTTTCGTTCATTCAAAAATTTCAGGTTAATTTTTATACTTAGCAAACTCATCTCGCGGGCCGGATAAAACCTCTTCGCTGGCCTGATCCAGCCCTCGGGCCGTACGTTTGAGACCTCTGTCTAAGTCGAAGTTTAAGTTCATGTTGCACAATGTGTTGACTTGGAATCAGTGAAGGTGAGGTTTAAGGAGATACGATATCCAAATCAAACTTTTCCTACTGTCTGGTACCCGTTTACTGAGTATTTAGCATCTACACATTGCTGCATGAAAGTTAATAATGGAAAGTGAGATTTAAGTACGAAAATTATGTTTTAGTTTCTTCAAACATACATAACATATATTCTAATGGATTATGATGCAAAGAAACCACCTAAAAACACTTTTGTGCTTCAGTTAAAGTTGTCAATGTTTTTAACATGCCACAAGTCCTCTTCTGACTAACGATATATATTCTAGAGCCATTCAATGTCTGTCAAATGTCTTTACTCATTTGTCTTTAACTGCAAAAAATATAGAGTTTTCCAAAACGGTTTTACATACGTTATACGTTAATATAAGTAACATGAAAAATGAAATATTTCTAAGCTACTTCAGTATGAAATAGTATACTGCACATATAGGATATGGATAATAACTATATTTTTTCATACACTTTGGAGTTTTTTTTTATTTTTTCCATTGCTTATTGGTATTATGATGATAATAATGATGATGATGATCATGATACCCTGAATTAAGTGAAGTGAATTATACATTGATAATTATTAGGGCTGCGAATCTTTGGGTGTCCCACGATTCGATTCAATATCGATTCTTAGGGTCGCGATTCAATAATATATCGATTTTTTCGATTCAACGTGATTCTCGATTCAAAAACGATATTTTTTCGATTCAAAACGATTCCGTATTCATTCAATACATAGGATTTCAGCAGGATCTACCCCAGTCTGCTGACATGCTAGCAAAGTAGCAGATTTAAAAAAAAAAAAAAGCTTTTATAATTATAAAGAACAATGTTTTATCAACTGATTGCAATAATGTGAATTTGTTTTAACTATTAAACGTACCAAAAATATGACTTATTTTATCTTTGTGAAAACATTGGACACAGTGTGTTGTCAATCTTATGAAATGTGACGCAAGTGTAAGCCACTGTGACACTGTTGTTCTTTTTTTTATTTTTTATAAATGTCTAATAATAATGTCAATGAGGGATTTTTTAATCACTGCTATGCAGAAATTATAACTAATATTGATATTGTTGTTGATAATATTCATTTTTGTTTCACTAGTTTTGTTTTGTTCTGTGTCGTGTTTGTGTCTCCTCTCAATTGTTCTGTTTATTGCAGTTCTGAGTGTTGCTGGGTCAGGTTTGGTTTTGGAATTGGATTGCATTGTTATGGTATTGCTGTGTAGTTGTTTGTTGGATTGATAAAAAAATAAATAAATAAATAAAATCAAATTTTTTTCAAATCAATCAATCAATGTTTATGTATATAGCCCTAAATCACTAGGGTCTCGAAGGGCTGCACAAACCACAACACAAACCACAACGACATCCTCGGTAGAGCCCACATAAGGGCAAGGAAAACTCACACCCAGTGGGAAAAATGAGAATCGATTCTGAATTGCACAACGTATTCGATTCGATTCATATTCGAATTGATTTTTTCCCACACCCTTAAAATTTATACAATTTCTTACCCGAGGACACAACAGCAGTGTCTCGGCTGGCGAAAGCGGGGAACAAACGTAGAACCCGCAAGTTGCTAACATGGGCGCTCTACCAACTGAGCCACGCTGCCCCTTCATTGTTTGGCAACAATGGATCCCATTCAGCAATAAGTTCCTAACTTTTCCTCTTATCTTTCTTACCAAGTGATTTTCGAAGGGGAGTCCATTCAAATTCATGACATGTTCTTAAACGGCCAAATTATTCCCACTTGCTGTTCTAAAGTTGATGAATGCCAAATGTTTAGCGTGTGCGTGCCTATCATAATTTGCAAATAAACACGCCCCTATTTCCTCAATATGCAAATGTAAACACTTTAATTGCATAATTTGCATAAATAAACACCCTTAATTCTCCATATAAGGGCACAATTTCGGCGGAAAAGCCAAACATCAAACACACGAAGAAAACACAAACAGATTACAGAAGAGAATTTTGTTATATCCAGCGGGGGAAATACATCATGTCAAAACGTAAGTTTGAGAAAGGGGGGACTGCTGAGGTAGACCCGAAGCAGAAGAAAAATTGTTTGAGTTCAGAAATTGAGGTTCTACTGCAGGAAGTTGGAGAAAAACAAAGTAGTGATCCTCAGCAGTGCAAACTCTGGGTTTAAGTAGCGAGGTCCACGGAGTTGAGGACGTCCATCCATCCGTCCATCATCTTCCGCTTATCCGAGATCGGGTCGCGGGGGCAGCAGCCTAAGCAGGGAAGCCCAGACTTCCCTCTCCCCAGCCACTTCGTCCAGCTCTTCCCGGGGGATCCCGAGGCGTTCCCAGGCCAGCCGGGAGACATAGTCTTCCCAACGTATCTGGGTCTTCCCCGTGGCCTCCTACCGGTTGGACGTGCCCTAAACACCTCCCTGGGGAGGTGTTCGGGTGGCATCCTGACCAGATGCCCGAGCCACCTCATCTGGCTCCTCACGATGTGGAGCAGCAGCGGCTTTACTTTGAGTTCCTCCCGGATGGCAGAGCTTCTCACCCTATCACTAAGGGAGAGCCCCGCCACCCGGCGGAGGAAGCTCATTTCGGCCGCTTGTACCCGTGATCTTATCCTTTCGGTCATGACCCAAAGCTCATGACCATAGGTGAGGATGGGAACGTAGATCGACCGGTGAATTGAGAGCTTTGCCTTCCGGCTCAGCTCCTTCTTCACCACAACGGATCGATACAACGTCCGCATTACTGAAGACGCCGCACAGATCCGCCTGTCGATCTCACGATCCACTCTTCCCCCACTCGTGAACAAGACTCTTAGGTACTTGAAGTCCTCCACTTGGGGCAGTGTCTCCTCCCCAACCTGGAGATGGCACTCCACCCTTTTCCGGGCGAGAACCATGGACCAGACTTGGAGGTACTGATTTTCATTCCGGTCGTTTCACACTCGGCTGCGAACCGATCCAGTGAGAGCTGAAGATCCCGGCCAGATGAAGCCATCAGGACCACATCATCTGCGAAAAGCAGAGACTTAATCCCGCTGCCACCAAACCGGTACCCCTCAACGCCTTGACTGCGCCTAGAAATTCTGTCCATAGAAGTTATGAACAGAATCTGTGACAAAGGACAGCCTTGGCGGAGTCCAACCCTCACTGGAAACGAGTCCGACTTACTGCCAGCAATGCGGACCAAGCTCTGACACCGATCATACAGGGAGCGGGCCGCCATAATAAGACAGTCCGGTACCCCATACTCTCTGAGCACTCCCCACAGGACTTCCCGAGGGACACGGTCGAATGCCTTCTCCAAGTCCACAAAGCACATGTAGACTGGTTGGGCAAACTCCCATGCACCCTCAAGAACTCTGCCGAGAGTATAGAGCTGGTCCACAGTTCCACGACCAGGACGAAAACCACACTGTTCGTCCTGAATCCGAGGTTCGACTATCCGGCGTAGCCTCCTCTCCAGTACACCTGAATAAACCTTACCGGGAAGGCCGAGGAGTGTGATCCCACGATAGTTGGAACACACCCTCCGGTCCCCCTTGTTGGAGAAAAACAAAGTAGTGATCCTCAGCAGTGCAAACTCTGGGTTTAAGTGGCGAGGTCCGCGGAGTTGAGGACGTGAAAAAGAAAAAAATAAAACACTTCGCTGCCGAGCTATTTATTGCTTGGGGCAGTGAACGCAGCTACGAGCATGCGCCCTGCGCCTGAAGATGGGGGTGGGGGACTTTTGGACTGGGGAATCGTCAAACATTACGTCTTATGGACAACATCACAATGGAGATTTCACTCCAAAACATTGAACTGCACACGATGGGAACAGAGGGAGGGAGGAACAATGGGGTGTGAGTGCTGTGTATGTCTGAATTTGAGTATGAATGTGGAGGAAAGAGATGTACACTCATATTTCAACTTACTAATTACTAAAGTTTTTTTTTTCATGTAAAGATAACAAACCCTAAAACACGATAATGTCAACTTGTAAGAAAAAAATCATACTAGTTTCATGGAACGTGAGGGGCTTAGCAAAAAATATTAAAGCAGGGAAGGTTTTTTCACATTTAGATGTTTTAAAAGCAGATGTTTTATTCTTGCAAGAAACACATCTCTGTAAAGACAACCAACACAAACTTAAAACTAGCTGGATATCTCAGGTTTATCATGCACCCTTTACTTCACAAGCCAGAGGTGTAGCTATTTTATTTAATAAAAATGTGCCTTTTGCATAAAAAATAATTGACCCTAACGGAAGATTAATTTTTTTGAATGGTCATATTACATCCTATCCAGTAACTTTTTTGAATATCTATTGATCAAACACCGATGACTCAAACTTTTATTATCGAGTCTTTGGTCTACTTCCTGATGATAGCTCCTCTCATATCTACATTGTGGTAATTTTAACTGCCTTTTGGATCGCACTTTAGATTGCTTGTCAACTAAATCTCATGTAATTGCTAATTCAACTAAAACTATTAATAATCTTATGAGATCAAGAAATATCATAGACATATGGAAAGTAAAATACCCTAATAAAAGGGAGTATTCATTTTACTCCACTGTACACAATTCTTACACAAGAATTGACTACCTTTTAGTGGAAGCCTCTGCCCTCTCCAATGTCAGTAATCCATAGTAGAATCATTTCAGATCACAGTCCTGTGAGTTTGCAGATCCAAATTGATCTCCTTAAAATCAATTATTACTATATGAAGATTTTAAAGAGTATATAAACAAGATTATCCAAGACTTTATTGAGGTGAATGATGATGGAGAGGTCTCAGACTCCACATTGTGGGAAGCTCTTAAAGCTACTGTGAAAGGATATATCATTTCATTTGAAAGCTCAAAACAAAGAGAAAGGAGAAAAAGGTAGAAAGAATTAGAAAAAGAAATTAAAGAAATGGAAGAAATTCATATAAATTCTCTTTTTCAGTCTGACTACAATAAGATGCTGAAACTGAAAAATGAATACAGCTCTCTTCTTCACAGGGAAGTATCCAAACTCTTGCTGAAAAATAAACAAAAACATTTTGAAATATCCAACAAACCACAAAAACTTCTATCTTGATAGCTCAAAGTGTTGGAAACTCGCATGGCTGCAGTTGTGTGACCCCAAGTATGCAAGAATCCAGGAGAGAGGAGAGCAGGTAAGATGATTTTAATGTTATCATCATCAAAATCAAAATAAACAGAAAGCAGTCTTGCATAGTAATGTTCTCAACATGATATTATCTTTGAGCACTGAAGAGTGCTCGAGTGAAACATAAATAGGCACTAGTTTGATTGACAGCAGGTGTGAACCGCTGCCAATCAACGAAAAGAGTAAAACAACAGTGCTCCGTGAATTAAACAGGAAATACAACAAAATAAGAGCAAATACAAAAACACGAAAAACTAACAGAAATGAAGTGACAGATGGTCACACAAAGGAGATCGAGCCAAAGATGCTATTCACAAAATATGCTCAAAAACACGTGAAACATGTACAGATCTACAGGATATCAATAATGTCTTCAAAGACTTTTATTCAGAATTGTATAAATCTAGTTCAGCTATATCGGCTAATGATTTTAATGTGTTTTTTTTACGTCATTAAACCTACCTCAACTGAATCCAAATCATCAGCATTCCTTAGACAACACTATTTCAAATGAAGAACTGCAAAAAGCTTCGAAATCTTTCTCCATGAATAAAAGCCCTGGTCCAGATGGATTTGGTGCGGAGTTTTATCAAGCTTTTGGTGAAATACTGTCCCCTAGAATACTTAGAATGTTAAATGATTCTTTCGTGAACAATAAACTTCCAAGCTCTTTGTATGAAGCCTATATATGTATAATACCAAAAAAGGGAAAACATCCACTTCATTCATCCAATTATAAACCTATCTCCCTGCTCAATTTAGACCATAAGATTCTAACTAAGGTACTTGCAACAAGGTTAAGCAACCACATAACAGAAATTATTCATCCGGATCAGGTCGGTTTCATCCCGGACAGACCTTCTTTTGTCAATGTACGGAGATTACTGAACGTGTTGTACTCAGACTGCACAGGAAACAAAAAGGCCGCCGTCCTGACTCTGGATGCTCATAAAGCTTTTGATTCAATTGAGTGGGCTTATCTTTTTCATGTTCTTAAATAATTTGGGTTGGGAGAAAATGTATTAAAATGGGTTAAAATAATTTAGTTTGCACCAAAATCATATGTCATAACTAATAATGTAATATCGGATAGTTTTGAATTACACCGCGGCGTGAGACAGGGTGACTGTCTTTCGCCCTTACTTTTTAATTTGGCCCTCGAACCACTGGCTATTGTTTTAAGAATGAACTCTAATATTAAAGGATTTTAAGTGGGCTCAACAGAGAGTCTCATTTCACTTTATGCAGATTATGTACTTGAAACACTTACTGAGCCAGAAATTGCATTACCACTTCTTTTAGAATATGTAGACTCTTTTGGTAGAATATCTGGTTATAAAATAAATTGGTCCAAAAGTAAGCTTATGTTCCTAGGAGATAATGTTAAGATCGGTCAAAATCCAATTGAAGATTAAAATAAAATTAAAAAATCGGTCTTAGCCTAGGCCCTGGAGTGGGGGTGCAGACTGAGGCCAAGGGAAAAAAAAACAACAAAAAAAAAACAACAACAACTCATAGCCGTAGTACACATCCCTCTTCCATGTGTGTAAGAGGGAAACATCAAAGAACACAGAGGACATTAAAGACATTAAAGCAGCAGATACAACCAGACACTTCAACATACAGCTATGAATAAAAAGTAAAATAAACATATCCACTGTGGTGGCCTCTGCGGTGTTAGTACTAGATTTTGTGTGGGGATGTAAAAACACGCAGAATATCCAAAAAGCACTTATTTAGATCCACAAAGGAAAGTGGACTGGGTCTTCCAATGTTCAAAAAGTATTACTGGGCATCAAATCTGAACGCATTGACCTATTGGAAGATGGGGTTCTCAAATAATGAATCTCTTAACTCTGCTCCCTTATGGCTGAAATTGGAACTGCAGTCATTAGTTAAACCCTATACATTATTGATATCTCTACTTTTTACTAAACCAGTCTCTTTGATTAAATCAATAAGTCATAGTGTAGTAGTACAAAATTATATCAAAATTCTCTTTCAAATTAAAAAACAATTGAATATTTCCAATGTAACTATGTATTCACCAATATGTCTTAGCGTGTTTTTATTTCAGCCGGCACTTTAATACAACGACACAACATCGGGATTCCCATCATGCATTGCTTACAACTACGGCAAGTTGCGATGTCCAAAAACATAACATCTCTTCCCCCCTTAGAAAAAAATCTCCCCACCCAACAACAAAATCCTTATAGCAAAACGCCATAACTCAACTGTATCATGGGGCACTTCACCAATTTTTTTTTTACATTGTTTGGTAACAGTTACCCAACATAACTCTGAGATGAGGTTAAACGGCCTCGCCTTGTGACCTCACCCATGGGGATTATTCTGCCCCAGTTGGTTTGGGTTGGTCTCTAAACATAGTCTATAAATTCCGGCGTTCTGGAGGACGGCGTTCTCTTACCGGATAACAGGGCTCAACAGAATGTTCAGTCTTACAGTCTCCGCTGGGTGACTCTGGAACAGCCATGCGTGTTGGAACATCCATCACAGGATCTCGTAGTGAGGAGTCGGAAGCAGAAGTCTCCCCAGTATATTCAATTGTTCTTTGGCGTGGTAGCAGCAGGAGAGGGGGTGCACTGAACTCTGACTCGTTAGGAGTATCCACCGACGGCTGGTTGGGGGCCGATGCTCTTCCCTGAAGAAGTTGATCGGTGTGTCTTTTCCATACCAGTCCAGCAGCAGTACTAACAGTGTAAGAGACAGGAGCAGATTGCTTGACTATGATTGCAGGGACCCATCGAGGGCCAGTACTGTAGTTCCTTGCTAACACTGGCTCATCCGGATAGAAGACTCTTTCTTTAACCCTCTGCATTCTTTGTTGAATCTGTTTGTCCTGTTGATGCTGAACAATATCCTTCACCGTTTTTGGCTTTAGAAAGTCAAAATTTGTTCGAAGGTTTCTTTTGAAGCAGAGAAGCAAGGGAAACTTTAGTAGTGGCATGGGGAGTATTCCTATAGCTCAACAGGAATCTATGCAATCTTTGATGAAATGATCCTTGCTTTTGAGATGTCTTCAAAGCTTCCTTCATGGTCTGCACAAACCTTTCAGCCAGACCGTTGGTCGCAGGGTGAAATGGTGTGGATCGAATGTGTTGTATGCCATTTGCTTCAAGGAAGGTAGTCATTTCTTGTGACACCAGTTGTGGCCCGTTATCTGAGACCAACTGAAGAGGAGAACCGAACCGGCTGAAAATCTCCCCCAGCCTCTCAATCGTCTTTGCAGTGGTAGTGGTTTTCATTATGGCCACTTCCGGCCACTTAATGTGGGCGTCCACACACACAAGGAGCATACAACCCTCTACAGGTCCTGCAAAATCAATGTGCACCCGTTGCCATGGTTCTTCGGGAAACTCCCAAGGATGTAGAGGAGCTAGTTGGGGTGCCTTCCTAACTTCTTGGCATGAAGAACAGGTTTTGGCGGTAATCTCTATCTCTCTGTCCACTCCTGGCCACCAGAAGTAACTCCTTGCTATCTCCTTCATTCGAACTATTCCACTGTGACCTGCATGGAGCTGTTGTAGAACAGATTTACGCAATGATGGCGGGATAACCACCCTCCTCCCCCACAGTAAGCAACCAGACTGCACCGACAGTTCTGCTCTCCTGGAGAGATAAGGTTGAATACTCGGGGCATCGCTACCGGGTCTACCCCCCATCACCATGTCCATCACCGCAGACAGGACAGGGTCAGTGCGAGAGGCCCTCCTCACATGAGCAGCAGAAACTGGGGCACCATCCACCTGACTGAAGTAAAAGATTTCTGCTGCCCGCGGCTCAGGCCTGGTGATAGGAAGAGGCAACCTGGACGGTGCATCGACGTTGCCGTGCAGGTCAGCCTTGCGATACTTGATGTCGTACGAGTGTGCCGACAAGAGCAACGCCCACGGCTGCATGCGACTCGCGGCAAGTGAGGGTAACACAGTGTGCGACCCCAGGATGGTCGTCAGGGGTCGGTGATCTGTCAGCAGTGTAAACTGTCTCCCATACAGGTACTGATGGAACTTGCGAACCCCATAGACGATGCTCAACGCCTCCTGCTCTATCTGAGCATAGTTAGTCTTTGCTTTGTTCAAGGTCCGTGATGCAAATGCTACAGGCCTCTCTACCCCGTTCGGCATTAAATGTGAAATGACCGCCCCCACTCCATACGGGGATGCATCGCAGGCCAACTGAATGGGGAGTGATGGATCAAAATGGGTCAGAACCCCTGATGTCACTAATGTCTCCTTTGTTTTCTGAAAAACCTCTTGACAGGCATCACTCCAATTCCACTTCTTTCCTTGACAAAGTAGGCCATGTAGCGGCTTGAGCCTGGATGACAAGTTCGGTATAAAACGGCCATAATAATTCAGTAAGCCCAAGAATGGCTAACATTCTATGACGGCGGGGCATCCACTATTGCTTGAACCTTTGACGGCGCAGTATGCAACCCTAGGGCATCAATTACATGTCCCAAATATTCAACATACAGTGGAAAAAATTTGCACTAGTCTTTGCGAACCCTGAGCCCATACTCTTTCAGCCTTTGAAGAGCAGCATCCAAATTGTCCAGATGTTCTTGGTCCGTACTTCCTGTGCACAGAATATCGTCAAAATAGCACTGTACACCAGGGAGGCCATGTAGGATCTGATCCATGGCACGTTGGAAAAGTGCAGGGGCTGATGTGATCCCAAAAGTGGGTCGACAATATCTGAAAAGCCCCTTTTGCATATTTATGGTGAGCAAGTCTTTAGACTCCTCATGAACGTGCATCCGTAAGTAGGCTTGGTTAAGGTCTATTTTGCTAAACTTTTGCCCCTTACTCAGCCCGGCAAAGAAATTGTCAATGCGGGGAAGAGGATACTGCTCTGCTGACAGTACAGGGTTCAGTTTCACCTTAAAATCTCCACAAATTCGTATTTCTCCCGTTTTCTTGGGTACGGGAACTATGGGCGTGGCCCACTCGCTGACAGTCACCGGTTCCAAAACACCGCTTTTAACTAAGGAGTCCAACTCATCCCCCACTTTTGATCGAATAGCATATGGTACAGACCTGGCCTTCATAAACTTTGGTGTTGTTTCCGGTTTAATGTTTAGCTTGACAGTAATGTCCTTCATACTGCCCAACTCCTTCCGGAAAACCTCATCATGTTTCCTCAAAATAGCAGCTAGACTAGTAACCAACCGTTGGTGATACCATTTTTACAGTGTGCCAGCTTAGCTTCATTTTCTCTAGCTACACACGTCCCAGAAGAGCCGGGTAATCACCTTTAACAATATAGATGGGGAGCTTCCTCACCTGATTGTTACTCTGGACCACGACATCAGTCATTCCTGCCATGGGTACAGGTTCCCCTAGATAGGTTTGAACCTAGCATCAGACGGTCACAGCGGAAGGTGTCCCCAAACTTTTTTGTAGACCCCCTCTGAGATGATGGATGCTTTTGAACCAGTGTCTATTTGCATAATCACTGGGTACCCCTCCAGCATGGGCTCCACCCAGTAACCCTCTGAATCTTCATCCATCTTCATTATTTTCAGTGTGTGTACACTCATCTCCTGTTCTCCTTCCGAAGAATCGCTGGACACAGTCTCCCTTTGTCTCACAGTGTGCACCTGTGTTTTCCTCCTGTTCTTCACAGAGTCATGTATGTTGGCAGACTTTGATGTTTTCTCCTTGTTCTTTTTTCTTAAGCAAGAAAGAGATGGCCTCTTCTTTCACAACTGCAACAGTCCATTTCCTTACACCAGCATGACATGGCTAGGTGTCCTGATTTCCCACAACGGAAACATGTCCCTTGTCTACTAAGTCTATCCGTTTGAACTGTATGCACTCTGCCTGTAGCGTTCATTTGGTGAGCCACCTTTGAGGCTATTTCCATGGCGACACTGATTTCAATGACTTTCTGCAACGTCGGGTTACTTTCGGTCAGCAGTTTCTTCTGAGCGGCTTCATTTCTCAGTCCGAAGACCAATCTGTCTCTTAATGCATCATTCAAACCTTGCCCAAATTCACAATGCTCAGCTAATTTCCTCAGCGCTGCAACAAACATGGTAACAGATTCCTCCTCTTCTTGATTTCGTCTGTGGAATCTAAACCTTTCAGCGAGCATTAATGGTTTGGGTGAAAAATGTTGGGTCAGAACATCAACTGTTTCTGCATAAGTTTTGGTCCCGGTTCGGTAGGCTGCAGCAGGTCACGCAACAAATTAAATGTCTTTGGACCCATCACTGACAAAAATGTCGGTACTACTTTATCATTAGCAATGTCATTTGCCAATACAAAATAGTCAAAACGTTCTGCATATACACTCCGCTGTTCCAAAGTGCTCATCAAAAGGGCCAATATTACCAAAAACTCCTGCCATTTTCCTTTCAGGCTCTTGGTTATTAGGAATATCCTTTGACAATTCCTCCTCCTCAGGTCACACCTCTCCTCTTCTCCTTTGTTTTAATATCCTCTTCGCGCTGTTAACAACAGACGCAGGCTGTGACGTGCCAAATTCTAACTAGCCCCGTTAACTTCTCCTCAGTATATCACCGCCACTCCTAAAACTTGACCACACACACACAATCCAGACATACCGCGCCCGTAGGATCTCAAACCACCTCGTCGCCACTTGTTATATACAGGTGCTGTTCATATTATTAGAATATCATGAAAAAGTTGATTTATTTCAGTAATTATATTCAGAACGTGAAACTTACATATTGTATCAATTTATTACACACGTAGTGATATATTTGAAATGTTTATTTCTTTAAATTTTGATGATTAGTACTGACAATTACCGAAAATCCCAAATTCAGTATCACAGAAAATTAGAATGTTAGTTACGACTACTACCAAAAAATATTTTTTAGAAATGTGGGCCAACGGAAAAGTATGAACATGGAAAGTTTCAGCATGTACGGCAATCAATAGTTAGTTGCAGCTCCTTTTGCCTGAATTGCTGCAGCAATACGGCGTGGCATGTAGTCAACCAGTCTGTTGCACTCCTCAGGTGTTATGAGAGCCCAGGCTGCTTTAATAGTGGCCTTCAGCTCTTCAGCATTGTTGGGTCTGGCATCTCGCATCTTCCGCTTCACAATACCCCATGGGTTTTCTATGGGGTTAAGGTCAGGTGAGTTTGCAGGCCAATCAAGAACAGGGATACCATGGTCCTTAAACCAGGTACTGGTAGATTTGGCACTGTGTGCAGGTGCCAAGTCATGTTGGAAAATGAAATATTCACCTCCATAAAATTGGTCCGCGGCAGGCAGCATAAAGTGTTCGAAAACTTCCTGGTAGACTGCTGCATTGACCCTAGACCTCAGGAAACACAGTGAACCAACACCAGCAGATGACATGGCACTCCAGACCATTACCGATTGTGGAAATTTGACACTGGACTTCAGGCAACGTGGATTCTGTGCCTCTCCTGTCTTCCTCCAGACTCTGGGACCTTGATTTCCAAAGGAGATACAAAATTTACTGTCATCTGAAAACATAACTTTGGACCACTCAGCAGCAGTCCAGTCCTTTTTGTCTTGAGCCCAGGCGAGACGCTTTTGACGTTGTCTCATATTCAAGAGTGCTTTACACAAGGAATGTGACAGCTGAAGCCCATATCTTGCATACGTCGGTGCGTGGTGGTTCTTGAAGCACTGACTCCAGCTGCAGTCCACTCTTTGTGGATCCCCCCAACATTTTTGAATCGGTTTTGTTTGATAATCCTCTCCAGGGCGCGGTTATCCCTCTTGCTTGTACACTTTCTTCTACCACATCTTTGTCTTCCCTTCGCCTCTCTATTAATGTGCTTGGACACAGAGCTCTGGGAACATCCAACCTCTTTGGCAATTACCTTTTGTGTCCTGCCCTCCTTCTTTAAAGTATCAATGGTCATCTTTTGGACAGTTGTCAAGTCAGCAGTCTTCCCCATGATTGTGAGTCATACAGAATCAAAACGAGAGACCATTTAAAGGCTTTTCCAGGTGTTTTGAGTTAGTTAGCTAATTAGAGTGTGGCACCAGGTGTCTTCAATATCTGACCTTTTCACCATATTCTAATTTTCTGAGATGTTGAATTTAGGGTTTTCATTGGTTGTCAGCTATAATCATCTCCTTTTTGGCAAAAAACACTTGAGATGTATCAGTCTGTTTGGAATGTATGTATACATTCTACAAGTTTGACTTTCTAAATGGAATTAATGAAATAAATCAACTTGTTCATGATATTCTAATAATATCACCAGCACCTGTATGTTCCTATTATTTGGAAGTTTGTCTACGACCCATTAAGTAGACGGGCACGGAGCTATTTCTTTGCGTGTCTTTATTTCAGCCGGCACTTTAATACAACGACACAACACCTGGATTCCCATTATGCATTGGTTATAACTACGGCAAGTTGCGATGTCCAAAAACATAACACTTCTCTTCTCTGACACCACCGCCAGAGAGTCCAGCTCCACTCCCACCACGTTACTGGCCTTCTCTACCAACTTGTCCAGGTTGTTTGCGTCCCTCACTCTCAGCCTGCTGCCCCAGCAAGCCACGGCATACAAGAAAGGGCTCGCCACCACCGACTCGTAGAACATCTTCAACATCTTTGTACAGACGTTGAAGGATCCTAGCCTCCTGAGGAAGTAGAGGCAGCTCTGTCCCTTCTTGTAGAGGGCCTCAGCGTGTTTTGACCCATTCAGCTTGTTGTTGATGTGTAGTCTGAGGTATTTATAATCCTCAACCATGTCCACATCGCCGGAATACTCCTCCTCCTTCCCAGGTCCACAACCAGCGCCTTGGTCGTGATGGGTCGATATTTGGCAACAAAGATTATTTTTATATACTGTTCCTCTTCGTGATTAAAAAAATACACACTCAAAGTCACAATGGTTAAACATATTTGTTATGCCCCACAATGTTATTTTCTAAGACACCTAGTGGTGGAAATCAGTTTTGCAGTTTGTGTTCTATTTTGACCCTCCTGTCTTGCCGTAATCAGTTTAGTGTGGGTGTGTTCAGAAAGCAGTTCAGAGCAGATGTCAAACAAAAGCACTGCACTGCAGGCTTTAAGCTTTCTTTTCGACTTTGAAGACTTTGAAGGCCAAAACCTGAAAGTTTATATGAATACAATAGTGTGACACATTATTTGTGCATTTTCAGTGTAAGACTGCTTTGGTAAGATATTTGTGCCCATTGTTGAAAGCTAATTACTATCAGTATTTGTTGGTTTGGATGTTAAATAGGCTACATAGCAGACTTTTATATTGGTTTATATAGCTATATACACATGTATGTTGTATATAGACATATGCTGAATGTAAAATGTTTGTTTATGTGTTTATGTGTTTTTGTTCACAGTTTTACAAATTATACGATTGATCCTTCACTAAAAAGGCCTAAACTACACTACAAACGCTTGGGACTCTTTTTTTTCATCAAGGCATATATCATGTTAGCTATCTGCTAAGCTAACCAACAAAAAGCAAGAGCAGAATAGTAAAAAGGTTTAACATTTAATCTGCTTTCAAAGGAAAGTGAGCCATTAAAACTGCAGACCAGGAAGACATTCAACAACATATTATGGATGATCAAAACCCTAAACCTGAAGATCGAGGTGCATCTTCCGAACGCTCCTGTCGTACTTATCACTCTGGCAGCTCTAGCCATTCATCACACGGTTTGGCTCTCAGAGCAAGAGCCAGAGCCGAAGCTGCACAAGTCAAGGCTACATTTGCTCAAAGACAAGCAGACATGCGAATCGAGCAGGCACGGTTTATAGCGGAAAGAGCGGAAAATCAATGTAGAGCAACTGAAATACAAGCTAACCTTGACGTGCTGAAGTTCCGGATTGATGCTGAAGCAGCACGCGCTGAGGCTAAAATCTTAGAAGCTTATGAGGATGAAGTTTTTAACCTTCAAGACAAAGTGTAAGAGGTTTGACTCCATATTCCTCACAACAACACACTAGTGAATATGTGCAACAACATTCTGGGGATCATGGTCAGCAAGAACTCCAGGATCCGAAATAAGAAGCCGTTTATTCACCAGAGTGCCAGCAAAACATGGACAACGGTGATTCCGTCTTAATACCAAAGCGCCAGCAGAACATGGACAACGGTGATACGCAAATGCACGGTATGGATGTACGCAGTTGTGCAGAAAAAAGCAACTATTTTCACTTGTTGCACAAATTGCAAGGAGAACGCCAGAGCATACCCACCACCCACAGCCAACAAAGTCCTGGGAATCCTGTGAAGTTCCCCCAAGAAAGATGTTTCCGCCAGCAACTTCACTTTGCACCTTCCCAAGACAAGCAGCGTCGCCACCAAGGTGCAACTAACTACATGCCCTCACGTGATCAAGCAGGTATGGGTGTAAAGCACCCAACAGCTTTACACCCTGGCCCAGCAGTAAGAAAAAAAGAGAGCTCTGCTGTCATCAATGATCAAGGCCGGGAGCAAGAGGAGAAAGAACCTCCAGAAGTCAAGTCAAAGTGCACGGAGGTTTGCGGGAATGCAGTTGGCTCCCGATCATTCTCCAAAATATGCTTGTTCCGTGTATAACCTGCAAGTCAACGAGAGAAAGCTGTTAAAGCATATGCTGTCCTCTACGAGCAAAGCAATAGGTCGCTGGCCAAGAGTGAGCTATTTGACCTGTTGGGCATTGGATCAGGTGCCACTACTTACACCCTTAAAACATGCACAGGGGTTATGGAAACATCAGGAAGACACGCAAATAATCTCATTGTAGAGTCAATAATGGTAGGGTACAGATCCCACTGCCAATATTAATTGAGTGTGATATGATGCCCGATGACCGTGCAGAGATCCCCTCGGCAGAAACAGCACATCGTTATCCACACCTCAAGACAGTCATAGATAAAATACCAGCTATTGATCTTGAAGCATAAATTGTCATGCTTCTCGGCAGAGACATCCTACGTGTGCACAAAGTACGTAGACAGTACAATGGACCCAACAATGCACCGTATGCTCAATGATTAGACCTCGGGTGGGTCATTGTCGAAGACGTATGTCTGAAGTGAGTCCACAAGCCAAGCAACATTAATGTTTATAAGACCAATGTCCTACCTCATGGACAGACGTCTTTCCTTAGTCCATGTACAAGTATTATTCATGTGAAAGAAAAGTTCGACAAGAACACACCAAGGTCACGTAATCAAGTCTCCAAAGAGACAAATCTCCTGGAAGATGACACTGATGAACTTAGAAGCAACATATTTGAGAGGACAATGGAAGATGACACAATTGCATGGTCTATTGATGACAAAGCCTTCCTTGAGATCATGGACAACAAAGTCTACATGAATGATGCTAACACCTGGGTAGCACCCTTACCATTCCGTTCCCCAAGACAACGTCTGCCAAACAATAGAGAGCAAGCGGCAAAACGACTGTCATCGCTATGTCATACAATGGAAAGAAAACCAGTTATGAAAGAACAATACACAGAGTTCATGCAGAAGATCTTTGAGTCAGGACAAGCAGAGATAGCTCCACCATTGAAGGAGAAGCAAGAGTGCTGGTTCTTACCAACCTTTGGTGTCTAACACCCTCAGAAGCTGGATCAAATACGCGTGGTGTTTGATTCTAGTGCTAAACACAAAGGCATATCCCCCAACGATGTCCTCTTGAAAGGACCATACTTAAATAATACCCTTCGTGGAGTCTTTATCCGTTTCCGCAAAGAGCCGGTTGCAGTGTCCACTGACATACAACAGATGTTTTACTGTTTCACAGTCTGGAATGAACACCGTGACTTTCTAAGATTGTTGTGGTTCGAGGACAATGACTTCACAAAACCAGTGACTGAATACCGAATGACGGTGCATCTGTTCAGTAACAGCCCTTCGCCAGCTGTGGCCATTTATGGGTTGAGAAGGGCAGCTTTAGAGGGAGAGAGAGAACATGGTACAGATGCCAAGCACTTCATAATAAGGAACTCCTATGTAGATGATGGGCTTGCCTCATTCTCCAATGCTGGGGAAAACATCAATGTACTGTCAAATGCAAGGGAGATGTTGGCAGAGTCAAGCATCAGGCTACATAAGATAGCATCTAACAGCAACACTGTTTTGGATGCTTTCCCCCCTGAAGACCTTGCCAAAGGCCTTAAGGACCTCGACCTGACATCTGATCCACTACCACTTCAACGCAGTTTAGGCCTGAGATGGGACCTTCAAACAGACATTTTCTCCTTCTGTGTGTCTGACAAGGAAAAGCCATTTACAAGAAGGGGAATCCTTTCGGTGGTCAACAGTCTCTATGATCCCTTGGGGTTTGTGGCACCTGTCACAGTTCAGGGCAAGGCACTCGTGAGAGATGTCACCACAGAAAAGTATGATTGGGACACGCCGCTACCAGAAGACAAAGCAATCCAGTGGAATGTCTAGAAAGATTCCCTAAAGGAACTTATGCAGCTCCAGATCCAGAGAACCTACATCTCTGTTTCTCTGCTCTCCACAGTATACAGAGAGATGTGTGTGTTCTCAGATGCATCAACTATGGCTATATCAGCTGTAGCATACCTCAGGGCAATTGATACAGAAGGACATATCCATGTCGGGTTTATCATGGGGAAATCCAAGTTGGCTCCACGTCCTGCTCACACTGTCCCTCGTTTGGAATTGTGTGCAGCCGTCTTGGCAGTAGAAATTGCAGAGACGATATTGGATGACATCGATGTAGATATTCACAAAGTCAAGTTCGACACTGACAGCAAGATTATACTGGGCTACATACATAATGCATCCAGAAACTTCTATGTCTACATGGCAAACAGAGTGACAAGAATAAGAAGATCCTTTACCCCAGATCAATGGCACTACATTAGCACCAAACTTAATCCTGCTGATCACAGATCTAAGTCTGTCTCGGCGGCTCTCCTACCAGATAACAACTGGCTGACAGGTCCGGCTTTTCTAAGAAATCCGGAAGTGGAGGAAGTTCCACAGCCAAAGGCATTTAACCTTCTGCATCCTGAGACTGATGTAGAAGTTCGCCCTCAAGTTTCAACCTATGCTATGAAAGCCACAAGTGGACTTCTTGGTTCTCACCGTTTTGAAAGATTCTCCAGCTGGAAATCTCTTACTCCTGCAATAGCCAAGCTTGTCCAAAAGGCTAGAGTCTTCTGGAAAACTTCAGATTGTATCCAGAGAAAAGATGAACTCAGTCAAGCAAGACTGGTCATATTGAAAACAACACAACAAGATGTGTACAAAGATGAAATTAAAAGTCTAGCAAAGCGTGAAGAGTTGTCTCGACACAGTCCGCTCAAGAGTTTGGATCCCATCCTTGATGATGAAGGATTGCTGAGAGTTGGAGGTTGGACTTCATCAGCAGACATGACCTGGGAAGAAAAGCATCCGATAATTCTTCCAAAAGACAATCACATTCAATCAATCAATCAATGTTTACTTATATAGCCCTAAATCACTAGCTTCTCAAAGGGCTGCACAAGCCACAACACAAACCACTACGACATCCTAGGTAGGCTCACATAAGGGCAAGGACAACTCTCACCCAGTGGGACGTCGGTGACAATGATGACTATGAGAACCTTGGAGAGGACGAAAGCAATGGATGTCGAGCGGGTCTAACATGATACTGTGAAAGTTCAATCCATAGTGGATCCAACACAACAGTGAGAGTCCAGTCCAAAGCGGATCCAACACAGTAGCGAGAGTCCCCTCCATAGTGGAGCCAACAGGAAACCATCCTAAGCGGAGGCGGATCAGCAGCGCAGAGATGTCCCCAGCCAATACACAGTTAGCAATAGATCATTAGTCATTTTTGCGAGGGCTGTCTTCGTAGAGTGATTTAACCTGAAACCCGATTGAGAGGTTTCACAGAGATTGTTGGACGCTAAGTGTTAATTTAGCTGTTCTGCAACAATTTTTTGGAGGATTTTTGAAATAAAGGGAAGGTGAGACACCGGTCGGTAGTTTACCATGAGGTCAGGATCGAGGTTAGGTCTTTTAAGGAGAGGATGAATAACCGCTTTTTTGAATGCTAGTGGAACAGTGCCAGAGGAAAATGATAAGTTTATAATATTTAGCACTGATTGACCTAATAATACAAAGAGCTCTTTGATAAGTTTCCCAGGAAGTGGGTCAAGTAAACATGTTGTTTGTTTTATTCCATTTACACGTTGTAACAATTCTTCTAATGTTATTTCATCAAAACGAGAAAAACTATTTTGGAGGGCAGTATCCGCCGTATATACAGTCGTATCTGTGTTAATACAACCCAGTTGTAGCTGAGACGCATTGTCTTTAAACTCTTTTGTAATGACTTCAATTTTCTTATTAAAGAATTTCATAGAGTCATCTGCTGAGTGGGTGGAGCTACTGGAAGGAGTCCCTTGTTGGGTTAGCGATGCTACCGTACTAAACAAAAATTTAGGATCGTTTTTATTGAGGTGGATGACATTTGAGTAATATTTAGCTTTAGCTAAGATAAGCATGCGTTTATAAGTTATTAAACTATCACTCCATTCTTGATGGTGCACCTCAAGTTTAGTCGTGCCCCATTTGCGTTCCAGCTTTCTACATTATAATTTCTGAGCTCTAGTTTCTTCTGTAAACCATGGGGTACGCCTTTTTGGAGCCTTTTTTAACATCAGCGGTGCTATACTAGCAATGGTTTCGCACAGGGCGTCGTTAAAGTTGTTAGTGAGGTATCAATAGAGCCCACATAATTTGGGAATGGTGCCGTTACCGAGAGCAGTAGGCCAGCAAGGGTTGTCGTTGTGGCACCATTAATGTTGCGGTTGCTGTAGCAGTTATTATTATTAGCTTGCCGAACATGAGTCTGAACCTTGAATTTTATAAGGTAATGAACGGCTATTACTTTAGTGTACGGGAGTATCATACCTTTGGAAACGGTGATGCCCCTGACAAGCCCTAGGTCTATCGTATTACCATTGCGATGCTTGGGTTCATTTATTATTTCTGTAAGACCACAGCTATCAATTATAGTCTGGAGCGCCACGCACTTTGGGTCCGATGGGGTATTCATATGTATATTAAAGCCCCTCATTAGAATTATATTATTGGCGTGCGTCACTAGATCAGCAATGAATTCTGAGAATTCATTGATAAAGTCCAAATAGGGCCCTGAGGGGTGGTAGATAACAGCCAGGTATAGAGGCAGACTTTATAGTAAGCACCTCAAACGATTTATATTTATTATTTATGTTAGGACTAATGTTAAAGTTTTCGTTGTATATTAGTGCGACCCTCCCACCCCTTTTAAGGGGACGGGCAATATGCGCATTCATATAGTTTGGAGGAGATGCCTCATTTAGCGCAAACAAGTCGTCTGGTTTAAGCCAGGTTTCGCTGAGACTGATGACGTTAAGATTGTTGTCTCTGATGACCTCATTAACTAATAACGTTTTGGGAGACGATACTCTTATGTTTAAAAAGCCTATATTACAGGTAGTGGGCTGTTTTAAGGAGCTTTTGAGCAAATTACCCGTAGTAGCAATATCAATAATGTTGCGTTTATTATGCATAGTGCACTTAAAATAATTACGACCATATCTAGGAATTGATATGACGATTCCGATTGTTTGCTTTGTGCTGTGATAAACTGAACGCATCATAATTTGCCACCTCAGTAGAACGCATGTCTAACTCTGAAACAGTCATAGCAGAAAAAACTTGTTCTAACTTAACTGACTCCTTAACTAGACCAGTAGGCTCTTGTCTTCGATTTAGATCCGGCTTCAGGATGGAAGGAAGCGGTGTTCTGTGGGGATTAGCCTTTTGCTTTGTTGTTAGCCCCGCTCGGCATCCGCGTTTCTGCTTTCGATCACACCGCTTGCGTGTCTTCCATAGACGGCCCCCGCTGGTACTATACTCCGCTGCTTCACAGGATGTAGCCGGCGAAGTATTCCCATGCTAGTTAGGTGCTCGAGCATACACACATGTTTTAGTCCAAAACGGCCCGATCTATCAACATCCAGAATTGTCTGGCGGTCGTAAGTGATCACGGAGTGTCCACGCTATAAGCCAGCCATGAAATTTGCAGAATTGTCCGGTATTTTCGGCCAAATGTTCCATTTCAACCAAGAGCTTCAGCAAGCTGCAGCCTGTCCCGGCGCCGCAATCTTGAATATCTTTAAGCTTTCTTTTCGACTTTGAAGACTTTGAAGGCCTAAACCTGTAAGTTTATATGAATACAATATTGTGACACATTATTTGTGCATTTTCAGTATAAGACTGCTTTAGTAAGATATTTGTGCCCATTGTTGAAAGCTAATTACTGTCAGTATTTGTTGGTTTGGGTGTTAAATAGGCTACGTAGCAGACTTCTATATTGGTTTACATAGCTATATACACATGTATGTTGTATATAGACATATGCTAAATGTAAAATGTTTGTTTATGTGTTTATGTGTTTTTGTTCACAGTTTTACAAATTATACGATTGATCCTTCACTAAAAGGCCTAAACTACAGTACAAACGCTTGGGACTCTATTTTCATCAAGGATAATATCATGTTAAATATCTGCTAAGCTAACCAGCAAAAAGCAAGAGCAGAATAATATAACATATTCATTTTCCCCACTATAAGCTGATGTTCTAAAGTTAAGAAAATATTTAGCCCTAGCCTCCAAACTAAAAGAAAATATTGTTGTATAACATTTATGTCAATTGTCTTTAGTCTGCCATTTTGTTGGGTGCATCGTTGAACACATTTGCAAGTATTTATGGAACAATGGTGTTAGGTGATGCACGCTAGTGCTAAATTATGATATTGTGTCCAGTGGAACGCGCTGTGCCTTGCTAGGGTACAATAAACAAAAAAGAAATATATTTTCAAAAGGCAGAGGGCAGCAAGAGAATGCGTTGTGCACCGCCCAGCTTCATGCGTGGTGTTTGAGGGTGCACCTTAAATTCAATTACTTCATCTCATGAAAAAAAATAAAAGGCCTTATCCTTCTCCTTCTTAAAATGTTATTGTGTTTTTCATTGTTTTTGGACTCAATTATCAGTCCACATATGTTTTCAAAAACATTTTTTTTTTTTATTCAAACGTTCACTTTATTTATCCTTTGGCCTGTTTCCTCAAAATCCAAAAAGCCCACTTGGGGATTTGGGAGTGTTTATTTGTACTTTCTATTCGCCGAGACATCCTTCTATTGATGACTGTTTTTAAATAAAATGTCTAATGTTAAAGTTCGGGTGTGCTATATTTAGGGGGATTAAAATGACGTCTCTGTGATTTGGGTCATAAATTCACAGATATTTGGCTAATGGTGTTGCTGTTTTACCACAGTGTACATTTTGTAAACTAAACCAAACACATTCAGTCGTTTGCAACTTTTGGAATGTATTATGCAATCCAATGAACTGGGAAATTTCAGATGACTGTCTAGGTACAAGCACAGAGTTATAGGGAGTACAGAAATGGAGAATTATGGCACATAACGAATGTTTTGTTTATGTCATGTGTTGCACGTCTTAGTAAGTGACTAAAAGAAGACTTAGCTTTTTTTACCTATATCATTTTTATTTATTTATTTAATGGCACATTGCTATGTCCCACAGGTTACTCTGGGTACTATTTACATCCACAGTGCAGGAAGGAATTCACGAGGAATGCACTCATGTGATTACTGTGATGTTTTCTCTTCGTGTGCAATATGGATGGTAGTATTTTTGTTTTATTTCATCTTTCATCTATAAGTATTACTGTGCTAGTAGTATTAATTATTATTTTTGTTTGCTTTTCATAATGTTTTACTTCTGTTACTGTATGTAAAAACTTGGACTGCAAAAACATCATTACCCCATTGTGGTATACATAAAAGTCAATCCAACCCAATCCTATTCTATTCTATTCTATTCTATCCTATCCTATCCTATCCTATCCTATCTTATATTATTTGGCATATAAATGATAATAGAACCATTTCGGAACAGGATATCAAAGCTTCTAATTTGGCTGTTGACTAACAGTACAGGTCAAAAGTTTGGACACACCTTCTCATTCATTGTGTTTTCTTTATTTTAATGACTATTTACATTGTAGATGGCCACTGAAGGCATCAAAACTATGAATGAACTCATGTGCAGTTATTTACTTAACAAAAAAAGGTGAAATATCCGAAAAAATGTTTTATATTATAGTTTCTCCCACCCTTCTCTTTGATTACTGCTTCGCACACTCTTGGCATTCTCTCGATGAGCTTCTAGAGGTAGTCACCTGAAATGGTTTTCACATCACAGGTGTGCTTGAAGATCATTGATAGAATGCCAAGAGTGTGCATAGCAGTAATCATAGCAAAGGAAGGCTATTTTGAAGAAACTAGACTATAAAACATGTTTTCAGTTATTTCACCTTTTTTTGTCAAGTACATAACTCCAGATGTGTTCATTCATAGTTTTGATGCCTTCAGTGACAATCTACAATGTAAATAGTCATGAAAATAAAGAACAGGCATTGATTAAGGGGAAAGTGAGTCCAAACTTCTGGCCTGTACTGTATGTGGTAACTTAATAATACGCTATATTGCTTTGAGGATGCGTTTGTTTGCTTGAAGCTGTCAAATTTGCGGGGCACAGCGAGAATGTGTCATAAACATTCATTATCACTGTATAACGATAGTATTAGTTAAAAGCTCCATCGCTGGCAAAATGCATATCAATTATATTGTACATCCTTGATATTGCACAGCCCTATACAAAACGTGAAACAAAATCAATCATCTTCTTCACTTGTTGGGCGCTGTCATATAGTCAAACTGTCATGGACTTTTAAAATAAATGAATAAATGAAATTAAAAAAAATTGGCCTTCCCGACACATCTTCAAACGCAGCAAGCAGATCTACCAACTGTCAGCCAGCTGCAGACATGTTAATTCATAATGTTTTTCTTCAATTAAAGGCTAATCTAGCACGATGATGCTGTTAAAATACAAAACCCTAAACCAGTGAAGTTGGCACGTTGTGCAAATGGTAAAAAACTCACAATACAATGATTTACAAATCATTTTCAACCTACTGTTGCCATCCAAGCAACGTTATCATGGACACCCCTGCTTATTTCAGCAAGACAATGCCAAGTAATGTGTTAAAACAACATGGCTTCATAGTAAAAGAGTGTGGGTACTAGACTGGCCTGCTTGTACTCCAGACCAAGGGCGTCACTAGACCTAATACTGTACTCGGGCACACCTGGGGCACAAATAATTAATGTGAGCGTGCAAAGCGCGCAAGCAAAAACATTTTTAGCACTTATTTATCATAAAAAATACATAAATAGTGCTTTAAACAAGTGGTCCCCAACCAACGGGCTGCAGCCCGGTACCGGGCCGTGGCCCGATTGGTACGGGGCCGCAGAATAATTTTTTATTAATTTTTATTTAAAAAAAAAAAAAATATATATATATATATATATATATATATATATATATATATATATATATATATATATATATATATATATATATATATATAATTTTATTAAAACAACATAAAAAACACAATATACACTTACAATTAGTGCACCAACCACAAAAACCTCCCTTTTTCATGACAAAAACGTCCCTTTTTAATGACAAAGAAAAAAAAAAAAAAATTAAAAAAAAATGACACACCCGGTCCGCGGATACAAAAAGGTTGGGGACCACTGCTTTAAACTATGGAATCTTATCAGATTATGTTAATCTTTGATTAACCACCTGAAATTAACTAATGCATTTGACCTACTTGTGCACTTTTTTACTCCAGACTTCTAAACTGCTACTGGTAAAAGCAAAAAACGAAGAGCAATGAATCTTTTTGAAATATATATTGCAGTAATCATCTGCAAATTTAACATCTACAAAAGTAAAACAAAAAATAAAGCACCCCTACATCTCTGGGTTCTTTTATATTATTTAATTTCCATTCATGGCAATGTGGCTAATCCTATTTCAGATACACAAAACTATAAAATATACACAAAACAATAAAGCCACAGTAGTAGAATAAATGAACAACTGTTGTGTGTCTGTTCAGGGAATCATTTTCTGAGAAGTAAACTGTTACATCTCGTTTTCATTTTTGCAAAGTGGCCAATCACTCTGGACAGACATGGAAATATTACAGTAACTGTTATACAGTTGACCAGTGGTTCCCAACTGGTGGGTCGTGACATAAAAGTGGATTGTGTGTCATTTTCAGTGAGTCGCAGTCAGATGTGTGCATGAAAAAAAAATTATTTTAGGGAGAAAAAAATCTAATTGTGGCAACAAAACCACATATTTTTAGGCATTTTTCTAGTGACTATTAGTGAGTATTTTAGCAAAAGGCAAACCGACTAACAAGTTGGAGGAGGACTCAGGACAGACATGGAAATATATATTTTTTTAAATCTAAATGGGGCAACAAAACTTGATATTTTTAGCCATCTTTCTGAAAACAAATACGGAAATGTTACTATTTTTGTTAGGTGTAGAAGTGCGTGGGCCCCAAGGATGCAGAGACGTAGATGGTAGCAAACAAAGTTCGTCTTTATTTGGACGTAAGGTTGCCAAATCTATCCTTATAACACAAGGCGATGGTGGAGCACAAAACACACCATGAATGAACTGAAATAGTTGCTACCAAAAAACTAACCAAAAGCGCTGGACACAGCCAGGAAAATACTATATGGAAAAAGTAAACAAAAAATGCTAAGTATAAACATAAAACGCTAGACAAGGCTAGGGGGAAAAAACACTTCTAGAAAGAAGTAACAATCAACAAACTAAAAGAGCTAGACAAGGCTAGAGAAACAATCAAACCAGGCGAGGAGCACGAGTCAAACAAAGGTTTGCAAGCGAGCCGAAGGAGCGTACGCATGCGAGCAATACGGTGATGAGACACAAAGTTCCGGCGCTCTCATGGCGTCAGCACCCAGGTTCAATAGACCCCACTAATCAATTTCAGGTGGTTGCTCCTGCTTTGCACCAGCTGCGCTCCATACTGTGGATGAGAGACAGAATAAATATGGTGTGCCAAAAAGTACAGAAAATAAGCAACTGACAAACAACTCACCACAGTACCCCCCCGCCCCAACGGACGCCACCTGGCGGCCTACCTGGCTTGTCTGGGCATCGAATGTAAAAATCCTTAATTAAGTCTTTATCAGATATTGAAAACCCCTACCCCTTCTTTTAACATCCAGGATGGTGTTGACCGTGAATGCTGGGTGACCGTCAACCAGCCTGGGTGGAGGAGGTGGTACCTCAGGAGGACTGAGCGGGCTGGAAGAAACAGGCTTGATGCGTGACACGTGGAAAACTGGGTGGCACTTCAGAGACTTAGGGAGGCGGAGCTTGACTGCAACCCAGTTGATGATCTTGATGATGGGGAACGGTCCAATGAATCTGGGGGCCAGTTTCCTGGAATCGGTGGCCAGGGGTAGGTCCAGGGACGACAGCCAAACCTCCTGTCCCAACTGGTAGTGTGGCGCTGGTGTGCGATGACGGTTTGCTACCAGTTGGTTCCTAGCAGATGTCTTCGTAAGCGCCGCCCTGGTGTTGCGCCACGCCTGGTGAGCTCGACACAGGTGTGCCGCTACGGATAGCACGTCGGCCTTGGGTTGGGTAGAGGGAAACAGTGGTGGTTGGAACCCGAAGGCGACATGAAAAGGAGATAAGCCAGTAGCGGAATTAATGAGGGAATTGTGAGCATATTCAATCCAGGGAAGGTTCTCGGACCAAGTAGAGGGTTGCTGATGACACGTGCACCGGATGGCCGCCTCAAGGTCTTGGTTGGTCCGTTCAGTTTGCCCATTGCTCTGTGGGTGGTAGCCGGATGATAGGCTAGCAGAGGCCCCCAGCGACTTGCAGAATGCTTTCCAGACGGCCGAGGAAAACTGTGGTCCACGGTCCGATACCACATCAGAGGGGATGCCGTGTAGTCGGAAAACGTGGAGGACCAGTAGTTGGGCTGTTTCGAGGGCTGAAGGTAGCTAGGGGAGGGCCACAAAATGAGCCATTTTAGAGAATCGGTCCACAATTGTCAGGATGGTGTGGTTACCCTCAGAGGAAGGCAGGCCCGTCACAAAATCCACAGCAATATGTGACCACGGGCGGGATGGGATGGGTAACGGGAGTAACAGTCCAGCTGGTGCCTGGTGGGATGCCTTGTTCCGGGCGCAGATCCGACAAGCTGCCACAAAGACCTTCGCGTCCGTCATCATGGACGGCCACCAAAAACGCTGGGAAAGGACGAAAATGGTGCGACGAGTACCTGGGTGGCAGGCGATCTTTGATCCATGTGCACAATCCAGAACTCTGGAGCGAAGCCGAGGAACCACAAACAGTCGACCAGGTGGGCAGCCCCGAGGTGAAGCGACCGACTTGAGGGTCTCTAGGACTTGCTGCTCGACGTCCCACTGAACTCCCCCGATGATGTGACCATGGGGAATGATGGGTTCCGATGAGGGCTTTTCAAAGGATGATTAGATGCGAGACAAGGCATCAGGTTTCCCATTCTGAGAACCAGGTCTGTAGGTGATGACAAAGTTCAAACGGTTAAGGAATAGTGCCCACCTGGCCTGGCGTGGGTTCAGTCTTTGTGCTGTTCTCAGGTAGATCAAGTTCTTGTGGTCCGTGTAAATGATGAATGGATGCTCTGCCCCCTCCAGCCAATGTCTCCACTCCTGAAGAGCCAAGATGACCCCCAAAAGCTCCCTGTTGCCAATGTCGTAATTCCTCTCGGCAGGGGATAGGCGACGGGAGAAAAAGGCACAGGGGTGCAATTTCTGGTCAATGACAGACTTCTGGGAGAGTACGGCCCCTACCCCTGAGTCAGAAGCATCCACCTCGACAAAAAACTGGAGAGAACGATCAGGGTAGCAGAGAACAGGTGCAGAGGTAAACAATCCCTTTAGCTTCACAAACGCAGAATTGGCCTTGGGTGTCCATTCAAACGGGACTTTAGTAGATGTTAACCTCGTGAGTGGCTCAGCGACGAGACTAAAATTTCTAATGAAGCGTCGATAAAAATTTGAGAAGCCCAAAAATCTTTGAAGGTGCTTCCTAGAAATTGGAGGGGGCCAGTCTACTACGGCGTTAACTTTTGTGGGATCCGGTCTGAGTCTAAACCCGAGGAAAGGAATGGAAGACGAATGGAACTTGCATTTCTCAGCTTTAACGAACAGTTTGTTCTCGAGCAGACGTTGCAGGACCAACCGCACCTGCTGTACGTGTTCGTCGAATGTGGCCGAGTAAATTAATATATCGTCTAGGTAGACAAAAAGAAACCGACCTGTCATGTCCCGAAAAATGTCATTAATAAAACCTTGAAAAACACCAGGTGCATTAGTAAGGCCGAAAGGCATAACTAAATACTCGAAGTGTCCAAGAGGAGTGTTGAACGCGGATTTCCATTCATCCCCCTCTCGGATGCGAACCAGATGATACGCGTTACGTAGTTCGAGTTTGGTGAAAAATCTAGCGGGCTGTAGGGGTGAAAAAGCGGAATCTCGGAGTGGAAGAGGATACTTATTTTTTACGGTGATTTGATTAAGGGCCCGGTAACCTATACAAGGCCGTAGGGACTTGTCCTTTTCAACAAAAAAAAATCCCGCGGCCACATGTGAGGTCGATGGGCGAATAAGACCAGCAGCTAATGAGGTATTAACGTACTCCTCTAGGGTCTTAAGTTCAGTATTAGACACCTTGAATAATCGGGTAGTAGGTAAAGCCTCTCCAGCTAGCAAATCGATGCTACAATCGTAGGGTCGGTGGGGGGGCAGTGTAAGTGCTTTATCCTTACTGAATACTGCTCTTAAGTCGTGGTAGTTCTTGGGCACGTTTGTCAAGTCTATATTCTCACTGACGGCTGTAGGTGGCGGTGTGTGAGGTCCTGCGGCAGAATGGAGGAAATGTGTGTGGCATTTAACACTCCAATTAACAATAGCTGAACGAGACCAGTCTAGGTGCGGATTATGCTTCTGTAACCAGGTTATTCCTAAAACGATGGGCGCGGACTGAGAAGGTACAATATAAAAGATAATCTTTTCACTATTATTTCCAGACAAACGCAGGTTGAGTGGGAGAGTCTGGTGGGTAATATTGGCTAATAAACGCCCATCTAGAGAATGCACTTTCATGGGAACATGTAGTCTAACAACAGGGATCATGTGGAGTCGCATAAAATCAACATCCAAAAAATTATCATCAGCCCCCGAGTCAATAAGAGCGCAAATGTCAATTTGTTTGTTAGACCAAGAAAGTGTATCTCACAGTTGTATTCTGCCTGCTGTCAGTGAAGGAGAACGGCGACCTCTGGTGGATGTGTCTTCTGGTGAACGAGTGCGACCTCTTGGCCGTGTGGTGGTGTGAGGTAGTTCCTTGCAGCGGGAGATGTGGTGGTCTGCAGAGCCGCAGTAAAGGCAGAGTCTAAGGCGAACACGACGCTCTCTTTCGGCGGTTGAGAGTTGGCGGGCTCCTAATTGCATGGGTTCATCTCGCTGCCAAGGTGGAGTGGTGTGTTCTGGGATGAATTGCTCTGATTGGTTGATGGCTGGTCTAGCAGGCGCTGATTGGCTGCTGGTTGAAGCTTGTTTACCCCGCCAGGTCCTCCTCTCTTCCAGTAGGCGGAAATCTATCTGCACCGCCGTTTCTATGAGATCGTCAAGACTTGCCGGAGGAGGCATCGAGATTAACATATGACGAATCTCGTCGGTCAATCCCATGTGGAACGCATCCAACAACGCAGAGGGACCCCAGTCGCAATCGGCAGCCAAGGTGCGGAACTCGATCGCGTACTCCGCGACCCGTCGTGAGCCCTGGTGCAGCCGGAAGAGGGACCTAGCTGCTTCTCTGCCTGGGAGTCGTTGTTGGAAAATCTGTTTGAGAGACTTGAAAAAGGTTGTGTATGTGGAAATGGCGGTGGTCTGACGGTTCCACTCCGCTGTTGCCCAAGTGCCCGCTCGGCCAGACAGGTGAGTAATGACGAAAGCTACTTCAGCCCGTTCAGAGGTGAATGATGAAGCATTAAGCTCAAAATGTAGCTCGCATTGAGTCAAGAAATGTCTTACGTCACCTCCCTCTCCGGAAAATCGTTCTGGACGGGCCAGCCGTATATTGCTGCTTGTATCGGGCATAGTAGGTTGAGTGGATGCCAGGTCAGGTACGGTGGTCGAAGTGGGTACTACTGCGGCTAGTACCTGGGTTAGGCGCTCCAACATAGCGTCTTGCCGCTCCGACAATCCCTGTAGGCCGCGGCCCAAGTGGTCTAGCTGATCACTCTGCTGGTTGATACGCTGGGCCTGGCCTTGTAGTGCCCATTTTAGGGATTCGGCCTCTGCGTGTTCCATAGTTATGGCCGGAACTTTTCTGTTTGGTGTAGAAGTGCGTGGGCCCCAAGGATGCAGAGACGTAGATGGTAGCAAACAAAGTTTGTCTTTATTTGGACGTAAGGTTGCCAAATCTATCCTTATAACACAAGGCGATGGTGGAGCACAAAACACACCATGAATGAACTGAAATAGTTGCTACCAAAAAACTAACCAAAAGCGCTGGACACAGCCAGGAAAATACTATATGGAAAAAGTAAACAAAAAATGCTAAGTATAAACATAAAACGCTAGACAAGGCTAGGGGAAAAAAAACACTTCTAGAAAGAAGTAACAATCAACAAACTAAAAGAGCTAGACAAGGCTAGAGAAACAATCAAACCTGGCGAGGAGCACGAGTCAAACAAAGGTTTGCAAGTGAGCCGAAGGAGCGTATGCATGCGAGCAATACGGTGGTGAGACACAAAGTTCCGGCGCTCGCATGGCGTCAGCACCCAGGTTAAATAGACCCCACTAATCAATTTCAGGTGTTTGCTCCTGCTTTGCACCAGCTGCGCTCTATACTGTGGATGAGAGAAAATAAGCAACTCACAAACAACTCACCACAATTTTATCTGGAAACAAAACCAGATGCTTTAGCTGTAGCCATTTTTCTGGTGACAAAACAAGATTATTTTAGTCAAAGTCACACCGATTAACAAGACAAGTCTAATGTGCTATTTTTCTGTGAAATAAACTTGAAAAAATTTGGCTCACGACTTGATGATATGGAAAAATGTTTTTCTTCCTGAAGATAAACATTTTGAGAAGCACTCAACTCACACATGCTTACTCCAAATCATCATTGATGCAGAAGTCCTGAGCAGATTCAGCAGACAATAACCAAAATTATGTTTCATGTTCATTGGAAATTCCCCCGACAGCTCGTACAGCAAATGAATGTTTATCTTGATACAAGGAATAACGTTAGCTAATTTAGCATCAACTTAAGACAATGATGCTTACATCTCTCATTCCTTCCTGCTTCTTCCCTGCTGCGGGCGAATAACTTTCTGATATCCATCTAGGAGTTACAGTTTGAGTCAAATCAAAATCAAAATAATTTAATTAACAAATTGTTGTTGGCTAACGTTACTTACCTCAGCAGTGATTCACATCCCCCCCCCCCTCTCTCTCTCTCTCTATATCTCTCTCTCTCTCTCAACGGAAGTCTCCACATGTGAATAAATTACCATATTAATTAGCCATGTGCTCATTGTTACGTGGAGTGAATACAGTAGCAATCAATTACCATACTAAGTAGTATGTGCGCTGTTGTCTATGTTATGTAGGCTTAAAACTCTGAAGCTTTTTTTTTAATTGGTGACATTTTTAGTGGGGCACTGCAGATCAACACTGGGGCACATGCCCCAGTGAAATCTGTGTGGCGACGCCCCTGCCCCAGACCTGTCTCCCGTTGAAAATGCGTGGCATAATATGAAGCGTAAAATACCACAAAGGAGACGCTGGACTGTTGAATAACTTAAGCTGTACATCGAGCAAGAATGGTAAAAAATTCCACCTAAAAACTGTAAAAAATTGGTGTCCTCAGTTCCCAAACATTTTCTGAGTTTTGTTAAAAGGAAAAGTCATGTAACAGTGGTAAAAATGCTCCAAGGCCAACATTTTTCCAATGTGTTGCTGCCATTCAATTCTAAGTTAATGGTTATTTGCAAAAAAAAGAAGTTTCCCAATTCGAACATGAAATATCTTGTCTTTGCAGTCTGTTCAATTGAATTTAAATTGAAAAAGATTTGCAAACCATCGTATTCTGTTTTTATTCACTAATTGCACAATGTGCCAACTTTACTGGTTTTGTAAAATGTAACTGTCACCATTAAAAAAATGGTTATGTTGTTGATCAGCAGCCCAGGATGCAGAGACGGCAGGCAGAGTGAAGGTGAACATGTATATTAGGACAAAAACAAAAATAGTGCCACAATGGAACACTATGCAGAGTGAGTGTACAAACCACAATGATATGTCTTTCAATGCTGGCATGAAAATCATCTTGATTGGCAACCAAGAACAGGTGTGTCAGAATCAGGTGAGGGAGCCAGTGCTCAGACAGAAGCAGTGGCAACAAGGGGGAAAACAGGGAAAATGGAACTAAACTAACAGACAGCTGGACAGAGAATAAACAAAATCAGGAGACTAATCATGTTTGTTGTTTGAAAAAAATTATACATAGCAAATCAAATGTTTTTTGCACGAATCTGCAGGAATTTACAGTAATTCATGATGCGGTTTATTGCATTTATGTGACATTCACTGTCAGTTTTGTTACAAAGCAGAATTTTTTTCTCTCCATGCCACCTGACAGATGCTGTTGTTATGCACTCTGTTGAAAGGAGAAGGAAAAAGGGCATGGAAACCATTTTCCTTCTCCTCTCATCTTTTTTTTTTGCTCAAACTTTTAACTAGTTGGACTTTAGTTGAACAGAAAACCTATCTTCAAAAAAAAAAAAGTCCTGCGTCACGCATCATCTGAAGGAGTTGACTCCAAGGACAGCGGCGATGTTTACATGTGTGTAGCACATTGTTTGATGAGTGGCGCAATCTGTTTCCACTTATTTGAAGAAGGAGAGAGAAGGGATTAGGGTCCAAAGGGAACCGCAGTAGACATAAACACGTAGAGGCTATTAAGCGCCATTCCCCTGGGCCCGTCCTCCTGTGTTGAATTCCCAACTTGACAAATATATTCTCCAATTTGACGTGACACGGCATACTCAAAATTATTTTGTTTTTTACTGAGTCATTCACAATAATTAATTTCTATCCCGGAGACGTGAATGAAACCGGCAGACTCAATTTAAATGAAAGGCTCGCAAATGAAAGCATCTAATTTCCGCAGGCATCTTTTGCTTGCTGTTATTGTGTTGAGTGTGATGAAAAGTAGCTCTAATCAGCCATAATGGATGCAGCACTATTAGGTCGCCTTGCTCTCAATTAGTGAAAGTCTATTTATTCACAAGCTTGTCTTACAGTAAGCTAGAAAACATATTTTTTTGAAAGTTGTGTTTTTTGTTTTTTATCAGAGTAAATCCACACTGTTGTCTTAAACACTTTTAGAAGCATTCTTTTACACTTAAATTGTAGTTATTTCTAACATTATCTTAATTTCTTAGGGTGACTCTTGGCTGCACACTTCCAGTATGTCATGATCCGTGGTCCGGATAATGTTTTGCATTTTCTATTAGTTTTTTTGGACTCCTTTAGTTCCTGTTTGTGCACCTTTTGAGTTTGTTTTGGTTGCCATAGTTGCTCACTGTGTTCACATGTCTCTGATTAGTGTTTCCCCGCTCACCTGCTTCCCGAGCACTAATCAGAGGCATTATTTAAGCTTGCCTTTGCTGGTCTGTCGATCTGACGTCAATATTTGCTTCATGCAACCTGCTACGTAAGTCTTGTTTGTTTCATGCCACAGTTACCTGAGTCTTGTTTGTCCCTAGTCCTTGCATTAGCTCCAAATGCAATCAACACATTGTGCCTTTGCCTTGTGTTCTGTTTTTTTGTACTACTTTGATATTTTCGGGAATAAATCATGTTCCGACCTGCACGCCTTGTCCGGAGTGGTCCGTCTGCATCCCGGGAGAACGAACCCCGCAACAAGCTTCAGAAACCCCGTCGTGGCGCAGTACATGCATGTTAGATTTCTTTGTTCAATAAGACGTCAGCTTCTATGTGCTGCTATGTCAAGTTTAATCTTCTCAGGGCTTTCAAAATCAGGAGTGCAGGCCCATTAAACCCGTTTTTCTTAACCACAGGGCTGTTACAAAATATCTATTTTCATCTGTTGTCCGAATGGGCCGCAGCAATTAACAAACTGTTCCACCACTTGTGGCAGTAATGATTAATATCAAACAGAAGAAGTCTGGAGAAGTTTCTTCAGTGCAAAAATTATGACTACAGTCGTGAGCCTGTATTTTCATTTGCACTTAAATTAAATTGACAGTTTCGTTGGAAAAATATTTATTCGTTAATCAGAACGCTGGGGTGGGGGATCCGAGCCTGGTCCCCTGGAGAGAGGGTCCAGACTGAGGCCAAGGGAAAAAACTCATAGCCATAGCAGACATAAACATGTGTGTCAGAGGGAAACATCAAAGAACACAAAGGACATTAAAGACATTAAAAGGCCAGAGCTGATGCACCCAGCCACTTCTATACACAGCCACAAAAGTAAAACAACAATAGCAAAAAACGTATACACTGTGGTGACTTCTCTGGTGTTCCACGCCATCGTCTGCTGGGGTGGGGGGAGCATGGCCAGAGACAGGATCAGGTCCAACAAAGCAACTAAGAGAGCCGACTCCACCCTCGGCCGTCCACTAACTCTCAGCCAGTGCCCAGTCCGCATGGATGTGCGAGGATGCGTGTAAGGAAACCGAAGTGTCCGATACGTGCTCATTCAGCCAAGACAATGTGAAGCTTATCTGTCCCGGTGCTCAGCGCTTCAAATTTTATTGATCCCAGAGGGGAAATTAAAATTTTCAGCACAATCCCATTTAAGATCAGACAAACATTACAGGGAGACAGAATAGGATCGCAGATGGGTCTGCCAACTTCCCGCGCCCCTTACAAAAAAGGTGAGATACAGGTAAACAGGGCGGGGGTTGCCAAGGGAAAAAACGATCAGCCTGACCAACATCTATGGTTCAATAAATAATCTTTATAATTAACACATGGTTTTATATCATTTGAAAGGGCTGTAAACTGTGAGTACGGTAAGTTAGATTTAATTATTTAATATGATTAAAATCAACAGTAGGATTGAAGGGTTAATATTTGAGTAGGGCCCAGGCCCCAGAGTAGTGGAAAAGTGGGGCCCGAGGATCAAAAAGGTTAAGAAACCTTACATTAAAATATGTTAAGAATGGGGCCGTTTATTTCACCAATGAGATTTCAGATTCACCTCGAATGCCACATGCCTTCAACCTGTTAGTGACCCCAGCAACAACAAACTCGCACCAACGGCTGATAACCCACCCTGCGGATGTGAGGAAGACCCCCGCAAAAATCTGCAGATCCAGAAAACATCCCAGGGAGGGTACTGAGGGAGTGTGCCCACCAACTCACTGAGGTTGAGTGGGACATTTTTAACACCTCGATCCAACTATCCTTCTGCTCCTCTGTTTGAAGACAGTGTCCATCCTTCCTGTACAAAGGAGCACAGTGATTGGTGACCTGATTGATAGATGGACCAGAATGATCACTAGTACCAAGAACCGCCCCACTGCTGAGTAGCCCAGCCAGCCCTCAGCCACCTGGAGAGCAGGAACTCCTCTGCCCACCTGCTCTTCCAGACTTCACCTCTGCCTTCAACATCATCATCCCGCAGACCCTGGTGAAGGAGCTGGACATGCCAACGCTGAGTTTCTCACTGGGGAACAGGGTCCTGGACTTCCAGGCCAACAGACCATAGACTGTCTGGATCCACAACACCTCAGCAGGGATGTGTGCTGAGCCCCACTTCTCATCACACTACTGACCTATGACTGCACTGCTAAACATTTCAGCTGTCACATTGTAAAGTTTGCAGTAGCATTGTGGGACGCCTCAACGATGAATTCGAGAAAAGAGAGAAGATAGAACATCTGGTGGCTTGGTTTGGAAGCAATAACCATTGCATCAATTTAAAATAGAACCAAGAAGTTGGTGGCAGACTTCAGGAAGGTCAGCTGGGCAAGTGGTTTCCATCTTGAGGTATCTTGGAATTCATCTATCCAGGGACTACACCGGGAGCCACAAGACTTAATGTCTGCTCAGGAAGGCACACCAGCATATACTTCCTAAGGTCGCACCGTTAGCACCAGCATAACAATGTGACACTGCAACTGCAGGGCTCTCTACATCTCCAAGGATCCCCCCCACCTTGCACATCCTCTCTTTGACCCCCGTCCCCTCACACATGGTGCTACAGAGCATCCATAGTAGGACCACCAGATTGAGGAACAGCTTCTTTCTGGAAGCTGTTAAACTGCCGAACTCTGCGTTGCAGCAATAGTGCAGCAATAAATTTGTGTTTTATCATACTCCCGCCTTCTTTATTGTGACGTCTGCATTTGTTCCTTTGGTCTTTGTCTTCAGTTCATTTGTCCTCTGTGAGGGGCGGACCTTGAGGCACACCTGCAACTAATTAGCCTGTTAGTATTTAAGCTTGTCACTGACAGTTTGGCCTTCATTGTCTCCTGAACTCTTCACGTCTCATGCGCCCGCTTCGCCTCGCCAGTCCTGGTACGTTGGTCGCTCCTTAGTCCTGATATCCCTTACCTCTTTGTGTTTCCCTCCTAGCCTCCCTGAGGTAGAGAAGACATTTTTGTTGGACTCAGTGCCTGTTTCGGTCTGTGATACATGGTGTGTGCTTCTGCCCCATCGGCTTTTGGTACCCCTTTTTTGACTAATTAAAATAAATCCTTTTTGTAATAAAACCTTTCCTCCGGTCTCTGCATCCTGGGGTAAACTCCTTGACCGATACCTTAACAAATAAATAACATTCCCTCTCACCCACTCAGCAGTAGTATACATCCCCAATATGAGAAATGCCTCTCCCTTTTGCATTTGTGTACATTATTGATGGTGTGTATAGTTGTGACATAGGAAGTCCCCACTCAAGGCTCGGGTACTGAATGATATTGTAAATTGTCTTGATCCTAGCCAAACAATACACAGTGTATGCAAATAACATGTAAATACAGGAAGGAATACAATTATGCGGGGATTTTGTCCACCCTCCTTTTGTCTCCAACATTGTACAAAATTGTCTTACTGCTATCAAAATGATTAACCAAAATTCTGGAATCTACTGGAATCAATAATTATTTTGGACCTATTCAACGAAAACAAAGGCCCATATTTCATTTAACAATCCCTCTGTCCTCTTACCAAGCAGCTGTATTGTCCAGCTGCAAAGCGTCTCAGACGCCAAGCACATATTGAACATACTTTTGTACATGCCAGTTCAACAAAGTGTTCTTAAAAAAAAGTATTAGTGAGCGATACAAGAAGTGATCAGTGGGAAAACGTTTACAGAATATGTATCTAATAATGTGCAAAAATAAAATATTTGGAATGTTTGGGAAAGTTTCAATGTCAACTGGCCAAAACAGTCAGAAGGTAATAAGACATGCACACAAACAAACTGTGGATAGTTAAATACTTGGAAAGTTCCTTGGAATGTTACCATTTTAGTGAACAATGAACCTCTAAAGCAACTCTTGTGGAGGAAGAAAAGGAATGTTTTGCTTTTTATTCGGTTTTGCAACAAGTATTTCACAAGGAATGGTAAAATAAAATGGTAAATGGTTGTGCTTGTATAGCGGTTTTCTACCCCCTTTTAAGGAACCCGAAGCGCTTTGACAGTATTTCCACATTCACCCATTCACACACACATTCGGGAGCTGCCATGCAAGGCGCTAACAAGGACCTATCAGGAGCAAGGGTGAAGTGTCTTGCTCAAGGACACAACGGACGTGACGAGGATGGTAGAAGGTGGGGATTGAACCAGTTACCCTCAGATTGCTGGCACGGCCAATCTCCCAACTTCGCCACGCCGTCCCCAAGGAGGCACCTCACAAGGCAGAAGAAGTAATTAGCGTTATGGACGATTGTTTTGTGGTTTTACAGTGGTTAACTTCTTTTTAGACTTTGGTGAGGGTTAAGAAACTTGCGTTGAAACGTTTTTGAAATAATGTCCCTATATTAAAGTTAACACTGTGAGCCTAATTTAGTAGAGGGCTTGCATGTACGAAAACACGTACAAACATGATAGCACACGCAAAACTGTTCTACTAAACATGTGCATTTTTGCAAAGTGGATTGTGTCTGTTAAGTAAGCAGACTGAGGTGTGCAATCCATTTTGCGTCTCTGTCTTCATTAATATGCAAACTATATGAAATCAACAAAATGCCCACAAAACTGGGAGGGAATATGTACATCTAATTATTTAGCACGCGCAAACAGATTCATCAACACTCATCACATTTTGCAAGCACTACTTTATGTGTTATTGAGCTTGTGTGGGAAGAACGTACAAGTTGACACAGTTCCTCACACAGATGCAGGATCAGAGCTTGCGCTGCCCAGACAGACAATGTACAGATGAGAATCTGTGTGTGAGGACGGTCAGAAATAAAAAATTATTAGACATATTCTCTATTGAGCAACATAATTTTAAAACGTTATGTATGCTAGAGGACTTAAGGGGTGATTAAAATAAATTCAATTGATGCATTTTGGTGTCATTCCATTTGGTGTCTTTTAGTCCTGTAGTTTTTAATGGTGTTCTCACCCCCCGCATAGAATACACAGTACAGGCCAAAGGTTTAGACACACCTTCTCATTACATGTGTTTTCTTTATTTTCATGACTATTTACAATGTAGGTTGTCACTGAATCCTTTAAAACTATGAATGAACACATGTCGAGTTATATACTTAACAAAAAAGGCGAATTAACTAAAAACATGTTTTGTATTCCACTTTCTTCAAAATAGCCACCCTTTGCTCTGATTGCTTTTTTTCACACTCTTGCCATTCTCTTGATGAGCTTCAAGAGGTAGTCACCTGAAATGGTTATCACTTCACAGGTGTGCTTGAAGCTCATCGAATGACAAGAGTGTGCAAAGTAGTAATCAGTGCAAAGGGTGACTATTTTAAAGAAACTAGAATATAAAACTTGTTTTCAGTTATTTCACCTTTTTTTTGTTCAGTAAATAACTACACGTGTTCATTCATAGTTTTGATGCCTTTAGTGACAGTCTACAATGTAAATAGTCATGAAAATAAAGAAAATGCATTGAAGAAGGAGAAGGTGTGTCCAAACTTTTGGCCTGTACTGTATAGATCATTATAATGTTTCTTAAAACTTATTTAAATGTGTATTTTTTTGTGTCTCGAGTGGAGTAGGTGCAGCCTCTCTCTAAAGAGCACACTTTTGGCAGAAAAAAAAAGTGGTGTCATTGTAAATGATCTACAATTACAGAGCCTAACTACTTCTAAAATGCCCAAAAAAGTGGTACATGTCTCCTGCATGTTTGAAAACTTAGCTAACGCTGTGATCCATGAGTGTGTAGTAAATGAGAGAGTATCTTTGTGTTGATGGCCCGTATCGAAATGGTAAAATGGTAAACGGTTGTACTTGTATAACGCTTTTCTACCCCTTTTTAAGGAGCCCAAAGCACTTTAACAGTATTTCACATTCACCCATTCACACACTGATGGCGGGAGCTGCCATACAAGGTGCTAACCAGGACCCATCAGGAGCAAGGGTGAAGTGTCATGCTCAAGGACACAACGGACGTGACTAGGATGGTAGAAGGTGGGGATTAAACCAATAACCCTCAGATTGCTGGCACGGCCACTCTCCCAACTTTGCCACGCCACATAGAACACACAAAACCCTCATTTAAATAAGGCTGTATGCACTATTTTATCATTGCACATGCGGTGTTAGTAAATGAAATGCCTACTTATAGTACACATATTTCATAGAGTGCACACGCGTGGTGTTTGGATCTTAGTAAATCAAGCCCTCTGTGTTTTGTATTGTTTCTATTTTTGTTGTATGGAATATTATATTGTATTGTACGGAATATGTACTGAACTTTTGGTAACTTGTAAAATTCGATGTTATGTTATGTTTTGTTAAACGGTAACCTTATTAATTGCCTGCTAAATATGCATATATTTATTTTGGAGTCAGTTTGACACAGATTTACCCAACCAACAGTTGTTACATGGCCTTTCCTTTTAACAACACTCAGTAAACGTTTGGGAACTGAGGAGACCAATTATTTACATTTTTAAGGTAGAATTATTTCCCATTCTTGCCTGATGTACAGCATAAGGTATTCAACAGTCTGGGGTATTGTGGTATTTTACGCTTCATATTTTCAATAGGAGATAGGTCTGGAATACAGGCAGGCTAGTCTAGTACCCGCACTCTTTTACTATCAAGTCACACTGTTGCAACACGTGGCTTGGTTTTGTCTTGCTAAAATAAGCAGGGGCGTCCATGATAACGTTGCTTGCATGGCAACATATGTTGCTCCAAAACCTGAATGTATTTTTCAGCATTAATGGTTTCTTCATAGATGTGTAAGTTACCCATGCCTGTGGACACGTCATCCACCGTTTCCAAAAACAATTTTAAATGTGGACTTGTCAGAACACTTTTCCACTTTGCATCAGTCCATCTTAGATGAGTTCGGGAGTTCTGGGTGTTGTTGATAAATGGCTTTCGCTTTGCATAGAAGAGTTTTAACTTGCACTTACAGATGTAGCGATGAAGTGTTGTTGCTGATAGTGGTTTTCTAAAGTGTTCCTGAGTGACATCCTTTGCACACTGATGTCGCTTTTTAATGCAGTACCACCTGAGGGATGGAAGGTCCCTAATATCATTGCTTACGTGCAGTGATTTCTCCAGATTCTCTGAAACTTTTGATGATATTAGATGGTGAAGTCCCCCTAATTTCCTTGCAATAGCTTATTGAGAAATGTTTTTCTTAATCTGTTTGATGATTTGCTCACGCACTTGTTCACAAACTGGTGACCCTCACCCCATCCTTGTTTGTGAATGACTGAGTATTTGATGGAAGCTGCTTTTATACCCAATCATGGCACCCACCTGTTCCCAAATAGCCTGTTCACCTGTAGGATGCTGCGATGAGGTGGCGACTTGTCCAGGGTGTACCCCGTCTTCCGCCCGATTGTAGCGGAGATAGGCGCCAGCGGCCCCCGCAACCCCAAAAGGGAATAAGCGGTAGAAAATGGATGGAAGGATGGACCTGTGGGATGTTCCAAATAAGTGTTTGATGAGTATTCCTCATCTTTCTCAGTCTTTTTTGCCACTGGGGCCATTTCTTTTAAACTTGTTGCAGGCATCAAATTCCAAGTAACAAATGTTTGCAAAAATATAAAGTTTTCCAGTTCGAATGTTAAGTATCTTGCCTTTACAGTCCATCCTATTGAATATAGGTTAATAAGGACTTGCAAATCATTGTATTCTGTTTTTATTTATATGGGAAACTTATCACTTTCCTCTGGCACTGTTCCCCTAGCATTCACAAAGGCGGTTATTCATCCTCTCCTTAAAAGACCTAACCTTGATCCTGACCTCATGGTAAACTACCTTCCCTTTATTTCAAAAATCCTCGAAACACTTAGTGTCTAACAATTGTTGCGTTTTGGTCCAGTCTTCTTCCTGTAACCCCCCAGATTCGCTAGATGACACACAAGCTGGTTATAAATGAATCCCAGGCAGAGTTGCTCATTTTGATATTATATTACCAAAGCTTTGGGAGACCAATCTAGATACAACAACCTTTCAATCGCATTGCCCAAATTGATCTGCTCTACTACGGAAGTTTTCCCCTCTTACTCCTTCTCACCCGCCCCCCTTCTTCTCCTCTCCCCCTCCTTGCCTGGGACGGTTGAGATAAAAAGAATGTTATTACTTCTCGCTACATTCCAACTATCAAGGCCTATGCATGGCCCATACTTAGCTATTCTAAAATATGACTAGGATTTAAAAAGATATATATCTCCATCAATCCCCCTTCAGATCTTCTACAAAAGATCTCTTAACACAATTACAATACTTCTAAAGCACCTGCCCCACATTACTGTTTTAGCAAGCTCGCACTAAAAAGCCTAGTTATATGTGAGATGGATGGAGGGAGTCCACGTCAAAGTTGTCATGGTCAGCGAGGGAAAGTAGCAATTCTCGAAAGTCATCACTTTGCTTGACCCCCTTCAGAGACATAGCAAACCCAGAAACAGGGTGGGGTTGACAGTCTACGGCTCTAACAATGATGCGGGTGCAAAGCAACCGCATGAGGCTAGAGTGGCCGATAAAACTGCAAGAGAGACCAGGACAGACCTAATTAGGTCAGTCCACCTGCCAAAGGTGCCTTGAAGCCAATCTTTGAAGGGATCAAAGACTCCGGACACTTCAGTAAGTTCCCTAGACAGGGATTGGAGGCCCTCTAAGGCCCTCTGGACCGAGCCATCGGGGTCGGTATTGTTTGGAATGAAGGTAAATCATTGGTCACCAAACATTGCACACACACCTTCTTCCTTGGCTAGGATGCGGTCAAGGGCTACGCGGTTCTGGATGGCCATGAGGGAGGTTGGGGCAAGTTGTTCAGCAAGTCCCTCAACAGCGTCACGAGTCAGGTTGGTCAGTCTTAACAGATTATAAAAACATAGTTAATGCGCTCTACATTTTTAGTAGCAGTCACAGGGAAAATAGCACCAATGATAGGAAGGTTATCGACACCTGCACAGGATTCACACCACAATTTATGTTGTCCAGGGACCCCCCATTGCATCAAAGTAAACACCATCAGAGTTTCTCATCAAATCAAAAGAGCCCCTCACACTCCTTTTAGCTAGAACATGACGGCGTCGGCGGGAAGTTAAAGAGGCCGCTGAAACAGGAGTTCCAAGGGGTGTTAATTTGGAACCCACTAGGGTGAGAGGGGTCACCAGTCTAACCATAGCACAAAGCCCAACGGCTGCTGTCGGGATTCTAATGTACAATCTGTGCTCCCCACAATACCAGAATAAGTCAGCCCGTGCCCAAGGGCCTATTTTTGAGCCCTCTATCAGTGTGGTGCACCAGGAAGGGTCAATGTCACCCAATTTTTGGGGGGACAAAGAGGGTCCTGTGAATTGAAAACACGTGTAATTCATCTTTTGGGCAACAAAGGGAAGAAGTCGGGTGGACTTGTCAACAGGAGGGTACACACTAGTCAACAAATTGCACCTTAGCGGCGTGGGTTCAGAAAACAAGGAGATAAGACACTTTCAGCCATTTTTGTCAGTCCACTTAAAAGGGGCGGGGTAAGTGTGGGGAAAGGGACGTCCAGCGGAACAAGCAACACAATCGCCCATGTTTTGGCTCTTGGCCTTGCTAGTCATCCACCTCAGCCACAGGTTGCCTGTACCCGCTCCTAGGGTCAAAGCTACCAGATCTTCAGTGGTGATGTCATTAGTATATACAGATGTGAAAACCTTTGAAACTTCACCGAGGTGGAGTGGCACTTTAAGTTCTACAGAGGGGGCAGAGGTAGTTAACGCCCTCTCAAGGACATTCATTTTAATAATCCCTTTAGAGTCTAAACCAGTCTGGTCAACCCCCAACACAACATAAAACGGGTTGGTGCCAAATGGGCACGACACCCAGGTTGGCAATTGTAAGGGCAAAGGGGTTCTAGGAACGATCAAAATTCCTCTGGAAGGTCCTCTCTTCCCGAATAGTTTTGATGTAATACTATGGGCTAGTGGGATTCCAATGCCCTGTGTAGTGGGTTACCTGCTTCCACCAGGGGCACCTCACCCTAGAGTATGTATTCTGCTTCTGACACCAATAGCTCAGGGTTGCGTCGTATCAAAAATAGAGGTTACTACCACGGTAATAGCTACTATGTCCCACGCAATCAATCACACTGCACAGGTCAAAAAAGTAAGTCTTGCTGTCCCCCTTGATCCAGTCTATTTCAAGTCCGCCCTATGTTCTAAGACACTTGTCAGTCACTGTCATCAGGAAGGAAGGACTTTGGCACAAGGACATTAGAACAAGCCTAAGTACCAGTCTGTCAGGGAATACTGCTGGATGTAACATCCTGCCTTTCGTCTATCAAAATCAGAGTAATTTAGGTAACGAAATGGGCATAAACATCAAACTTTTCACTTATTGTGACGACACCAATAGTTATGCTGAAAACATGTAAGAGAAGTTGTATAACATTGAGTACATAGGTTGGCCTCAAGTAAGGATATATGATAGCTTTGGATATATGATACAGCAGTTGAGATGGTCTGGTAGATCTACACGATGGTAGACGGCAGCTCAACGTGGGGAGAGCTCTCTCGGCATCGTCTTCTGGGCTGTGAGACTATGTGTGTAAGTTCTGCTAGGGGGTCGAGTGGGGCCGAGGATGTGGCGATGACGGCAGTGGCATCTGCCAGTCGAAGGGCGTGAGACGTCCGTTCCACGACCTTGAAGGGACCGGTCCACCTGGGCTCCGTCCGCTTGTCCCTGATGACCCTAATCTTGACCCACTCTCAGCGGGTGGAACGGAATTTGGAGTGGCGTGCTGTCATTCTCGAATCTGCACAGAAGATCTGGCACATAATTCTGAATTTGCCCAACGTACCATTTTGGTTTTAAGCTGATTCCTCCTTCCAGGGGGCGGCTGGACCTGGGAAGGGCCGATCTGTGTGCAGTTCAAAGGGTGAAAAAACAGTTTTGTTCATGGACATTCGAATGGTCATTAAAGCCAATGGTAACGCATCAATCAAATTCAATTTGGTCTGTGCACAGATTTTAGCCAATTTGTTTTGATTCTTGTTCATTCTCTCGACCTTACCTTGGGAATGAGGATGGTACACCGAACCTAAACTGTGTTCTAGTCTGAGAGCCTTTTCGACCAAGGCTAAGTGAGCATTATTTAAAATGGGTGCCGTTATCTGACCTAATCTTTTTGGGGTGACAATGTTGGGTTATTAGTCATTAACAAGCCATTTTATTACTGATTTTGCATCATCTTTTTAGGTTGTGGTTGCTTCCGGCCAACCACTGTAATTGACAACGCAAGTCAGCAAGTACTTTTTCCCTTGTACCTGATTGATCATATCAATGAAATCACAAACTTTACATAAATATTACCTCACCTCCTCCATATTCCAAATGACTCTACTAAACCATTATCGATGTGCAAAATCGTTATTTTCAAATTAAATTTAGTTACAACTTTTTACCCACTGAAAAAAATGTTAAAACTACTCCACTTCCCCCTTCTGGCAAATCCCACCTCGCCCTGACAACAGTCATGTCTACATCAAATCATGGCACCTTCTACATTCCTGTTGTGACAACCAAGAGAGTAACCATTGGGAAACTTAGCCACCCTGCTAACCTAAACAATCTCATTCCTAACTTGTCCTAATCAAAGCCAACATCGAAGCCTGTCAATAACACCATTAGGATGGGTCTATTGAATGTCAGGTCTCTGAATAACAAATAATTTTTAGTCAATGATTTTATTACCACTTCTAAACTTGACTTTATGTTTTTACCTGAAAAAAAAAAGTTAAAACTATGGAATGTGTCAGAGTCGGATGATTGTCGATTTTGTTGTAAGGAGTCTGAATCCACCCTCAACTCCTACCCTTTCTGTTTCTGAAAAAGGGACTGTGTTTGTAATACTTTTACTTTCAGAAACATCTAAGAAAAAGTTTAGCTGATAGTGAAGTAAATTATTCAATATGGTGAAAGCGACAAAATATGCTAATATTTATATTGACACAAATGCTAGAAAAACACTAACCTTTTGGCGGATGCTTTTGCAATAGTAACCACACCTAGTGGCCACATTAATTCGTTAAGTCAAGCTCATGTTGTAGAAAGTTGAATGATGCGGAGACGTTTGTTACCGAATATTTTCTATCAGGTTCTGTCTTGACGACTTTGTGCATGTAATAAGCAACTGTAATTATTTGATTTGCTTAAATGTCATGTGTAGTTTTAGCTCAGCTGTTGTGTAGCTGCTAGCTCCTTGTAGCCTACAATCGGGGTGTCCAAAGTGCAGCCCATAGCTATGTGCTTAACAGACAACTGAAACAATTAAAAATGTGGTATTTGTGTTTCGGTTTCATCATTAGACCTAAGTCTTTGGTTTTCGTAGGCGGGACAGAGAGCAAGGGAACAATGTGGGACAGCATTTGTGTCCGTCTTATACCATGTTAGTTGTTGCAAAGATATGTCAACATGAGCAGCCACTCCTTGAGTTCCAACATATATATATAAAAAGGAGTCAAAAGGCCTCCTGGTATGAGTCGTTTGCTTGTGATCATAACAAATGGCGGGTCGGGTGGTGGTGCACACGGAAACAGCTCAGTCAGCCAGGGTTTTCACTGATAGAACAGTTGCAGCAGGAGTTGGGGTACTCAGCAGGTGTCAGACATTTCTGGAGCTCCAGGCTGTGGTATGAGCTCATGCTCATGGAGGAGCCTTGATAGTGGTGCCGCAGCTTGGTGGCCGGACCATCAGGCAACACCAGGAAAGTCCTTTCTGTGCGATATTGAATGTCAGGGCACAGTTTGTAAAGCAGGTCATTACTAAGCAGGCACGGTGTGTGCAGGTCGACCACAAAGGGGTGCTTCAGTGTGTGTCCAGCAATTTGAACCGGTATTGGTTTGGTGACAGGTAATTTTCTTGTGACCTCAGCGAAGCCTTCGACCTACAAAAGGGAAGCACACAGTTTCTTTGGTACCTCTTCATTCGGAGATGAGTGGGTGGCACCAGTGTCAATCACAAACTGATAACATTGTCCATTGACACTTATGTCTAGCATGGGGTCTGTCTGTATTTCCTGCTGGGGCTTCTGTTGTGGGCGCCATCTGCCATGCCTTTGTGTTTGTCTGGCGGCATGACGGGACCTTTCCCGTTCGGAAATGTTGGGACAGTCTTGAATCTAGTGACCAGGTTGGTCACAGGCGAAACAGTTTCCACCCTTGAAGCACCGCGTTGTCCACCACCCGAGTCCATCTGTTTTGTCTGACGTCTGTTGAGGATTCTTTTGTCCGCCTGCTTGAACAAAAAAGGAAGGTCACCCACTGCTGAATATACTTTAGCTGATTTTTTACCTTTCGGTTCTTTTGACATTTTTGCTTCAGTGATTTGTAAATTAAGGAGTTGTTTCCTTGTTACTCTGTCATTTGCCTTATCAATATCCTCTTGCTTAGTCCAATTCTGCAAATCACGTTTCAAACCACAGCATTAATTGTCCCATTAAAAGTTAAATAAATGTTGAATCAACTAAAGATTATCTATAATTTAATTAAACTATCATTTGTGCCTATCAGTTAGTTAGTTGTGCACTGACTTCCCTGCCGATGCAACACACACACACACACACACACACACACACACACACACACAAACACACACACACACACACACACATACACACACCCAAGGTTGTGTGTGAAACCTTTCAATCCGGTTTCAGGGTAAATCACTCTACGAAGACAGCCCTCGCTGAAATGACTAATGATCTATTTCTATCGATGGATTCTGATGCGTCATCTACATTGCTGCTCCTCGATCTTAGTGCTGCTTTCAATACCGTCGATCAAAATGTTTTATTAGAGCGTATCAAAACACAAATTGGTATGTCAGACTTAGCCCTGTCTTGGTTTAACTCCTATCTTACTGACAGGATGCAGTGCGTCTCTCATAACAATGTGACCTCAGACTATGTTAAGGTAACGTGTGGAGTTCCCCAGGGTTCGGTCCTGCACTCTTCAGCATCTACATGCTGCCGGTAGGTGACGTCATACGCAAATAGGGTGTTAGCTTTCACTGTTATGCTGATGACACCCAACTCTACATGCCCCTAAAGCTGACCAACACGCCGGATTGTAGTCAGCTAGAGGCGTGTCTTCATGAAATTAAACAATGGATGTCCGCTAACTTTTTGCAACTCAAAGTCAAAAAAACAGAAATGCTGATTATCGGTCCTGTTAGACACCGACCTTTATTTAATAATACAACTTTAACATTTGACAACTAAACAATTAAACAAGGCGACTCGGTAAAGAATCTGGGTATTATCTTCAACCCAACTCTCTCCTCTGAGTCACACATTAAAAGCGTTACTAAAACGGCCTTCTTTCATCTTCGTAATATCGCTAAAATTCGCTCCATTTTGTCCACTAACGACGCTGGGATCATTATCCATGTGTTTGTTACGTCTCGCCTCGATTACTGTTGCGTATTATTTTCAGGTCTCCCTATGTCTAGCAATAAAAGATTAGTTGGTACAAAATGCGGCTGCTAGACTTTTGACAAGTACACGAAAGTTAGATCATATTACGCCTATACTGGCTCACCTGCACTGGCTTCTTGTGCACCTAAGATGAGACTTTAAGGTTTACTACTTACGTACAAAATAATACACGGTCTAGCTCCAGCCTATCTTGCCGATTGTATTGTACCATATGGACCCGGCAAGAAATCTGCGTTCAAAGGACTCCGGCTTATTAGTGATTCCCAGAGCCCAAAAAAAGTCTGCGGGCTATAGAGCGTTTTCTGTTTGGGCTCCAGTACTCTGGAATGCCAGAGTTCAAAATGCTACCTCAGTAGACGCATTTAGGTCTCACCTTAAAACTCATTTGTATACTCTGGCCTTTAAATAGACTCCCTTTTTAGACCAGTTGATCTGCCGTTTCTTTTCTTTTTCTCTTATGTCCCTCTCTCCCTAGTGGAGGGGGTCTGGTCCGATGCCCTTGGGGGGGGGTTGCCCACATAAGCGGTCCTCTCCAAAGTTTCTCATAGTCATCATTGTCACCGACGTCCCACTGGCTGTGAGTTTTCCCTGCCCTTACGTGGGCTGTACCGAGGATGTCGTTGTGGTTTGTGTAGTGGTTTGTGCAGCCCTTTGAGACATTAGTGATTTAGGGCTATATAAATAATCATTGATTGATTGATTGATTATTTACGACGTGCTAACTTCACTGGTTTTGGGTCTCGTACAATGCAACTTCAATTTGATTAATGTTTGTTTTTTTATTTTGGTGTGAACCAAAAAGTGTTTTTAATAAAGAGGTATAGTAAATATCCAAATAAGCTAATATTTTTTAAAAATAACAAAGTTTTCTAGCTCAACCATTAAGTATCTTGTATTTGCAGTCAATTTAATTGAATATAGGTTGAAAATGATTTGCAAATCATCGTATTCTGTTTTTATTTACGATTTACGCAATGTGCGAACTTTACAGTTTTTTTGGTTTGTAATTCATTGTTTACAATGAATAATTAATGGTTAATGATAAAAACTAACAAACAGGCAAACTACACAAGGAAAAGTAAAATTATTGGGACTGTTTCAATGTCAAATGGCTAATCAAAGGGTTGTGAAACATACACAAAAATAAACAGTTGAAAGTTAAAGGCGTACTGAAGTGAGATTTTCTTATTCAAACGGGGATAGCAGGTCAATTCTCTGTGTCATACTTGATCATTTCGCGATACTACCATATTTTTGCTGAAAGGATTTAGTAGAGAACATCCACGATAAAGTTCGCAACTGTCGGTGCTAAGAGAAATGCCCTGCCTCTACCGGAAGTGGCAGACGATGACGTCACATGTTGATAGCTCCTCACATATTTACATTGATTTTAATTGGAGCCTGCAACAAAGAGTGCTATTCAAACTGAGAAAACGACAATTTCCCCATTAATTTGAGCGAGGATGAAAGATTAATGTTTGAGGATATTGATAGCGACGGACTAGAAAAAAAAAAAGAGTTAAAAAAAAAACGCCATTGCATTGGGATGGATTCCGATGTTTTTAAACACATTTACTAGGATAATTCTGGGAAATCCCTTATCTTTCTATTGTGTTGCTAGTGTTTTAGTGAGTTTAATATTACCTGATAGTCAGAGAAGTGTGTCCACTGGTGTGTTGACGCGCAGTGTCTCTGAGGGAAGTCACGAAGCTGCAGCAGGACGGAAGCTCCGCTGATATCCGGTAAGAAGCAACTTTTTAACCACAATTTTCTCACCGAAACCTGCTGGTTGACATTTGTCTGGATTCATGTCTGCTTGACCGCGCTGTGATCCATAGTAAATTTACACCTTCGGGAATTTTAAACAAGTAATCACCGTGTGTTTGTGTGGCTAAAGGCTGAAGCTTTCCAACTCCATCTTTCTACTATTACTTCTCCAATATTAATTGAACAAATTGCAAAAGATTCAGCAACACCAATGTCCAAAATACTGTGTAATTAAGCCGTTAAAGCAGACTCCTTTTAGCTGAGTGTGTGCGTAGTACTCATACTTCCTGAAACCATGTGACGTCTTGCGTATACGTCATCATTACACGACGTTTCGAAGACGAAACTCCCGGGAAATTTAAAATAGTAATTTAGTAAACTAAAAAGGCTGTATTGGCATGTGTTGCAATGTTAATATTTCATCATTGATATATAAACTATCAGACTGCGTGGTGGGTAGTAGTGGGTTTCATTAGGCTTTTAAGTGCTTCAAAATTTGTCCAAATTTTAACATTTTGGGAAACAATAAACCTTGAAACAAGGGGCACATATTTGAACTGTCCCATTAATGTTACTTACCAAAAATGAAAAAAGAATAACAGGCAAACTACACAATAAAAAGTAAGTTATTGGCGAAAGGATGTGGATTAATTGAAACTTTTATTTGTAGATTGCACAGTCCAGTACATATTCCGTACAACTGACCACTAAAAGGTAACATCCGAATATGTTTTTCAACTTGGTTGAGTCAGGGTCCACGTTAATCAATTAATGGAGAAGACAACTGTTAAAACAGCCATGACAGTTGTTTCACGGCGAGTATTTCTTGCAAGAGGATGTTCTTTGTTGTGCACATACTTCAATACATTTGAAATGTTTCTCTTTCATCGTGTTGCCAATTGTCCAAATCATTATAAGGACTCCACACCAAAGTCAAAGAAAACAGTTTAGAGTTGACCCGGACCATCCGTGTATTTTAAATTGCATCCAATTTGCTCTTATCTTTTTGCCCTGGAGAATCCTTTTAATTTTGCTCCTACCTCCAGATGTGCATCAGAGCACACTGAGTGTTCTGTCGGGTTGAAATGGGAGATCTAAAGAATTCAAGTACAAACCACAGAACTTTCCTCCAGAAGGTCTTCTCTTTGTCCATGTGATGTCAGATGAAACAACAATTGAGCTGTTTGGCCACATTACCCAGCAATATGTTTGGAAGAGAAAAGGCAAGGCCTTTAATCCCAGGAACACCAGTCCCATCATTAAGCATGGTGGTGGTAGTCTTATGCTCTGGGCCTGCTTTGCTGCCAATGGAACTGGTGCTTTAAATGGGTAAATGAAAAAGGATTATTACCTCCAAATTCTTCAATTCTTACCATGAATTGATTAACATGGACCCCGACTTAAACAAGTTGAAAAACTCATTTAGGTGTTACCATTTAGTGATCAATTGTACGGAATATGTACTGAACTGTGCAGTCTACTAATAAAAGTTTCAATCAATCAATCAATTCAGGACAACCTAAAATCATCAACTCGGAGGTTGGGTCTCAGACGCAGTTGGGTGTTCCAACAGGACAATGACCCCAAACACATGTAAAAGTGGTAAAGGAATGACTTAATCAGGCTAGAATTAAGTTTTTTGAATGGCCTCTCCAAAGTCCAGACTTAAACGTGTGGACAATGCTGAAGAAACAAGTGGATGGCTACCAAAAGCGCCTTATTGCAATGAAACTTGCCAAGGACATGTAACCAAATATTAACATTGTTGTATTTATACTTTTGACCCAGAAGATTTGGTCACAATTTCAGTACACCCAGAATAAATTAATAAAAGAACCAAACTTCACGAATGTTTTTTGACCAACAAGTGCTCCAATCACTCTATCACAAAAAAATAAGAGTTGTAGAAATTATTGGAAACTCAAGACAGCCATGACATTATTTTATCAATCAATCAATCAATCAATCAATCAATCAATGTTTATTTATATAGCCCTAAATCAATAGTGTCTCAAAGAGCTGCACAAACCACAACACAAACACCAACGACATCCTCGGTAGAGCCCACATAAGGGCAAGGAAAACTCTCACCCAGTGGGACGTCATTGACAGTGACTATGAGAAACCTTGGAGAGGACCGCATATGTGGGCAATCCCCCCCTTAGGGGACCGAAAGCAATGGATGTCGAGTGGGTCTAACATAATACTGTGAAAGTTCAAACCATAGTGGATCCAATACAACCGTGAGAGTCCAGTCCAAAGTGGATCCAACACAGTAGCGAGAGTCCCGTCCATAGTGGAGTCAACAGGAAACCATCCCAAGCGGAGGCGGATCAGCAGCGCAGAGATGTCCCCAGTTGATACACAGGTGAGTGGTCCATCCTGGGTCTCGACTCTGGACGAGTGGTCCATCCTGGGTCCCAACTCTGGACAGCCAGTACTTCATCCATGGCCACCGGACCGGACCCCCTCCACAAGGGAGAGTGGGGCAGAGGAGAAAAAGAAAAGAAACGGCAGATCAATTGGTCTAAAAAGAGGGTCTATTTAAAGGCTAGAGTATACAAATGAGTTTTAAGGTGAGACTTAAATGCTTCTACTGAGTTAGCATCTCGAGGGTCGACAATTCCCGTGTCCCCGAATCCACCAAACACACGACAGGTGGCGGTGGCGGTGGCGGGTGGAACGCTGCTGCCCCGCAGAGGCCACATCTGTGGCCGACGAGGACATGGGCGCGTCCTGCGAGGAGGACGCCCGGGGTACGGCCACACTCGTGGCCGACGTGGAGGAAGATGACTTGGAGCAGGCTCGGCAGCAGCAGACGAAGGTGCGGAGGTAATGCAGGCACTGATGCAGGGGTGGGTGCCGGCAGAGGAGCAGGTGCTTATGCCAGCCGAGGAGCAGGTGCTGATGCTGGCAGAGGATCAGGTGCTGATGCCGGCAGAGGATCAGGTGCTGGTATCAGCCGCGGAGTAGGCACTGGTATCAGCCACGGAGCAGCCACTGGTATCAGCCCCGTAGCAGGAACTGGTATCAGCCGCGGAGCAGGAACTGGTATCAGCCGCAGAGCAGGAACTGGTATCAGCCGCAGAGCAGGAACTAGTATCAGCCGTGGAGCAGGAACTGGTATCAGCCGCGGAGCAGAAACTGGTATCAGCCGCGGAGCAGGTACTAGTATTAGCCGCGAAACAGGTACTGGTATCAGCCACGGAGCAGGTATTGGTACCAGTCAAAGAGCAGGCACTGGGACCCGCCGAGGAGCAGGCACTGGGACCCGCCGAGGAGCAGGCACTGGAGTGTGATCCAGCCCAGGACTACGACTACGAGTATTAGTAGGGTTATCAATTAAACTAGGACTAGGACTAACATTCACACTATGGCTTGGGCAAGAACTTGGGCAAGGACCAGGATTCACAGTCATACTAAGGCTTGGGCAAGAACTTGGGAAAGGACTAGGACTACCAGTCATATTAGGACTTGGGCAAGGACTAGGACTAACGGTCATACTGGGGCTCGGGCAAGAACTTGGGCAAGGATTAGGACTAACAGTCACACTAGGACTTAAGCAAAGACTTGGGCAAGGACTAGGACTCGGACTACGATGACTACGAGGACTAAGACTACGACTTGAACCATAACTCGGACTACTTATCAGTCTACGAGTTGGACTAAAACTAGGACTACGAGGACTAAGACTACGACACAGACTACGACACAGACTACGACTAGAGCCAAAACTCGGACCAGGACTCGGACTACGCCTCAGTCTACAAGTCGGTCTACGAGTTAGACTGGAACTAGAACTAGGGCACGGTCTGAACACAGGTGGAGGAGGTCTAGTTGGGGGTCATGGCTTAACTGTGGCGAACACCGGTGGAGGAGGTCTAATGGGTCGTTGTGGCTTAACCGGGAGAAACACCGGTGGAGGAGGTCTAATTGGCTGTTGAGGCTTAGTGGGTTGCAAAACCAGTGGTGGAGGTCTAATGGGTCGTTGTGGCTTAACCGGGGGAAAGCCTAATTGGCTGCAGTTTAATATGGTTGAACAAAGGTGGAGGAGGTCTAATTGACCGTCGCGGTTTAGTGGTTTGCAGCTGTGCTACCTCAGTAGCATAGCTACTATCACTAGCCCCCCCCCTCAAGGTGCGGATTCCAGACACGTTCCCCGTGGACAGAGACTGACCCCAAGGGTGGGCGGTGGGAGGTCCGGAGAAGGGCAGACTCCTCCCCTCTAAATTGTCCAAAATCCTCTCTAGGAGGAGAGGAAAATACCACAGACTTGGGCGGGGAACGAGACTTAAGAGGCAGGGTAGAAGATGTAGGCGACAGAGGCTGACTCGAACTGCAGATAACCAAAATGTCCTGATAATATTTGATTTTTGAATTAAAGTCATTATTGGGTGGTTGACTAGGTTTGTGGTTGATAATATTGTCCTTGTATATTTTCTTTAAAGAAAGTAAGTCCTCAGGTGATTGGTGAGGGAATTCAGTGTCCAAAAATTCCTCATCACTACTGTCGTCAAAAAAAGGTGTAGGGGAAAAATCTAACATAAAGTTTTCGGTGACGTCATAGGGGGGCGTGATCGAAGTGACGTCACGGTGAGTGACAAGAGAGGCGGCGGTTTCTACAGGTCTAACAGTGCCATGAGAATAGTGGTTAGAAACGGGGGAAATGAACAAACTACTAACCCTTAGTGAAGAGTTCTGGGCTGTAGCTGGGGAGTACTTGGCCGGATATGGAGATAGGTGAGGTGGAGGCTCCGGAAAGTCCCAAGCGAGGTGACGAGGTGCTGGATGTTTTCTGTTGCTTGCACGACACATTTTGGATGTGTGAAGTGTCACCCCCGGATGCTACGGGACTGGAGCAGACAGGATTGCAGGTAGAAGCTTGTTTTAATATAAAAATATAACAAAAGAACACTTGTAGAAAGGGTCAAACAAAGGTGTGCCAATGCACGGAAAGCAAAATGCTAACGGTTAGCAGGAGTCGAGTTCAAAGTCCTTCGAAGCGCGTGCCGAGCGCGCGGAATCTAAGCTAAGACTTAGCAAAGTACATACAAAAGGGAATTACTTACGCAACTGTTGCATTGAGCAAACAAAACATCCAGACTGAACTTAGGTAGCAGGCGGGCTTAAATACTAACATAACAATCCAAAACAGGTGTACGTCAGAAAGTAAGTGCAGGTGGAGCAAATGAAGTAACCATGGTGACAAATACAAACAAGGAAGTGCTCAAACAAAGGGATCGGCAGAGTCCAAAAATAACCAAAACACAAAATCTAAACAACAAACGATCCGTGTAGCGGATCGCAACACAGACTTTTTTGGCCTCTGGGAATCACTAATAAGCCTGAGTCCTTTGAACGCAGATTTCTTTCTGGGATTTGTGATGCAATACAATCGGCAAGATAGGCTGGAGCTAGACGGTGTAGTATTTTATACATAAGTACTAAAACCTTAAAGTCACATCTTAAGTGCACAGGAAACCAGTGCAGGTGAGCAAGTATAGGCGTAATATGATCAAACTTTCTTGTTCTTGTCAAAAGTCTAGCAGCCGCATTTAGTACCAACTGTAATCTTTTAATGCTAGACATAGGGAGACCTGAAAATAATACGTTACAGTAATCGAGACGAGACGTAACAAACACATCGATAACAATCTCAGCGTCGTTAGTGGACAAAATTTAACGATATTACGGAGATGAAGGAAGGCCGTTTTAGTAACATTCTTAATGTGTGACTCAAACGAGACAGTTGGGTCGAAGATAATACCCAGATTCTTTACCGAGTCGCCTTGTTTAATTATTTGGTTGTCAAATGTTAAAGTTGTATTATTAAATAGAAGGACCGATAATCAGCATTTCCGTTTTTTTGGCATTGAGTTGCAAAAAGTTAGCGGACAACCATTGTTTAATTTCATTAAGACACGCCTCCAGCTGACTACAATCCGGCATGTTGGTCAGCTTTAGGGGCATGTAGAGTTGGGTGTCATTAGCATAACAGTGAAAGCTAACACCGTAGAGCGGCAGCATGTAGATGCTGAAGAGTGCAGGGTCAAGGACCGAAACATGGGGAACTCCACGCGTTACCTTAAAATAGTCCGAGGTCACATTGTTATGGGAAACGCACTGCATCCTGTCAGTAAGATTGGAGTTAAACCAAGACAGGGCTAAGTCTGACATACCAATTCGTGTTTTGATACGTTCTAATAAAATATTAGGATCGACGGTATCGAAAGCAGCGCTAAGATCGAGGAGCAGCAACATTGATGACGCATCAAAATCCATCGTTAGCAATAGATCATTAGTCATTTTAGCGAGGGCTGTCTCTGTAGTGATTTGCCCTGAAACCGGATTGAAAGGTAACACGTAGATTGTTAGAGGCTAAGTGTTCATTCAGCTGCTCCGCAACAATTTTTTCGAGGATTTTTGAAGTAAAGGGAAGGTGAGACACCTGTCGGTAGTTTACCATGAGGTCAGGATCAAGGTTAGGTCTTTTAAGGAGAGGATGAATAACCGCTTTTTTGAATGCTAGGGGAACAATGCCAGAGGAAAGTGATAAGTTTATAATATTTAGTACTGAAGGACCTAATAATACAAAGAGCTCCTTGATGAGTTTCCCAGGAAGTGGGTCATTCGTTTTACACATTGGAACAACTCTTCTAATGTTATTTCATCAAAACGAAAGAAACTATTTTGGGGGGCAGTATCCGCCGTATATACAGTCATATCTGTGTTAATAGAACTCAGTTGTAGCTGGGACGCATTGTTTTTAATCTCCTTTCTAATGAGTTCAATTTTCTTATTAAAGAATTTCATAAATTCATTTGCCGAGTGGGTGGAGCTACTGGAAGGAGTCCCTTGTTGGGTTAGCGATTCTACCGTACTAAACAAAGATTTAGGATCGTTTTTATTAAGGCGGATGAGATTTGAGTAATATTTAGCTTTAGTTAAGGTAAGCATGCGTTTATAAGTTATTAAACCATCACTCCATGCTTGA
>NC_084634.1:21968478-22110978 GCF_033978795.1 Nerophis ophidion
CGTGTTTGAAGGATGAGGCAAGGATAGCAAATAACTTAGTTTTAATAACTCACGTTCTCAACAACATACATGTGTCTGTATGCAGTCTTGCTCAACCACCTTAAATAGCACGGTAAGCTGAATAACAACCAGTTCTGCCCCGTAGCGGTCATCCATGTAATAACGTCTGAATATAACATCCCCTTTTTTTCTAAGACAAATTGTATTGACATGACTTATCACATTGGCTAGGTCAGTTATTTTAACAACTTCTCATTCAGTCTAACTATTTATTATGACACTTTCACAACAATCAATATACATATTGTTCAACATATTTACCTTGCATATTGACTTTTCTTTTTTTTTTCTTTACAAGTTCAGTCTATGAGGCCTTCTGGTTCCTCTTGTGGACCTTCTTAACTCCGGTTCATTTGGAGTAGGTGTGTTACAGTCAGCGTTACAGTCCACAACAGGTTTGGGTATTACCTGAGTTTCACCAACAGTCCCTTGAGGAGTCTTGAACAGACTGCGACGATTGCGTCTGAGAATTTGTTCATCATCAGTTCTCACCGTGTACGATCGTGGAGCAACTTCTTGTATGACCGTTACTTTTGTACTGGATCTATCAGTATCCCTCAATCCTGACTGGTGTTGTTGGTAGTCAGTGGAGGAAGACGCTTTGTTGTTTTGTCGTAGAATGACTTTTGCATCATCTTCAGTAGTCGTAGTTTATGTTCAATCTTTGAGGGATTATTTTGCTTTATTTTGTTGTTTGAATGACTCTGCAAAGTTGTTCGTAGCTTCCTCTTCATCAGCAGTTCAGCTGGTGATAGACCGCACTGAAGAGGTGATGCTCTTTAGCTCATTAAAGACAGATACGGATACGAGTCACTGTCAGCTGCTTTATTTAGGAGTTGCTTGAGAATGTGAACTCCTTTTTCCGCTTGCCCGTTTGATTGTGCATAATGTGGGCTTGACGTCACATGCTGGAAATCATATTGCACTGCAATCTTCTGCCATTTTTTGCTGCTGAAGCATGGACTGTTGTCACTCACTAGTGTGCAATGCTATGCCTGGCGAAGATGGATTTAGAATGTGTTATTACACAAGTTGACATTAAGCTTGCTGGTAGCACCATCTCATGGAAGTTTGAGTAGTAATCTACTATCACTAAATAGTCTTTACCTCTGAGTAGAAACAAGTCCATTCCTACTTTGTGCCATGGTGCAGTTGGAACCTCCGCAACTACCATAGGCTCTTTGCTCTGCTTGTTCCTGTGTTTCTGGCATGTTTCACATTCATTTATGAGTGTTTCAATGTCTTTGTTCAGTCCGGGCCAGAAAACCGACTATCTCGCCCCCTTTTACATTTTTCGATGCCGAGATGGCCTTCATGTATCCTGTGCGAAATGTCCATTCTCAAAGCCTGTGGAATAACATTCCATGCACTCTCAAGGACCCTGCCGAGAGCATAGAGTTTGTCCACAGTTCCACGACCAGGACGAAAACCACACTGTTCCTCCTGAATCCGAGGTTCGACTATCCGGCGTAGCCTCCTCTCCAGTACACCTGAATAGACCTTACCAGGAAGGCTGAGGAGTGTGATCCCACGATAATTGGAACACACCCTCCGGTTCCCCTTCTTAAAGAGAGGCACCACCACCCCGGTCTGCCAATCCAGAGGTATCGCCCCCGATGTCCATGCGATGTTGCAGAGTGTTGTCAACCAAGACAGCCCCACAGCATCCAGAGCCTTAAGGTCTCATCCACCCCCGGGGCCTTGTCACAGATGAGCTTTTTAACTACCTCGGCAACCTCAGCCCCAGAAATAGGAGCGCCCACCACAGATTCCCCAGACACTGCTTCTTCACAGGAAGACGTGCTGGTAGGATTGAGGGGGTCTTCGAAGAACCCGATAGGACTCCTTCTTCAGCTTTAGCCATCCCCCACAGCTGGTGTCCACCAGCGGGTTCTAGGATTACTGCTACAACAGGCACCAACTACCTTGTGGCCACAGCTCCAATTGGCCGCCTCGACAATAGAGGTACGGAACATTGTCCACTCGGACTCAATGTCCAGCACCTCCCTCGTGACATGTTCAAAGTTCTTCCGCGGATGGGGATTGAAACTCTCTTTGACAGGAGACTCTACCAGGCGTTCCCAGCAAACCTTCACAATGCGTTTGGCCCTGCCAGGTCCGTCCGGCATCCTCCCTCACCATCACAACCAACTCACCACTAGGTGGTGATCGGTAGAAAGCTCCGCCCCTCTCTTCACCCGAGTGTCCAAAACATGAGACCGCAAATCCGATGACACAATTATAAAGTCGATCATGGAACTGCGGCCTAGGGTGTCCTGGTGCCAAGTGCACTTATGGACACCCTTATGTCCATAAGTGCACTAGGGCACAGATGATGTCTTTGTCCTCCGCTTCTGATGGTACCTCCCACGTTGGCGCCACTGTGACGGGTTTCCTACCCGGATCGTGTGGGTTGTAGTGCCGATTGACACAAGACGCATCATAGCAGGTTTGACTCGTGTTTGTTCTTTCAATAATCATCATTTCTTGCCAGTCTGTCGCGCCAATTTCTGGCTCGCTGGCTCTTCCTGCTTGTCGCGGCACACCTTTTGGTGTCCGGGGGCTGCGTCTGCTGCGGAGTCTCATCTGGATCTGTGTCTCGCTCGTCGTGCTCGTGGTCGTTGTTGTCGTGTGTTTCCTCTCTTACTTCTGCCACAAGTGTTTCTCCTTCACCCCTTTTATGCTGCAGCATAAAAGGAAGTAATGATTGAGCGCAGGTGTGTTGGGTACGCATCTGACGCTGATTGCTGCAGTGTCTCCAGGCGTGCCCCGCCTCTCCGCTCTGATGCATGCCCCGCCTCCTGGCCGCCATCTTGGTCAGGACAACCAATTGCCCTGTCCCGCTGTCGTCTCGTCAGCTCCGTCTCTCCACAATTCCAACAGAAAAAAATATATAAAGATAGAACAATAAGATCATATGGACTGCCATAAGTGTTTACATTTTGCTTTTTATTTATTATTTCACTTATTTTTTTGTCTGGTTTGTATTTGCTTTGTATCATTTCGTGAGGTGTATATTATTATTATTATTTCCTCTGTTTGGTTTATACTTTATGAAGTTTTGCACTTGTTGTGTTTCTCTTGTGTTTTTTGATTGTTTCATTACATTTGGATGTATTTGTTGGCTTAAATTATATCCATGACGTAAGACTATGTATTATGTCAAAGGGAGCAGGAAACTATAAGATTTTTCTTTATCCTGCTCCTTCCCAGGCATTGTTGTGTGAATTTAAAATTGTATAATTGAGGTATAATTGTCTATCGATCAAAGATGCACATCAAAGAAGGAGATAAATAAAAATGAAGAGAAGTGAATTATATAGCGCTTTTTTTCTCTAGTGACTCAAAGCACTTTATATAGTGAAACCCAATATCTAAGTTACATTCAAACCAGTGTGGGTGGCACTGGGAGCAGGTGGGTAAAGTGTCTTGCCCAAGAACTTATCGGCAGTGACTAGGATGGCGGAAGCGGGAATCGAACCCGCAACCCTCAAGTTGCTGGCACGGCCGCTCTACCATCCGAGCTAAACCACCCCCAAATGAAATGAAAATGAAATTAAAGTTATTACGGTGTTTCCTGGTCTCGTGAGTTTGCGCACAGGCCAAAATCTTCGCTTCTTGTCTGTGTGGACATCTTGTGTGCCGCTGTGGTATTAATATGAGTGTGTATTATTTCTTTCTTTATTCTTTAGTGGAGAAAGATCCTGTTGACTGTTGACTGTGTGTGACGTATTGTTATGAGTTTTTTGACATAGTTAATTGTAGAAAAAAATATAAAATGAGTTGATGTGAGTGGGAAAAATTAGGTATATTGCTGCACTTTTTAAGGATCCTTTTTCTTAATATATATACATTTGTTATTTGCTGATGTATATATTTTATTAATTGTTTTTATTAAATTAATTAGAGACTATTGTATGTTTTATTTACCTTTTATTATTATTATTATTATTATTATTATTGTTTCCACATGAAAGCATAAATAATTGAGTTGAGTGCACTGAGGCTCAGATGTGGAGAGAGATCTTGTTTACTGTGGACTGTGTGTGAGACGCCCTGGTTTGTTTCCATTCAAAATTTAAAAAAAAGGTGAATAAATCCTCCACGTTAACTCCTGTGTGTGCATCACTATAAAGACACAAGGCAGAACAGTGACTGTTACATATATAATGTATAATGTAAAGTGTCTATCTGCAATCTTTATAATTAAAATGAATGAATTATAAATTAATTATTTTAATCACTGTTTACATCGGTTCAGACAACTAATGTATTTTGCTCCTGTTCATAATTTCTTATGCTACTGTATGGAACTTGGTCACATCTTCTATTTTGTGTGTTTTGCAGCATCATCTATTGCCTGGATTTTTGCCTACAATTGCTCCTACTGCGTTCGCTTAATCAATAAAAGACTGAAATAAAGTAATACAAAATCACACAAGGTAGTGAAAACATTCCTGTTAACTATCTGAATAATGAAAATAACAAAAATCCTACCTTTCTGACAACATGCACTTTGCTGTGAGACTCCCTCCTTTTGATTCCTTTTGTCGCTGGCACTGTAAACGGCAATGACGATGGCTGCGATTCTCTCCGCCTCTAATTGAGTAGTTAATCGGACTTGTTCACGTCGCCTCGTGCGCTGCAACTGGCTACCTAACGTGATACGTTCGGAGCTGAAAAATTGTGTCCGACTTCTAAGCCGACGTCAGTGTCGCCACCATATCACGTGACCCATAACATCGCAGGAGCAAGTTTTCAGGAGGCGTTCCTTGTCTATGGTTCCTTTGTAGTGTGAGACAGCGCAGTCTGTGACTGCAACCGGCTTGCCAACTTCCCTTCACAGCGGCATGGTTCCTATTGGTTATAAGTTCAGTGACGTGTGTTTAGGTCCGCACTGGGCTTTTTATATGATGTGAGGTCTTGTTAATAGGCCTACACGAATACAAACATAGAATGATAGTACAAATATAATAAAAAAACAATGTCAACTTCCCAAAGTTGGGTTATGGATATTTATTAATTTTGAAAATAAGATAAACGGGTCCAAAATGCACCCGGGCCAGATGAGCCAGGGTTTTTATGAGTCTGTTGCTAGGCCGCAGCGGATGTATGTGCGGGTCCCAAGCGCACCCAACGCGGAGGTAAGGTTTTGATCATGGATGCGGAGCAGATCCAGCTCGGAGCCACGGCGGTTCCGCGACCCGCCTCCGTGGCGGATCCGTTCCTGAGGACCGGTGGACCCCGATACGGGTCTGTTTCGTGGGTCTGTTCCGGAAAGCGCGATACTTTTGCTGTGTGGGTAGCACCTACACAACTCACTGTTACGCTTCCTCACCTCTCTCGCCCACTCACTCACTGAAGTCACTCTCCTCACATGCTGTCATATCATAAAGGGCCATACACACACACACACACATACGCTCCTCACATAACAGAGTTAACCACGCAGTTTGATAGTTTATACATCAATGATGAAATCTTAACATTGCAACACATGGCAATACGGCCGGTTTAGTTTACTAAATTGCAATTTTAAATTTCCCGCGAGGTATTATGTTGAAAACATTGCGGAATGATGACGCTTATGTTGACCCGTCCTTGTGACGTTATTGGTTGGAGCGGACATTTTAGCCCAGCACCACTCACGGCTAAAAGTCGTCTGCTTTAATCGCATAATTACACAGTATTTTGGACATCTGTGTTGCTGAATGTTTTTCAACTTGTTCAATTAATAATGGAGACTATAAAGAAGAATGCTGTTGGAGGAAAGCGGTGGATTGCAGCTGCCTTTAGCAACCAAAACACAGCCGGTGTTTCTTTGTTGGTTGTGAAGCTTTAATATGAAACAGAGCGGTCAAGCAAACATATTTCTCTACCACATGTCAACCAGCAAGTTTTTGGATGAGAAAATTGTGATATTAAGTCTGCTCTTACCGGAGACTTGAGCGGAGTTTGCGTCCTCCTGCAGCAGTTGTCAAAAAGGCAGCTGTGACTTTCTTGGCTCCTCCATATGGCTTCCATCAGAGACACTGGTGGTCACAGCAGCCGTCCGACTTTCAGGTATGACTTTATAATCTCACTAAAACACTAGTAACACAATAAGCAGATAAGCGATTTTAGAGAATTATCCTAGTAAATGTGTCTAATAACATCTGAATCGCTCCCACCGCCGTCGCCTTTTTTTCTTCTTCTTCTTTCTAGTGCTTAACTCTAACTTTCCTCATCCAAAAATCGTTCATCCTTGCTCAAATTAATGGGGAAATCGTCGCTTTCTCGGTCCGAATCGCTCTTGCTGCTGGTGGCTATGATTATAAACAATGTGAGGATGTGGAGCCCTACAACCCGTGATGTCACGCGCACATCGTCTGCTACTTCCGGTACAGGCAAGGCTTTTTTATTAGCAACCAAAAGTTGCAAACTTTATTGTCGATGTTTTCTACTAAATCCTTTCTGCAAAAATATGGCAATATCGCGAAATGGTCAAGTACGACACATAGAATGGACCTGCTATTTAAATAAAAAAAGCTAATTTCAGTAGGCCTTTAAGAGCTGCATGAAACCAGCCAAAGAGCCGCGAGGATCGCGAGCTGCGGGTTGTCCAGATATGTTCTGGATAGGTGTTGGGTCAAGTAATGGATCTTTTAGGTTGTATTTCTCTTCATGTCAAGTCAGCAAAGTAGCAATTATAAAAAATAACCCCCAGCACCTGGCATTTCTAGAAGCCATGCCTTCCCTCTTGAGTTATGTATCCCCCGCATCCGCATCTGCATCTGTCAGGAAACCTGTTTTAAATGCTTTAACCGTTGTTTAACTGTTTCATTTATTTGTGCTTTCTTTGTGCACAGTTCTGATCGGTTGTTTTAAAAATAAGATTGAACATTTTTTTCAGAATAATTATATTTGTTGTACTTAATATAAGGTTGCTGTGACTTTGACGATCATGCCACAACATTAGTATTTTTTGCATTTCCTGTTTAATCATACAAAACTGAAATCATGACCAATCATGGCGATTTCAAAATGTTTCTTACTGTCATAATTGTTGTTTATTTTAATTCCGCTTGTACTGTACTTTTATATTTTGTTCAGGCACATGTTAGCCACCACTCGCGCGTCATTAAGGACCCTTAACAGCATAATGGCGGCCTCAGGCACAAAATCTGTTCTGTTTGTCTGTCTGGGTAAGATACGTAGTTTTTATTTCAACAAAGCAAAAAATGTTGACATTACTAGACAGTGGATGTCATGTATTAGTGTTTGATTAAATGGTACGGTCATTGTTCGCTAACGTGTTAACTAAAATTTGGTCAACTGAATGACTATTAGACCTGAGGGGAACTTTTGCTAGTATCAATATCTACTTTAATGTGTATACTCTTCTATTTAGTAATGGTGTAATTGGAGTATATATATATTTTTAAACAAGCGTAGCTACGTTTTATTGATTCATAATACGACCTGGAACCTGATAATGTCTGTAAAAGTTCAACGTCCACGATAGCAGCAGCAAGATAAGCCTTAAAAAGACGGCTATACCTTAAAAAACAGTGCAGTTTTGTGATGCACCAACAACACTGCATGACAATGTTGTAAGCACAATACCAATGGCGCGAATTTAATGTCAAATCAAATCAAATTATTATATTCATCACTATACAGTGTACATCCACAACTAAACTACTACCAAGTGTGGATTCAGGCCGGGTGGCCTATTTCAAGTTCCAGGTAAACCCACATTATTATATTTTATAAATAGTAAACCAAGTTGTGGTAGTAGTTTGGTCAGTAGTTTAGTCGTGGATTCACATTGTATAGTGATGAATCCAATAAATATTTTATTTTATTTTACTTTATTTGACATTACATTTGCAAAATGAGGTTGCGCATTTTGCAAATTGCGCGCCATTGGTATTGTGCTTACAACAATTCAACGTGTTGACAATGGGATTTTGGAAAGTGGTGTGTTTTGCTTTTGCTTTACAGTGACAGTGAGTGACATATGTTCAACTGTTTTCTTTTAATAGGGAACATTTGTAGATCGCCCATTGCAGAGGCCGTGTTCAGGAAGATGGCAACCGATGCAGGTGTTGTTGATAAGGTATGGTACTTAAATGTGTGATATGGTGCAGAATTACTGTAAAGGACACATTTAGGATACATTTCTGCTGTTAAAGTAAGTTAGCGCAGTGTTGGTGCTAGGAATTTTCAAAATGGGGTCCTGGGGACCCCATCAAGTCATTTAAAACGGCGTCTCACAGTAAATTTTTGGGGTCCCACTTTTTTGTAACAGTTATGAAAAACAATTATAAATGTATTCATTATCCTGTTATATCTTTATTTCATTTTATTCATTTTTTTCAGGCAATGACATAAAAAAATTACAAGGTAGACAACACTTAATTACATAAATTCCTCAACATCAGAGCTATCTGTCTAATCTGTTTTTTTAAATGTTGTTTTTTTGTTTATTTTCTGCCTTTTTCGTCAAAAAAACTGTGTTTTTATGGCCAACACCAAATATGCTAAATCTTCCACGAAAAAAATATTTTTCAAAGTGGAAAAAGTTGATGTGAAGTAATCGGTGCCTTGTATAGGTCAATAATTCAAAAGAACATTGATTTTGATTCAATATTATGTTTTGGGCAATGACAGTTTTAAAGTGAAAAACAGCTTTTTTTATTAGTAAACATTGCAGCTTTTTCTAAATTACTTTTCACCTGTAAGGTTTTTTATTCCACATTTGTTATTGTATTGTTTATTTTAGTAGTATTTTTACAATGTGCCGTGGGCAATTAAAACAATAGTTTCAATCAGCAAATGGCCTCCGGACCACACTTTTGACACCCCTGCCATAGATAATAAAATATTTAATCGGATAAGTCTGTAACGATAAAAAGCAGAGCCTGGCAAAGTGAAGTGTCCATGGACTCACAAAGACTGAAACAACTCATTTCCATATGAGTTGGTAAATTGTGTTAGATGTAAATATAAACGTAATACAATGATTTGTAAATCATTTTCAAACCATATTGAGTTGAATATGCTACAAAGTCAATATATTTGATGTTCAAACTGATAAACATTTTTTTTTTTACAAATAATCATTAACTTTAGAATTTGATGCCAGCAACAAGTGACGAAGAAGTTGGGAAAGGTGGCAATAAATACTGATAAAGTTGAGGAATGCTCATCAAACACTTATATGGAACATCCCACAGGTGTGCAGGCTAATTGGGAACAGGTGGGTGCCATGATTGGGTATAAAAGCAGCTTCCATGAAATGTTAAGTAATTCACAAACAAGGATGGGGCGAGGGTCACCATTTTGTAAGCAAATTGTCGAACAGTTTTAGAACATTTCTCAACAAGCTATTGCAAGGAATTTAGGGATTTTACCATTTACGGTCCGTAAAATCATCAAAAGGTTCAGAGAATCTGGAGAAATCACTGCACGTAAGCGAAGATATTACGGACCTTTGACCCCTCAGGCGGTACTGCATCAAAAACCGACATCAGTGTGTAAAGGATATCACCACATGGGCTCAGGAACACTTCATAAAACCACGGAATGCACTACAAAGACAAGATATTTGATGTTCAAACTCATAAACTTTATTTTATTTTTGCAAATATTATTTAACTTAGAATTTCATGTCTGCAACACGTGCCAAAGTTGTTGGGAAAGGACACTTTTCCACTTTGCATTAGTCCATCTTAGATGATCTCTGGCACAGAGAAGCCGGCGGCGTTTTTGGATGTTGTTGATAAATGGCTTTTGCTTTGCATTGTAGAGCTTTAACTTGTAGTTACAGATGTAGCGACAAACTGTATTTAGTGACAGGGGTTTTCTGAAGTGTTCCTGAGCCCACGTGGTGATATCCTTTAGAGATTGATGTCTGTTTTTGATACAGTGCCGTCTGAGGGATCGAAGGTCACGGTCATTCAATGTTAGTTTCCGGCCATGCCGCCGACGTGGAGTAGGGCTGGGCGATATTGCCTTTTTTTAATATTGCAATATTTTTAGGCCATATCGCGATATACGATATATATTACGATATTTTGCCTTGGCCTTGAATGAACACTTGATGCATATAATCACAGCAGTATGATGAATTTATGTATCTACATTAAAACATTCTTTTTCATACTGCATTCATATATGCTACTTTTAAACTAACATGCAGAGAGGGAAATCACAACTAAGTCAATTGAACAAAAGTGTATTTATTAAAGTTATGAAGCAATGGCACAAACATTCAAGTCATTTCCAAAACATAAATTGCTAGCTTGTCAGAGACATTTCAAGTGTCAAATAAAAATGAGTTGCATAACAGGAAATCAAATACGTCCTTCACTATGTGGTATATTACTAAGGTTATGAAATTCTCTTCATTCTCCAGCGAGTGACTTTACAAACGATGCTACATATTAGCAGTAATGCTACTTCTTATAGCAACGCTCCCCCCCCCCCCCCCCAACCCCCCACCCCACACACACACTTGACAAATTACGGTTGTCTGTTCGACATATTCCCACTTGAAACCGAAACACTGCCAGACGATGAAAACCCTGCTGTTGTTATTGGGAATTAAGTCTTCCTTCATTTGTTACCAGATCCGCACCATCTTTCTCTCGTACGGCTACGTTAGCAGCTAAAATTAGCCACATTGCTACCTCTCTGCCCTTTTTTTTTTTTTTACCTCTCTGCCCTGCGAGGGCGTGTATGTGACGTGTGACCTATGTAAGCCTGCTTGTCTGCAAGAAGGAGAGACAGGAAAGAGCGAAGAGAGCCTGAAGTGTACGCCCGCAGCTTAAAGTCCTGCGTGAGAACGTATATTCGAATATTACGATATAGTCATTTTCTATATCGCACAGACACAAACCCGCGATATATCGTATATATCGATATATCGCCCAGCCCTAACGTGGAGTGATTTCTCCAGATTCTCTGAACCTTTTGATGATATTATGGACCGTAGATGTTGAAATCCCAAAATTTCTTGCAATTGCACTTTGAGAAACGTTTCTAAACTGTTTGACTATTTGCTCATGCAGTTGTGGACAAAGGGGTGTACCTCGTCCCATCCTTTCTTGTGAAAGACTGAGCATTTTTTTTGGGAAGCTGTTTTTATACCCAATCATGGCACCCACCGGTTCCTAATTAGCCTGCACACCTGCGGGATGTTCCAAATAAGTATTTGATGAGCATTCCTCAACTTTATCGGTATGTATTGCCACCTTTTCCAACTTCTTTGTCACGTGTTGCTGGCATCAAATTCTAAAGATAATGATTATTTGCAAAAAAAAAATGTTTATCAGTTTGAACATCAAATATGTTGTCTTTGTAGCATATTCAATTGAATATGTGTTGAAAATTATTTGCAAATCATTGTATTCCGTTTATATTTACATCTAACACAATTTCCAAACTCATATGTAAACAGGGTTTGTAGAATGTAGCCAAACTCAGAAGTGTTTATGCGGCATGGGCACCATGTCGCTGTTTTACGTCCCAACACGCATTGCGTAATGACATTATTCCTGCCCATAGGAATTATTAAGGGAACCGTTTGAAAAAATGGCAAGCAAATCCAAGGAATTGATACAGTGGGAGCCAGTTCTGAACAAGAACCGGTTTTTCGATTTCCATCCTTAGTAATCGTACAGAAATATGTTAATTACAATAATCAACACATTGACTTAAAAGATGGTTCTCGAAGGGTTGTTGTAAGGTTAATATATTAAGTAAACAAATTTGTGTCATTTAATCAGATAAAGTATAGGTGTGTCTACTGAAGGGGTGGTGAATCAGAGCATCAGCAAAATGTTTGTCCAACTTTAGATAATTCAAAAGCTAATACATGGGTTTGAGCTATAAACAAAAACAAAAAAGGCTGCCCTATGTATCTTGATAAAATGTGTCTTTTGGAGTTATCAAACGAGAAAATATTATGAGAGAAGTCATCATTTGTTGTGTTGTTATTCTCCGTGCTTTACTCTGCCCAGTGGAGAATAGACAGTGCCGCCACCTCCACCTATGAGATAGGAAACCCCCCCGACGATCGCGGTCTGGCCTGCATGAAGAGGCACGGCGTGCCCATGAGGCATGTGGCCAGGCAGGTATGATCATCCACCTTTGTTCTGTGTTGTTTCAGTGGCTCATAGACAGTGGCGCCACATCCGACTGGAATATAGGCTGCTCGCCAGATGGCCGTGGGGTAGCCTGCCTAAAGGGGCATGGCATTGAGAGCAGTCATAGGGCCCGACAGGTACAACCACATGTTGTGTACATTGCCATTTGGTGTGTATGTGTTGGACACTAGTGCGAGGTCTTGTATGTAACATTTTGAGGATGCTCATCTCTACAACTTGCTTTTCTCCAGTTACTTTTATGTTCTCAATAAGTAAGAATTAATGACAGGTACACACTAAAAAATGTTGGGTTAAAAAATTAACCCAATTTTAACCCAATTGCTGGTTCAAAAAAGGACAAACCCCTATCCATATATATTTTAACTCAACATTTTGGGTTAATTTATTGAACCTCACTTTTGCCTTAAATTATTTAACCCAAAAGTTGAGTTATGCTAACTCAATGTTGGGTTATTAACAACCCATTTATTGGGTTTAATTTATTTAACACTAAAGCTGAGTTATGCTCACTACAATGTTGGGTTATTCCCAACACAACTATTGAGTTGCGCAATCTAGTGCTCCTTGACCCTCGTTGGTTAAAAATGACAAATGTTACTGCTGGTTTGTGTTACTCCTTCCTAAATACTGATCACAATAATTTTTATTCCATTAAAATATACTCAAAAGCAAGATATAAATGACATTTGTGTACAAGAATTGCCATGTATGGCCATAGCAGTCCGATACAGTATGCTCAAATATGTTCATGTACATAAAATGTGAGATTGTAAATAATGTTAATGAGATTAATCCAGAATAAAATTCCCTTCAAGAAAAATAAAATATTTGTAATAAAAAAAGCCCATTACCCCAAAATGCGTTACTCATTGAAAAACACCCCAAAAATGGTTCATAATTTTAAAAACCCAGAAATGTAGTTCAAATAATATTCTTATTACCGAAAAAATGGATTGCTCTTCATAAAAATTAATCCAATAGTCAACCCAACACTCCCAACTCATAAATTGCGTTATTAAAATATCCCAGCATTTTTTAGTGTGTACCGTATTGCCTCATAGTGGCCTTCAACCTGTGGATGCTGTGCACAAGTTTATAGCCAGGTATGCTGTCCAATCAAATTACTTTAAATAGAGGATTTATTTAAAAAAATGCTGTCTATAATGACCTTAACAATGTATACTGGCAGATATCTTTACCTAAGTACATATATGACAATTGTATAGTGCACATTTAAAAAAGCATTAGCTGCCAGATAGAGGAGAAACCATTAGATGATAGATAGATAGATAGATAGATAGATAGATAGTACTTTATTGATTCCTTCAGGAGAGTTCCTTCAGGAAAATTAAAATTCCAGCAGCAGTGTACAGAGTTGAGATCAATTTAAAAAAATAAAAAAAAGGTAAATAATGGGGGTTTAAATGGAAACAAAATAGAGAAATATTACAATAAGAATAAAAAAATGGAAAGCAAAAATGGGAATAAAAATATGACTGTAAAATAAGAATATAACAAGAGAAAGTAGGCAGTAGTGACCATGTTATGAAAACGTATTGCACTGTTATTTTTAAATAAATAAATAAATAAATAAAGTACTATCTAATCTAATTTTTTTGCATCGCCTGTCATCCTTGTACCCCCCGCCCCAGAGAGGACTTGTACAGTCTAATGGCGTATGGGACAAAGGAGTTTTTGAGTCTATTAGTCCTGCACTTGAGAAGAAGCAGTCTAATACTGAACAGGCTCTTCTGGCTACTGATAACTGTACGCAGAGGGTGACTGGCATCATCCAGGATGCTCACTAGTTTGTCAACAGTCCTCTTCTCTGCCACCGTTACCAGTGAGTCCAGTTTCATTCCGATTTCATTTTCATGCAACACATCTGCTAGACTCGAATCTTTTTTTTTAATTATGCATTGGAAAATTACAGAAAAATTTATATGGAATTAATATGTAAATGCATTTGTACATACACGGTTCTTCCCCTACAAATTGGTTGATGCCTGGTTCTCTCTGCAGTTGAGTAGATAAACAACTTGTGCCACCATTAGAGGAAATTCTGTATTTTGTGTCTTTAGTATGTCTCTAAATAATGATAATTCAATAAAGAACATGTCATCCTCCATTTCAAATACTTACACATTTTATTTTCAATATCCTGGTAAAGTAAATTATATTTTTTATGTGTCAGTCATAATTTAATGCCAGTACGTTAAGTTGACACATCCTTAATGCCATTTGATAATAACTTTCCGTTGACTCTAATCTATTTCCATCAGAAATGTCCTACTTGAACCGATAAATCAGTGTCTGGTGACTTTATTTTTGTATTTATAGGCTTATCAAAGTGGGAAACTGTTACAGGGAAGTCTTTGTTGAGCTTTAGGTTCCACTTGGCAGGATTTAGCTTCCTAAGGTAAATAGTGGTCCCTCATGATCCTGCTTATTCTGCTGCATAAAATGTGTGCCAAACAAAAGCATTGTCAGAGCAAATTATTATAAACAACCTGAAACAAGATTTCTGGCATGGTTTTCTATTTTTCCAAAACCTTTAAAAATGTATCAAATATTTTCGAGCAGTCAACCACTTTATCCCTTGGCTGCAGGCGATGAATCACAAGGCAGCAAAAAGGAACCGTCCATAATTTTGTATCCTCGTTGGGGTTGCAAAGGGGTTGAAAGTTTCCGGTAAATTTCCAGAAACGTTTTGGAAATTTACCAGGGGAAGTTAAGCAAGGGAAGTTTGGAAATATTGACAATTTTTAGATTATTCAAAGTTGGATACCGTCCATGGAAATTAATGGGAGTATATGGGAATTAACGGGGAATTACAATTATTACATATTATAGGGCACTTGTCTATATGCTGCTGCATCTCTGTGGCATTTTTGACGTAGCTCTTTGCACAGTATTTGCAAATGTACACAGCCTTTACACCTACATTGGTTGGGGTGAAATGTAGGGATGATGTTCGAAAATCGGTTCTCCCGATTGTTCGATAAGAAAAGAACCGATTCCATGGATTAGAATCCCTTTTTGAGAAATGTTTCCCGTTATCAAAGCCACTATAGCAAAGAAAAAGATTTGGTTCTTTATTCGAATCCCTGGGAACAAATCCCGTGTCACAAGAAATGACATAGCTCAGTCATTTGGAGGCAGATACAGAAGCAGCAATGACAATGGACCGGAATGATGACGCATATGATGACGCGTGTTTGTGACGTTTTTTGGTTGGAGGGGACATATTAGCCCAGCACCACTTGCAGCTAAAAGTGGTCTCTTTTCATCGCGCAATTACACAGTATTTTGGATCTCTGTGTTGCTGAATCTTTTGCAAGTTGTTCAATTAATAATGGAGAAGTCAAAGTAGAAAGATGGAGGTGGAAAGCTTTAGCCTTTAACCACACATACGCACTGTGTTGTTTCCTTGTTTAAAATTCCCGGAGGTGAAGCTTTACTATGGATCAGAGCGGTCAAGCGAACATGGTTCCCGACCACTTGTCAACCGGCAGGTTTCGGTGAGAAAATTGTGGTAAAAAGTCGCCTCTCACCGTAGATCAGCGGAGCTTCTGTCCTGCTGCAGCATCGTGACTTCCCTCAGAGACTTGCGTCAACACACCCGTGGACACACCCCTCCGACTAGCAACACAATAGAAAGATAAGGGATTTCCCAGAATTATCCTAGTAAATGTGTCTAAAAACATCTAAATCGCTCCGAATGGAATCGCCTTTTTTTTTTTAACTTTGTTTTTTTCCTTTTTTTTTTGTAGTCCTTTCTTCATCCACAAATCTTTCATCCTCGATCAAATTAATGGGGAAATTGTCGCTTTCTCGGTCCGAATAGATCTTGCTGCTGGAGGCTCACATTATAAACAATGTGAGGATGTGAGGAGCCCTCACACCGGTGAGGTCAGGCGCACATCGTCTGTTACTTCCGGTACAGGCAAGGCTTTTTTATTAGCGACCAAAAGTTGCAAACTTTATCTTTAATGTTCTCTACTAAATCCTTTCAGCAAAAATATGGCAATATCGCGAAATGATCAAGTATGACACATAGAATGGACCTGCTATCCCCGTTTGAATAAGAAAATCTCATTTCAGTAGGCCTTTAAATAGTTAGCTAAACAATTGGAGTTGTTTTGAAAAATATTTTACTAATGGACAAATGAATAGAAGTAGCCTAGATGAATAAATGAACGCTCAATCAGCATGCTAAATCAAACGTGGACCCTGATTAAAAACAAATTGAAAAGCTTATTTGGGTGGTCAATTGTACAGAATATGTACTGTACTGTGCAATCTACTTACAAAAGTCTCAATCAATCTATAACATACATTCTTGTATGACAACATAATGGCTAGCAGAACAGAAGGCAGAGGAAACTACATGTTTTGATTTAGTACTTGCTAGTTGAACTTTACAGATCACAAAAAAGATCAATTCGGATTGCTAACATTGTTAGCATAAATGAATGGGAGTTAACATGAGATCGGTAGGTCGTGAGTTCAAACCCCAGTCATACCAAAGACTGTAAAAATGGGACCCATTACCTCCCTTGCTTGACACTCGGCATCAAGGGTTGGAATTGGGGGTTAAATCACCAAAAATGATTACTGGGCGCGGCCACCGCTGCTGATCACTGCTCCTCTCACCTCAAAAAGAGTGATCAAGGGTGATGGGTCAAATGCAGACAATAGTTTTGCCACACCTCGTGTGTGCGTGTGACAATCATTGGTACTTTAACTTTAAATAGAGAAAATTAGCATCACAGCTAACAGAAATATTTTCGGTTCATTATGAGACTGGTAGTGGTACATAAACCTAGCTAGCTGGAGATATTGTCCCCAAAATCATTTAACAAGTACAGGAACAGCTCGCTTGCTTGCTCGAGTGGAATTCTGCTGGAGTAGCCTACAGTCATACGGTAACAAGCAATTACATCTCTATTAAACTTAAGTACCATAGATCAAATATATTTTCCACAGTAATATCATCAAAACTTGCCTGACTGGATGAAGTCCTTGGGCTCAAATACTAGTGTGGCCTCAATAGCCCTGCTGTAGTGTGTAGCATGTTGGGAATTAACTTTGCATGTGATAGAAGAATGCACTGGATATGTGCTGGAAAAATGCACAGTGATGGGATTCAATTCTCCTGAATTTGCAATAAATCAGGTTGTTTTAACTAATAATCATGCTGCAAGATCTAGCATGTTGCATTCAATGTTAATTCCCATGAAATTCCCGTTAATTCCAAAATATTCCAGTTAATTCCCATGGAAAGTTTCCAACTCTGAATATTCCCTGAATTTTGAAAACCTAATCCTCGTTATGTTCAAAATGCTCAAGCTAGCCTCTTAAATTTCAGAGTTGTTTGTCCATGTACGGTATTTTGTTCTCAGTTCAACTCATGCTTCCATGTGCCCTCAATTCCTCCCGCCCCCTACCCCACCTCCTAAAAGGGCATGGATTTTTCCCGGTTTCTCAGATCTTTGTCTTGCTACTTTGTCCCTCTGCAAACCTGTCCAGCTAGATTTTGGTCTAATCTCCTCAAAGCAGAACAGCAGAGTCTCAGTCTTTACCCCCAAAATGAGCTTTGACAAGCTTTTGAATTTTTAACGTTCCCTTTATAGCATCCTTCATTAACCATTACCACCTTTACCCTCTTGTCCCTTCTTTTTCTCTCCAGTCACTTTTTCCCCTCTCTCTTTTCTGCACACTGGTTGAATTGACACCACATTTATCAGAAAAAATAACCAACACTCTTGATTTGTTAATCTGTTTTGGATTATATTTGTAGCCTGTTTTCCCTTCATCAAAAATCAACCAACATTTTACAACTTGCTTTTCGGGAGTTGGCGTTTTTTTTTTTTTTTTGTACTTGAGCATGACATTGGGCCAAAACTTATCATCCTCAAAATTTGGCCTTTTATCATTTAGCTTTTGACAAATGCATGTTTCCAACTCTAGCAAAGCACCTTTTGCCCTCAAAAACATTAAAATAAATAATACAACTCCTATTTATTATTCTTAAGGCATGGTTAGAGAAAAAAAAGTTGAGATAAATCGGATTACTTGTCATTCCTCTTAAACTGACAAAGTTTGACAAGAGTTTGGTATATGCTTTTACTATGCACACAAGAAGGTATTATCAAACTTTGCCAAGCCGTTCATTTTTGACAAAAGTGGTAATGGGGAGGGACTGTTAGGCAAAAACTTTTTCCTCATGCTACCACTGCACTTTTCATCAGTGATCCTGGCAGGACCAAAACAAATGGCAAAATTGGTAAGGATGGGTCCCTTCCCCATCTCATTATGGGGCAAAAAGGTTTCTCTCAATTATTTTGAATTAATTAATAAATTTCCCCACTTGGATATTATCAATCTTTTGCTTGTTTAACATGCACAAATCAAAGTGAATATATGATAGGAAGTTAAGTATATTTATTTAAAGACATAACTGCTCTGTGTTTTATAGGTGAAAAAGCAACTAATTATTAGTAAGCATTAGTGTGACCTTTTGTAACATTCGGCATTTTAACTTTTTCTCATAAATTGTTTGTACTTTTATTTCTTTTTCACTTCTCTGTGCGGCCGTAATTGTTCTTCTGATGTGGCACATTAAAAAGTATGTTTTTATTTGATTTTATAAATATTATATCTATTTTTACATAAATTAATTAGTGCTGTCCAGTGATACATTTCTTAAATTAGATTAATTACACTCAATTTTGTATAATCATGCTTAATCACAGGTTCTTACCGTCATGCATGATTTAAATCAACTTACAGATCCCAATATTTGGACACAAAATATCATAGAATGTCATCCTAAAGCATGTTTAAAATGTTTCACTTAAATACTCATCATGTATTTGTTCAAAACTTGGTAATAGTTTTATCAAAAGTTCTGTTAGGGTACCAAGTATTTATCAAGCATAAAAAAAAGTTGATGACCTTCAAAATACGGATTTTAAGATTATGAAAACCCTAGAGACATGAATTAATATAACATATAACAACAGAATATCACATTTACGTTCTTTTAATGCAATATAATAATGCTGCCTTTGGCTAAGCCAATCAGTTCCCTCTGATTGGTTTGGTCTCATCAAGTGACCAATATTACTGTAGTACTGATCTTTCTCATTTTAGTTAGTCATCTCTATGCTTGAAAATTGTTAATTTAGACCAAAAAAAAAACAGAATATTCCCTAAAAAATAAAAATCTACAATAGAGCAAACTTTGAAACACGGTGTGGTGAGGGACGATTTCAATTGTGGAGCCAAAAATCCAATTGAATTGGAGTCAAAATAAAAAATATGTTCAGCGGGAAAAGTTATCTATCTCAGGGTGGACACTCTAACCGCCCTGAGATCGGTAGTTTTTGAGTTGTATATCCGGCCGAGTCATACCAAAGACTATAAAAAATGGGACCCATTACCTCCCTGCTTGGCACTCAGCATCAAGGGTTGGAATTGGTGGTTGAATCACCAAAAATTATTGCCGGGCGCGGCCACTGGTGCTGCTCACTGCTCCCCTCACCTCCCAGGGTGTGATCAAGTGTGATGGGTCAAAAGCAGAGAATAATTTTGCCACACCTAGTGTGTGTGTGACAATCATTGGTACGTTAACTTTTTTTAAACACATGATGTCCTTTTAAAGGTATAGTTTAAGTAGTTTTACTTTGTCCTTTGTACTTTTTCCGTGATATAGTGTTAACAGGCCTGTAGGCCGTATCTTCCTAATCCTTGGAATGACATTATTCTATTAGCTTTTCATTGGTGTCCTATTCATTTTGATTCAAAATACATATTTACTTTTCAAGCATTTCGGGGTCCTCTCTTTGACTTGGCAAAATGTTGACTTCAAATGTATTATATTTTCTCATAATGCTATATCATCTACGTAGGAAGAAACATAAATGTAGTTGATACGTCCCTTAATAATTTGTTTAGCACTGATGAAGGTAAGGCAGTATGCTTGCCCTTTCCAACTTTACTCTGGGTCAAATATTTCCCAAACCAAGTTTTCTGTCCGCCTCTTCTGGTTTAACTTGAGGGATTACCGGTGTTTCATGAGTGTGAGAATGAAGGGTAGCGAGGAACATCCAAGTTCAAACCAGGATTACCATCAATGTGGGAGTCAGGTTGTGCTCAGGTAGGGACTACTTGACAATGGGCAGCCTGGGGGAAAAATTGTATTATCTTTCTTTCTGTGTGGTTTGCATGTTCTCCCCGTGACTGTGTGGGTTCTCCCCGGGTACTCTGGCTTCCTCACACCTCCAAAGACATGCACCTGGGGATAGGTTGATAGGCAACACTAAATTGGCCCTAATGTGTGAATGTGAGTGTGAATGTTGTCTATCTGTTTTGGCCCTGTGATGAGGTGGTGACTTGTCCACCCGCCCGAATGCAGCTGAGATAAACTCCAGCACCCCCCCAACCCCAAAAGGGACAAGCGGTAGAAAATGGATGGATGGCATGGATAACTTACACAGCTGTGAAGGCGCCATTAATCCTGAAAGGTACATAAACGTTTTGGAGCAACATATGTTGCCATCCAAACAATGTCTTTTTCATGGACACTGTTGGTTATTTCAGCAAGACAATGCCAAGCGACATTCTGCATGTGATGCAACAGCGTGGTTTTGTTGTAAAAGAGTGCGGGTACTAGACTGGCCTGGCTATAGTCCAGACCTGTCTCCCATTGAAAATGTGTGGCGCATTATGAAGCGTAAAATATGACGGAGACCCCGGACTGTTGAATGACTTAAGCTGTAAATCAAGCAAGAATGGGAAATAATTCCACCTGAAAAGCTTTAAAAATGTGTCTCCTCAGTTCCCAAACGTTTACTGAGTGTTTTTAAAAGGAAAGGCTGTATAACACAGTGATAAAAATTCCCCTGTGCCAACTTTTTAGCAATATGTTGCTGCCATTAAATTTCTAAGTAAAGATTATTTGCTAAAAACAATAGGTTAGTTAGTTTGAACATTAAATATCTTGTTTTTGCAGTCTATTCAATTGAATTCAAGTTAAAAAGGATTTGTAAATCTGTGTATTCTGTTTATATTTACCATTACCAACTTCCATGGTTTTCGGTTTTGTAATCTGTATCGTAAAAATTGTGCAGACTTAATTTTGCTATCAGTGCCAGACCTTTATGCTTGCATTCCTGTTTTTTATTTATCTAAATATTGTTTCACTCTTTCTTCTTGTCTCACCTTTTTGGAATTGTTGCAAATAGATTTTCTGACTTCTTTAAAATTACTCAAGGTACTTAACAATTCCATGAAATTATCAACAAACACAAGGCATAAACACTGTGTAAATCAGCTGTCTTTAGCTGTGCTAATTGTATGAGCGTTTTCCCGAATTGTTTATAAAGTTCTAATCCTTAACATCTATCCGTCCATTTTCTACTGCTTATTCCCTTTGGAGCAGTGTTTGTGGTTACTTGTGGTCTTTACCACAAACCATCTGGCAGCCATCATAGGAGGTAACATCTGAACGACGTCTGCATTTAAATATTTAAAACAGACTTGTCCAAGGTTATATTCAACAGGGACTGATTGGTTTTAAGTTTTATCCCCTTGCAATTATAGTAACAGTCCAGACTTTTAATGGAAGGTTTACTGTGTTCAAGAGAGACAGAATGTAAAAGAACATCCAGAAAACATAATGGTTAATAAAGGTTACATGATCATTTTTGTACAGCTGGGATAGGCCCCAGCACCCCAGTGAACACAAAAGGGACGAGCTATAGAAAATGGATGGATGGATCCATTTGTGTTTTGTTGAGGGAAGTAGACATTTGATCCCAAACAAAATGTGGCTGGCTTGGTGGTAGGATCCATGTTAGAAAACACAATGGTCAAATGTATCGTGGTTGGTCACAAAAGTTGCACACATCTCAGGAGACATTTTGGTCAGAGAAACAGCCTCAAAGCAGATATTTTTCCATCTCCAAGTTAGAAAGAAGGGGTGGTGGTGTTGGGGTCATAGTCAGCATTTGTCCGCCTCCAAACATGCCAATTAGATGACAGAGAGCTCAATTTTGACGTTACCTGACCACTTCTCAATCTCCCAAAACTTGTTGGCGTTATTCGGGTGTTCTATTACAATATTTCCACGGGACTGTACATGTTCCTTCTTGAGTAGGGTGACCAGTTGTGTGCTGCACGATTACAAATAATTGGGTTATCTAATCTAACAAATGGTGTTATTTGTGACTCCAGTCACGTCAACTTCCTTCTCCGTTGTTATTCTCTTAAGGTCCTTTACCTTTCTCAGAATCATTTTTAACCCAAGAGGTGATATATTAGGTGGAGGTTCAGAGCAAGGGTAGTTGATTATCTTGCATTTCATCAATATTGTTCAAATGTTGGTGAAGATACGTAACTGGTAAGTGGCGTTTAGAATGGCTACTCTTCCAGCCCTCCCAATCAAATAGAAATTAAAGTATAATCTTTTATTTAATGTTTTTCTCTGAATATTTTTACAGGACAAAGTCAGAAAGGGATTAAATACCAATCACCGTGTGCTTTACATTTTCCTTATTACATTATACAAACCCAGATAAATCCATGGTGCATTTTAAATCATATTATTTTTCCCTATTGGGCTGTATGAAAGCAACTACTATGATCCCAAGTTATGTATCAGTTATGCATTTTAGACAGATTTCAGGTGTGGAGACAAAACTATGTATTGTGATTTGAAGTCTGTAAGTCAGCTGGTTCTGTATCTTGGGGTCTTCAGTGGTATCGGGGATGGAATGACTTTCGGCATTGGTAGAAGTTTGACCCAATCCCAAGGATGGAATGACTTTTTGCATTGGTAGAAGTTTGACCAAATCCCAAGTGTAGCTTGGGTGAGTTCGGCGCTTAGTCAGTTTCCCTGCATGTCTTCATGTTTGGTTTTCTGTTAAGTGGCGCTGTTTAGCGTGGGAATGATGGCATCAGCCACAAAGGTTTTCAACGACATCAGGGTTAAAAGCTTTTGCATACAGATCCAAAATTTAAACTCTTCTTTTGCGTTTGCCTTCCACTTGCAGGTGACTAAGGACGATTTCATGAGCTTTGAATTCATTCTCTGCATGGACGAGAGCAATCTGAGGTGAGTGTTCCTTTTCATGCGAATTTGAATAATGCTTTCCGGTGTTGAGTGTCCTTGACCTCCTTATTAATAATTACTTCAGGTTAAAAAGAATAATGGGATCAGACTAGGGCATCCACATAAAATTAATAACAATTATAATGTGTCACAGGTTGACAAATGCTTCTCCAACACAAATTCCCAGTAACATTTAGCTCTAACTAACATGTAGATGAATGCCTCCTTTTAATGGGCAATATCTTTCCTTAAGCTCTTTCGAAAGGTCGGGGGAGGGATATTTCTTGCTACTTTGAACGTTTAGGGATCATTTTGAGATCACATGCCCACGGCAGATCTGATCTGTAAGCAGCTTACTGAGTTCTTTGGATGCCTCGACTATGCTCTTTGGGCACTTTCCCCCACCCTTTCTATCCCACATATTTTTCTCAGCAAATGTTAATCTGACCAGACTGAAAATAGAGCAATTTATATTGGAGCAAAAGGTGTAGTTTTTAAGGCTGCGAATCTTTGGGTGTCCCACGATTTGATTCTATATCGATTCTTGATGTCACGATTCGATTCAAAATCTTTTTTTTTTTTTTTCAACACGGTTCTCGATTCAAAAAAGATTTTTTCCCGATTTAAAAGTATTCTCTATACATTCCATACATAGGATTTCAGCAGGATCTACCCCAGTCTGCTGACATGCAAGCAGAGTAGTAGATTTTTGTAAAAAGCTTTTATAATTGTAAAGGACAATGTTTTATCAACTGATTGCAGTAATGTAAATTTGTTCTAACTATTAAAGGCCTACTGAAATGAGATGTTCTTATTTAAACGGGAATAGCAGGTCCATTCTATGTGTCATACTTGATCATTTCGCGATATTGCCATATTTTTGCTGAAAGGATTTAGTAGAGAAAATCAACGATAAAGTTCGCCACTTTTGGTACTTCCTGAAAAAGCCTCGCCTTTACTGGAAGTTGCAGACGATGACGTCGCAAGTGTGGGGGCTCCTCACACATTGATTTTAATGGGAGCCTCCAACAAAAACAGTGATTCAGACCGAGAAAACAACAATTTCCCCATTAATTTGAGCGAGGATGAAAGATTCGTGTTTGAGGATATTGATAGCGACGGACTAGAAGAAAAAAAAAAAAAAGTTTAAAAAAAAAAAAAACGCAATAGCATTGGGACGTATTCCGATGTTTTTAAACACATTTACTAGAATAATTCTGGGAAATCCCATATCTTTCTATTGCTAGTGTTTTAGTGAGTTTAATATTACCTGATAGTCAAAGGGGTTTGTCCACGGGTGTCTTAACGCCAATGTCTCACGGGTGTCGACGGCAGCTGTACGGACGACACAAGCTCAGCTGATATCCGGAAAGTGGCGACTTTTTAACCACAATTTTCTCACCGAAACCTGCTGTTTGACATTTGGTAGGATCCATGTTGGCTTGACCGCGCTCTGATCCATAGTAAAGTTTCAGCTCCGGGAAGTTTAAACAAGGAATCACCGTGTGTTTGTGTGGCTAAAGGCTAAAGCTTCCCAACTCCATCTTTCTACTGTGACTTTTCCAATATTAATTGAACAAATTGCAAAAGATTCAGCAGCACAGATCTCCAAAATACTGTGTAATTATGCCGTTAAAGCAGACGACTTTTACCTGTGTGTGTGCGTAGCTCTCATACTTCCTAAAAACCCGTGACGTCCTGCGTATACGTCATCATTACACAACGTTTCCAAAACGAAACTCCCGGGAAATTTAAAATTGTAATTTAGTAAACTAAAAAAGTCGTATTGGCATGTGTTGCGATGTTAATATTTCATCATTGATGTATAAACTATCCGACTGCGTGGTGGGTAGTAGTGGGTTTCAGTAGGCCTTTAAATTAACTGAAAAATATGACCTATTTTATCTTTGTGAAAATATTGGACCCAGTGTATTGTCAAGCTTATGAGATGCGATGCAAGTGTAAGCCACTGGGACACTATTGTTCTTTATTTTTATTTTTATTTTTATAAATGTCTAATGATAATGTCAATGAGGGATTTTTAATCAGTACTATGCAGAAATTATAACTAATATTGATACTGTTGTTGATAATATTCATTTTTGTTTCACTACTTTTGGTTTGTTCTGTGTTGGTTTGTGTCTTCTCTCAATTGCTCTTATTTCAGTTCTGAGTGTTGGTTTTGGAATTGGATTGCATTGTTATGGTATTTCTGTGTATTGTTTTGTTGGATTGATAAAAAAATAAAAAATAGATAAAAATGAGAATCGATTCTGAAACTCACAATGTGAGAATTGCGATTTAAAATCGAATAGATTTTTTCCCACACTCCTAGTAGTTTTCCTTCAAAAAAATCACTATATGGCAGGGGTGCCCACACTGTATGGCAGGGGTGCCCACACCTTTTCTGCAGGTGAGCTACTTTTCAATTGACCAAATCAAGGGGGATCTACCTCATTCATATATGATTTATATTTATTAATTTATGAAAGAGACGTTTTTGTTAACAAGTTAAATGTGTTTAATGATAATAAAAGCATGTGTAACACATATAGATGTTTCTTTCACGAAGACAAGAATAGAAGTTGGTGTATTACCTGATTCTGATGACTTGCATTGATTGGAATCAGATAGTAGTGATGATAACGCCCACACTTCTGAATGGAGGAGAAAAAAAGTCCTCCTTTCTCTAAAATACCACATGAAAGTGGTTGGGTTTTGTCACCTTATTTATCCAGCTTCCATACACTTTACAAGAAAAACATTGGCGGCAAATTCCGTAGCTTGCTTGCTTGTGCACGCCAGCTTTCCGAGACTCTTATTTTGTTAGCGGGCAGCATAAATCAGGGCTTTTATTGTGAAGATAGCAAATGTGCAGTTGGCCTTTAGAGTTTTGACGGAAGGTATGGCGCGAGACTCTGTTGAAATAAAAAGTGTTTTTCGCTTTTCTGTCGGTCATTTTTTCTTAGTAATGATCTCGCAGCAGCCAGCGTCATCTCACAAGACCTTCGGAAGCCGTGAATTTCAATTAAGTGACGTCTTGGTGAAGATTGATGATCACTAATTCTTAGGTCTATTTTTTTTTAAAGATCGACTGACACACCCTCCGCGGTAGACCGGTAGCTCGCGATCGACGTAATGGGCACCCCTGCTGTATGGTATTTATTAAAAATAAAGGTTACTTGTGGCGATCATAAATACTACCGCTGAAAAAAAAAGATAAAATAACCACATTTTCAAAAAAGTTACTAGAATCTTTAGAAATAAATTGTGCACAATCTTGTTTAAAAAAATTGCCATCATATTTACAAATTTTCATCAATTGTAGTTAAAAATGTGTTTATAAATGTATGTATTTAAAAATACTCCAAAAATATATCAATACAGGGACCATAATTGTTCAATCTCTATAAATGACAAAAAAGTTACAAAAATAAAGTATTATTAGCAGATAATAGGACCACATTTTGCTCAGGAAAGAACATACCTAATACAAGTAATAAAAGAAGAAATTAATAAAGAGATGGTTTGACAAAAAACAACTATCCTCGAATGCTATACAGTAATAGTAGAAAAAATGGTCAAACACAAATGTAGACGGTGTAGACATTGACATGATAAAATAAATCACATTTTTATGTGTAATATCCATCCATTTCTACCGTTTATTCCCTTTTGGGGTCGCGCGGGGCGCTGGCGCTAGCGCCTATCTCCGCTAGTGGCAACTTGTCCAGGGTGTACCTCGCCTTCCGCCCGATTTATGTGTAATAATGAATGATAAATCAACTGTAAATCTCATATGAATATACAACAAATTGTACTTCAATAATGGACAAGGCTACTTATTGATGTATAATATAATAAGGCCACTTGTCAAATAAGGTGATAAATGTATTTATCTCTTTAAGTGAATTACAGCTATAAATTAAAGAGAAATGTATTTATTTTTATATTTGTATCAAAGATTGAGAACAGAAAGTGAACAAATCCATGTGTTAGCAATTGCTATGAAACGGAAAATGGGTAGGATTAATTAAGCTCTTCTTCTTCCTACTCCTTTTCGGACGTTTTGTGAAGAGAAACTGGTTATACTTGATGTACCATATTGTAATCGTATGCATGTTTGAAATAAACTACTACCAATACCAATAAACCATGTTTTCTACTCTTGTCTCTACAGCGAGTTGAACCGGAAAGCAAATTTGGTTAAAAATCACAAAGCAAAGATTGAACTTCTTGGTTCGTATGACCCACAGAAGCAGCTGATCATTAAAGACCCGTATTACGTAAGTGGCATAGGATTTTGCTTATTAATTGTGTAAATATACCTGAAACTGTTAAGTGTTTGGGTTTACTGGTTATAGCCTAAGTGTGGATGGATCCACTCAAAACTATTATGAACACAACAGGTGAAACTTCAAAATGGGTTGGCAGTTCAAAAAGCAGTACCTTATCAATCAATCAATCAATGTTTACTTATATAGCCCTAAATCACAAGTGTCTCAAAGGGCTGCACAAACCACTACGACATCCTCGGTAGGCCCACATAAGGGCAAGGAAAACTCACACCCAGTGGGACATCGGTGACAATAATGACCCAGTGGGACGTCGGTGACAATGATGACTATGAGAACATGATACTGTGATACTGATGATACTGATGACTATGAGAACATATGAGAACATGATACTGTGAAAGATCAATCCATAATGGATCCAACACAGTCGCGAGAGTCCAGTCCATAATGGATCCAACACAGTCGCTAGAGTCCAGTCCAAAGCGGATCCAACACAGCAGCGAGAGTCCCGTTCACAGCGGAGCCAGTAGGAAACCATCCCAAGCGGAGGCTGATCAGCAGCGCAGAGATGTCCCCAGCCGATACAAAGGCGAGCAGTACATGGCCACCGGATCGGACCGGACTCCCTCCACAAAGGAGAGTGGGACATAGAAGAAAAAGAAGAGAAACGGCAGATCAACTGGTCTAAAAAGGGAGTCTATTTAAAGGCTAGAGTATACAAATGAGTTTTAAGGTGAGACTTAAATGCTTCTACTGAGGTGGCATCTCGAACTGTTACCGGGAGGGCATTCCAGAGTACTGGAGCCTGAAATGAAAAAGCTCTACAGCCTGCAGACTTTTTTTGGGCTTTGGGGATCACTAATAAGCCGGAGTCCTTTGAACGCAGATTTCTTGCCGGGACATATGGTACAATACAATCGGCAAGATAGGATGGAGCTAGACCGTGTAGTATTTTATACGTAAGTAGTAAAACCTTAAAGTCACATCTTAAGTGCACAGGAAGCCAGTGCACGTGAGCCAGTACAGGCGTAATGTGATCAAACTTTCTTGTTCTTGTCAAAAGTCTAGCAGCCGCATTTTGTACCAACTGTAATCTTTTAATGCTAGACATGGGGAGACCCGAAAATAATACGTTACAGTAGTCGAGGCGAGACGTAACAAACGCATGGATAATGATCTCAGCGTCTCTAGTGGACAGAATGGAGCGAATTTTAGCGATATTGCGGAGATGAAAGAAGGCCGTTTTAGTAACGCTTTTAATGTGTGCCTCAAAGGAGAGAGTTGGGTCGAAGATAATACCCAGATTCTTTACCGTGTCGCCTTGTTTAATTGTTTGGTTGTCAAATGTTAGAGTTGTATTATTAAATAGAGTTCGGTGTCTAGCAGGACCGATAATCAGCATTTCCGTTTTTTTGGCGTTGAGTTGCAAAAAGTTAGCGGACATCCATTGTTTAATTTCATTAAGACACGCCTCTAGCTGACTACAATCCGGCATGTTGGTCAGCTTTAGGGGCATGTAGAGTTGGGTGTCATCAGCATAACAGTGAAAGCTAACACCGTATTTGCGTATGATGTCACCTAGCGGCAGCATGTAGATGCTGAAGAGTGCAGGGCCAAGGACCGAACCCTGGGGAACTCCACACGTTACCTTAACGTAGTCCGAGGTCACATTGTTATGGGAGACACACTGCATCCTATCAGTAAGATAAGAGTTAAACCAAGACAGGGCTAAGTCTGACATACCAATTCGTGTTTTGATACGTTCTAATAAAATATTATGATCGACAGTATCGAAAGCAGCGCTAAGATCAAGGAGCAGCAACATAGATGACGCATCAGAATCCATCGTTAGCAATAGATCATTAGTCATTTTTGCGAGGGCTGTCTCCGTGGAGTGATTTGCCCTGAAACCGGATTGAAAGGTTTCACATAGATTGTTAGACGCTAAGTGTTCATTTAACTGCTCCGCAACAATTTTTTCGAGGATTTTTGAAATAAAGGGAAGGTGAGACACCGGTCGGTAGTTTACCATGAGGTCAGGATCGAGGTTAGGTCTTTTAAGAAGAGGATGAATAACCGCTTTTTTGAATGCTAGGGGAACAGTGCCCGAGGAAAGTGATAAGTTTATAATATTTAGCACTGATGGACCTAATAATACAAAGAGCTCCTTGATCAGTTTCCCAGGAAGAGGGTCAAGTAAACATGTTGTTTGTTTTATTCCATTTACACGTTGTAACAATTCCTCTAATGTTATTTCCTCAAAACGAGAGAAACTATTTTGGAGGGCAGTATCCGCCGTATATACAATCGTGTCAGTGTTAATAGAACCCCGTTGTAGCTGGGACGCATTGTCTTTAATCTCCTTTCTAATGACTTCAATTTTCTTACTAAAGAATTGCATAAAGTCATCAGCTGAGTGGGTGGAGCTACTGGAAGGAGTCCCTTGTTGGGTCAGCGATGCTACCGTACTAAACAAAAATTTAGGATCGTTTTTATTACGGTGGATGAGATTTGAGTAATAATTAGCTTTAGCTAAGGTAAGCATGCGTTTATAAGTTATTAAACCATCACTCCATGCTTGATGGTGCACCTCAAGTTTAGTCGTGCGCCATTTGCGTTCCAGCTTTCTGCATAATAATTTCTGAGCTCTAGTTTCTTCTGTAAACCACGGGGTGCGCTTTTTTGGAGCCTTTTTTAACTTTAGCGGTGCTATGTTATCAATGGTTTCGCGCAGGGCGTCGTTAAAGTTGCTAGTGAGGTTATCAATAGAGCCCACATATTTTGGGAATGGTGCCATTACCGAGGGCAGTAGGTCAGCAAGAGTTGTCGTTGTGGCCGTATTAATGTTGCGGCTGCTATAGCAGTTATTATTATTATTAGTTTGACGAACATGCGTCTGAACCTCGAATTTTATAAGGTAATGATCGGACAATACTTTAGTACACGGGAGTATCGTAACTTTGGAAGCGGTGATACCCCTGACAAGCACTAGGTCTATCGTATTACCGTTGCGATGCGTGGGTTCATTTATTATTTGTGTGAGACCACAGCTATCAATTATAGTCTGGAGCGCTACGCACGGTGGGTCCGATGGGGTATTCATATGGATATTCAAGTCCCCCATTATGATTATATTATCGGCGTGTGTCACTAGATCAGCAACGAACTCTGAGAATTCATTGATAAAGTCCGAATAGGGCCCTGGGGGGCGGTAGATAACAGCCAGGTGTAGAGGCAGCGGTGTGACAGACCTCATAGTAAGCACCTCAAACGATTTATATTTATTATTTATGTTAGGACTAAGGTTAAAGTTTTCGTTGTATATTAGTGCGACCCCCCCACCCCTTTTAAGCGGACGGGCAATATGCGCATGTGTAAAGTTAGGAGGACATGCCTCGTTTAGCGCAAAAAAGTCGTTTGGTTCAAGCCAGGTTTCACTGAGACCGATGACGTTAAGATTGTTGTCTCTGATGATATCATTAACTAACAACGTTTTGGGAGACAATGATCTTATGTTTAAAAAACCTATATTATAGGTAGTGGGCTGTTTTAGAGAATTTTTGATCAAATTATCCGTAGTAGCAATATTAATAATGTTGTGTTTATTATGCCCAGTGCATTCAGTATAATTACGACCATATCTAGGAATTGATACGACGGGAATGTTCCGATTGTTTGATTGTTGCTTTGATAAACTGCACGCATCATGGTTAGCCTCCTCAGTAACGGGGATTTTCCGATTGTTTGTTTGTTGCTTTGATAAACTGCACGCATCATAGTTAGCCACCTCAGTAACGGGGATTTTTCGATTGTTTGTTTGTTGCTTTGATAAACTGCACGCATCATAGTTAGCCACCTCGGTAAAACACATGTCCAACTCTGAAACACTCAAAGCAGAAAAAACTTGTACTAATTTAACAGACTCCTTACCCAGACCAGTAGTCTCGCATCTTTCATCTAAATCCGTCTTCGGGATGGAGGGAAGTGGTGTTCTGTGGGGATTAGCCTTCTGCTTTGTTTTTAGCCCCGCTCGGCATCCGCGTTTCCGATCACACCGCTGGCGTCTGCTCCGTAGACGGCCCCCGCTGCTAATAGACTCCCCTGCTTCCCAGGCCGCTGGATGTAGCCGCCGACGTATTCCCATGCTAGTTAGCATGTTTAGCACGCACGTGTCTATCAGTCCAAAACGGCCCGATATGTCCATATCCAGAAGTGTCTGGTGGTCGTACGTGATCACGGAGTGACCACGATGCGAGCCAGCCATGAAGTCTGCAGAACTGTCCGGCATTTCCGCCAAATGCTCCATCTTTAGCAAGAGCACCGCAGTGTCGCAGCCCGTCCGGGCGCCGCCATCTTGCTAATTATTATCTTGGATCCAAGTCTTTAACATTTTTACACTACACTTTTAGTTCATTAGACTTTCTCTAAAGTTTTGAATTACCAACTGTTTAATTTTTCTGTACTTTTTGCAAAAAATGCTGTTCTCTAACAAGAAGTGGAACGACAAAATTCACAACATGCGTAGGATCCATGGCTCAACCAATTTTTCACAATTTGGTACAGCCTGGTTATCAATCAACTATTTATTTATTCCACTGGGACTGGACTGACGGTGTCGCATAGTCCTTCTTAAGTTGGTTTTTCTATTGCCTAAGAGCAACACTAACATTAAATATTGTTTTTGTATTGTCCGTAGAGAGGATAAGAGGGACGGAGCAACACACCTATATATACATGTTGATGTAAAAACAATAACTGGAGAATTAAATTGTTATCAACTGGTCTCTGATTCAATCATTCAGATGTGTTTTGTGGTTTAACAAAAATAACTATTCATCATGAAAAATGAATGCTTCACTTGCACGGTATTCTGTAAAAACATTTTTGATCCTGTGAATAATGAAGACATGATTGATTTACCACATGCTCTTAATTTCTACAATTTGACTCTCATCCTCTTCACATCTTTTTTCATACTAATCTCAGAGCGTGCGAAATCAACAGAATAAAAGGAACATTGTATTCTATTCATTTATGGAAACAAATTGGTTTCTGTCATTAGAAGTGTTGCTTTTGGGTGAAGATTGCTAAATTTGTATAAACCGAAATAGTGTTGACTTTTGAAATGAAAGCCAGTTGGCATCTGGAAGCTGTTTCCTCCTAGGGCAACTCGACAATGACCTAAAAGTATTGAAACTCCCATTAAACATTTGTTTGGGTCCTTGCTTTATCGGCACTTAGTTTGAAACCTCTTTTCACTTGTTATGTTGTTTGAATATGTTTGCCACTTCACTGCAGCGTGACATTTCTCATTCTTTTTTGTTTGCTGCAGGGCAGCGATGCAGACTTTGAAAAGGTGTACGAGCAGTGCCAACGATGCTGCAAAGCATTTCTGGAGGTGAACTTCTAAAATTGTAATAACAAGCCTGTCATCATGTAACTAATTGTGGTCAATGTCATGACTGGACCACCACACGTTTCTTTGTCGCATTTTAAACAACGTTGAGGAGCGTAGCAATACATGTGTTGTAATAAAATATACAACTCCCTCAAGTCATGTCAGTTTTTGTGGAGGTTTTGAGAGAGTTTAGTAAAATTTCAACCATCAATCAATCAATCAAAATTTAGTTTGTATTCAGTCACATGACTTTTGAACAGAAGTAAACAAAGTGGTGAATCACCAAACCAATATGGCTACTTCGCAGCAAACAGAGTGCAAATTATTGGAGTACGCAAGGGGCCGAGATCTTACGACTAAAAGCAGATACGAGCAAAAAAATCTACCTATGCAATGGGATAAATTCATATACGTTATCAAAAAACGATTTGTCAAATGATCTCAAGGATCATCCATCGGTTGAGTTACCAGACATGTCGAACTATCTGGTGCTCCAAATGTCATTCTACATGACGAAAAAGATTACAACCTGGAAAAGCATTGAGGGCTACAACTTGTTTTTGTGTGGCTCGATCAAGGAAATTGGTATCAAGACTCCCTGATAAATAATCGTTTTTACTTAAATAAGTTTGCATTTCCTAATTTACCGCGGCGTTAACAAGTATGCACGTCACTGGACTCTCAAGCAGTGGAGACATTCTATGGAGTGATGAATCACGCTTTTCCATCTGGCAATCTGATGGAATAGTCTGTGGTTTGAAGGTTGCCAGGACAATGTTAAATTTCGGACTGCATTGTGCCCAGTGTGAAATTTGGTGGAGGAGGAATTATGGTGTGGGATTGTTTTTTCAAAAGTTGGGCTTGGCCCCTTAGTTCCAGTGAAAGAAACTTTGAATGCTCCAGGATGCCAAAACATTTTGGACAATTCCCTGCTCCTAACATTGTGGGAGCTGTTTAGTTCCTCTTCCAGCATGGCTGTGCATCAGTGCACAAAGCAAAGTCCTTAAAGACATGGATAACAGAGTCTGGTGTGGATTAACTTGACTGGCTTGCTCAGAGTCCTGACCTTTACCCGATAGAACACCTTCGGGATGAATTACAACGGAGACAGAGCCAGGCCTTCTTGACCAACATCAGTGTGTGACCTCACCAATGCGCTTTTGGAAGAATGGTGGAAAATTCCTCTAAACACTTCACAAGCTGTAATAGCTGGAACAGGTGGACTGACATCATATTGAAGCCTATGGGTTAGGAATGGAATGGCACTTCAAGTTCATATGTGAGTTAAAAGCCTACTGAAATGAGATTTTCTTATTTAAACGGGGATAGCAGGTCCATTCTATGTGTCATACTTGATCATTTCGCGATATTGGCATATTTTTGCTGAAAGGATTTAGTAGAGAACATCCACGATAAAGTTCGCAACTTTCGGTGCTAAGACAAAAGCCCTGCCTCTACCTGAACTCACAGACTCCTCACATATTCTCATTGTTTATAATGGGAGCCTCCAACAAAAAAGTGCTATTCGGACCGAGAAAACGACAATTTCCCTATTAATTTGAGCGACGATGAAAGATTCGTGTTTGAGGATATTGATAGCGACGGACTAAGAAAAAAAAAAGTTAAAAAAAAAAAACGCGATTGGGACGTATTCTGATGTTTTTAGACACATTTAATAGAATAATTCTGGGAAATCCCTTATCTTTCTATTGTGTTGCTAGTGTTTTAGTGAGTTAAATAGTACCTGATAGTCGGAAGGTTGTCTCCACGGGTGTGTTGACGCGCAGTGTCTCAGGGGAGTAGACGGCAGCTATGGACGGCACAAGCTGAGCTTTTCTCCGGTAAGAAGCGACTTTTTAACCACAATTTTCTCACCAAAACCTGCTGGTTGACATTACGTCTTGATTCATGTTCGCTCGACGTGCCATAACTGATAAACCCCAAGTCGTGGATGTGGCAAACAGAGGAAGCAAACGTTACTACTGATCCATTGTAACGTTTCACCTCCAGGAATTTTAAACAAGGAATCACCGCATGTTTGTGTGGCTAAAGGCTAAAGCTTCCCAACTCCATCTTTCTACTGTGACTTCTCCAATATTAATTGAACAAATTGCAAAAGATTCAGCAACACAGATCTCCAAAATACTGTGTAATTATGCCGTTTAAGCAGACGACATTTAGCTGTGTCTAAAAACCCATGACATTTTGCGTACACGTCATCATTACACAACGTTTCCAGGACAAAACTCCCGGGAAATTTAAAATTGTAATTTAGTAAACTACTAAAAAGACCATATTGGCATGTGTTGCAATGTTAATATTTCATCATTGATATATAAACTATCAGACTGCGTGGTGGGTAGTAGTGGGTTTCAGTAGGCGTTTAAGGCAGGTGGCCAAAAGCTTTTGGCAATATAGTGTAACTATAGAGCTCAATGTGTATGTGCTGCAAGTTTTGTTTAGGATTGTTGGCCTTTGTGAAAGGTTAACTCTTAGGATTTGCTCACATTTGTCTTTGTTAGGTCGCCGAGTTGGTTGTTGAAAAATCACGTGTAGTAGAATGTGTTTTAAGGACTCCAAAACAACATCAAATATCAATATAATACTTTAATGGGAAATTCTAAACCTTAAGAGTATATAAAACAAACTTTTATCAAAGTGATCACGATGCGTTCTTCCACACTGCTGGCATTCGACTGGAGCGTGTGTCACTTTTGTAAATTCTTGCACCCTTTCACCTTTCTTTTTTACCTCTTGAGGAAACCTAGTAAAATTATCCTTTTTGCTATTTGAATGGTTCCAACCGCCTAAAACAACGCAAGTCTAGGGCAAGCTTTGACAACAGACAGCCTACCACTTCGAGCCTTGCATAGTTCATGAGCCGAACGTAAGGTCAGGTGAATACAACCTAAAGCCCTTAATCACAAGTGTCTGAAAGAGCTTCACAAACTCACAGCATCCCCTTATCTAAACCCATATCCGGGCAAGAAAAAAAAAACAGACCCCACCTGTGGAGAAAGAAGAAAACCTGGAGAAGCGACCGCAGATGTTGGGATCCCATTTCCAGGGTGATCAACTGCAATGGATGAATATACAAACGGCAAGATGGTGCTGTAGTTGAGTATTTTGTGCATAAGTAGCTAAACCTTAAAACCGCACCTTTAAGTGTACCAAGAGCCAGTACGGGTTGGCCAGTGTAGGCGTAATATGATCCAACTTTCGTATCCTGGTCAAAAGTCTAGGAGCGGCATTTTGTACTAATTGCAGTCTTTTAATGCGTGACATGTGGAGACCAGAAAATAATATGTTACATTAATCAAGACAAGATAAAACAAGCGCATGTGCAATGATTAGAGCATCGCTAGTGGACAAAATGGGAGTAATTTTTGAGATATTACGGTGATAAAAGGAGCCTGTTTTAGTAACACCCTGAGGCACTTATTAATGTTGATACGCCGTCTGTGATTCAAACACTCATTTTTGGTGGATTTTTTGACATTAAATGTTACAAATCTGTCTGGAGGGGGTTCAGCTCTGTTAGATCAATGAAGGGTCTATCAGATGAATTAAAGAGTGTGTAATTTTTCCACTCAACTGACGGTCTGGAGGCAGAATCCCGCCTGGAAATTACATCAACCTGGCCCCTGAGTTTAGTTCAAAACTTGGGAGACAAACACTTGGACGACTGTAACCACATTGACGGATCCTTGCATTGACATTTTAACACCGGGGTCTCAATATGTGATCTATATGAATGAGGTGTTCTTTAGGACACCTCTGTAAGTCAGTTTCATTTTTGGAAGTTACACATTTTTTTCGTAATGTGATTTATATAACTAAGGTGTTGCTGTAGCTTGTTTACTTCGGATGTAGTCAGTCACTCATTAGTTCAAATTCCTTCGTTATAGTAGTGGTGTTCCTCAAAATTCCAATTTAGGTCCTCTCTCTTTCATCATTTGGACTATTCGACTGGTGGCCCTCCGGTTCAGTTGAAAAAACTTGCGAGATACTCTATTTTTTGCCCCAGATTCTTAAAAAAAAAAAAATTATTCTTAAAAAAAACGAGAGTGCTGTCATAGAAATTATGTTTGATTAACCCTCAAAACAATTAATCTTTTGAATGTCTACGGTACAGGACACCTGTTCTCCGGATTATACAAGACTAATGGTAAATAGAGAAGTGTGACCCCACGGTCCTGAACTTTCTGGAAATATGTCCCCAAAACAATTTAGTTGAATATCACTGTTGCTTGACAGTCTTGCCAAAGCCAGCCGAGAAATACATTGACATCCTCTAAATCAAGAAAAGACTTCATTGTGTTGTCTTTTATTAAAGACTTGTCCAGTTCTGTTACATTTGCTATCATCTAGCACAGGGGTGTCAAACTCACTTTCAGTGAGGGTCACATTGCAGTTATGGCTGCTCTGATGAGGGGCATTTACGAATATTGTATAAGAATTCCTTCACCTCATGAGATTATTATACAATTGCCTATATTTTGATAGTGTTTTTCTATATACACTATATTGCCCAAAGTATTTGGCCACCTGCCTTGACTCACCTATGAACTTAAAGTGCCATCCCATTCCTAACCTATAAGATGGGTCCACCTTTTGCTGCTATTGCAGCTTCAACTCTTCTGGGAAGGCTGTCCACAAGGTTGCGGAGTGTGTTTATAGGAATTTCCCACCATTCTTTCAAAAGCGCATTGGTGAGGTCACACACTGGTGTTAGTCGAGAAGACCTAGCTCTCAGTCTCCGTTCTAATTCATCCCAAAGGTGTTCTATCGGGTACAGATCAGGACTCTGTGCAGGCCAGTCAAGTTCATCCAGACCAGACTGTCATGCAAGGCTTTATGGACCTTGCTTTGTGCACTAGTGTTCTCACAAGGTGGAAATTGTCCAAATTGTTTTGGTATCCTGGAGCACTCAGTTATTTTTACTGGAACTAGGGGGCCAAGCCAACAACCCCACAACATAATTCCTCCTCCACCAAATTTCACACCGAAATGTACCTGGTAACCTCCAAACCCAGACTGGTCCATCAGATTGCAAGATGGAAAAACGTGATTCATCGCTCCAGAGAACGCGACTCCACTGCTCCACTTTGCATTGGACTTGCTGATGTATGGCTTAGATACAGCTGCTTGGCCATAGAAACCCATTCCATGAAGCTCTTTGCTTACTGTACGTGGGCTAATTGGAAGGTCACATGAAGTTTGAAGCTCTGTAGCTACTGACTGTGCAGAAAGTCGGCGCCCTCTTTTCACTAAGTGCTTCAGAATCCGCTGACCTCTCTGTCAGTTTACAGGGCCTACCACTTTGTGACTGAGTCGCTGTCGTTCAACGTTCCCTCTAAGGTGCGCGCCTGTGCAATTGCGCACTGCTCACGAGTCCTCTGCCCACAGCAAGTCTATGCCGCGCAGAAAATCCAATAAATAAAAAAAATAAAGCAATTTTCAAAGTAACTGACGACAAGAGGCCACAAGAGACAACAGTTTTCGTTATCACTGTTCAATTATTGTAACGTCTGTCAAGACGCTTTGAGGAGGACATACCGTAAATTCCATCGATCACTTTATTGTGCAAAACTCTTTATAAACACATGACCAAAAACATTGCTAAACAATTTATATCTCGCAAAGCTGGTCATTTTCTGCCGTACAAAGCAGACCAAAACCCAACTTTGCCATCTGTCATATCAGCAGCAGCCGCTCGCTCTTTCTCACTTGTGCCAGCACATATGGCACTGAGCCAGTGTTTACAGCCACACAAAAAGCCGGACATTTCCAACACCGCAAGTTATGTGTCATTCCAGGTCGTTACACTATGATTTACCAATCAAATATGTGCTCATTCCACTGTCATTTATTAAGAATCTTAATTTATAAATATTAATCATGAAATGCTGTTGTTATATTAAAGAAATACTAATAAAAAAATATATTTTACAAACGGAAAGTTACAGCAATGTTCACATGATCCAGCGCTTACATCTCATTGTGCAACATGTGAATGTTTTAATGGGAACTAAATGCGATATCTGAAAGGGGTACACGTTATTTCCAAAGTAGGACCCCCACCCAGACAAACAATATCATGAGTGTCAAACTCTGGCCCATGGGCCAAATTTGGCCCGCCGTGTGATTTCATTTGGCCCTTGAGGTAATATCAAATTAAGATTAAAGCTGGCCCGCCGGTATTATACAGGGGCGGTGCCGCTGTAACAACGCATTTCCCAACCCTCCCGAATTTCACTGCCCCTCCCGTAAATCTCCCGGGGCAATAATTCTTCCGAATTTCTCCCGATTTCCACTCGGACAACAATATTGGAGACGTGCCTCGAAGCCACTGCCATTAGCGTCCTCTACCTGTTGTCACGTACGCTTTTCCGCCATAGAAACAACGTGCCGGCCCAGTCACATAATATCTGCGGCCTTAACACACACGAATGAATGCAAGCCATACTTGGTCAACAGCCATACAGGTCACACTGGGGGTGGCCGTATAAACGACTTTAACACTGTTACAAATATGCGCCACACTGCGAAGCCACACCAAACAAGAATTACAAACACATTTTGGGAGAACATCTGCACCGTAAAACACGTAATACCTAGAAGCCCTTGCAGCACTAACTCTTCCGGGATGCTATAATATACACCACCGCTACCACCAAACCTGCCCCCCCCCCTCCAATTTTTATTTACATTTTATTTGATATGCTATTGATATTTTTAAATCATTATTGATAGGTTGATTGGAAACACTAAATTGGCCCTGGTGTGCATGTTGTCTCTCTATCTGTGTTGGCCCTGTGATGAGGTGGCGACTTGTCCAGGGTGTACGCTGCCTTCCGCCCGAATGCAGCTGAGATAGGCTGCAGCGACCCCAGAAGGGACAAGCGGTAGAAAATGGATGGCTGGATGGATAATTTGAAACTCGACTTTGCATGTCACTATAAAGTTATATAAGCCTTACTTGTTCAATATTCAATGCAAAACTTTTTTGGATCCCTCTTAAAAGGTTTATTTGTTCAACCTTGGCCCGCGACTTTGTTCCATTTAAAATTTTGGCCCACTCTGTATTTGAGTTTGACACCCCTGCACAATATAGTACACAGTTCATTGAAAAAGAATATTTGTTGTTCTTGTCGTTGTAAATGTGCCAAAACACTTACATTAGAAAATGATCATATGGAAGTGACTGCTGTCATTTGATTAGAATAATAAGAAATTTACCTCGTTACTGTATTTAGTCAGGTTTGGGACAGGTGTGAGGGCTTCACGGTGGCAGAGGGGTTAGTGCGTCTGCCTCACAATACGAAGGTCCTGCAGTCCTGGGCTCAAATCCAGGCTCGGGATCTTTCTGTGTGGAGTTTGCATGTTCTCCCCGTGAATGCGTGGGTTCCCTCCGGGTACTCCGGCTTCCTCCCACTTCCAAAGACATGCACCTGGGGATAGGTTGATTGTCAACACTAAATTGGCCCTAGTTTGTGAATGTGAGTGTGAATGTTGTCTGTCTATCTGTGTTGGCCCTGCGATGAGGTGGCGACTTGTCCAGGGTGTACCCCGCCTTCCGCCCGATTGTAGCTGAGATAGGCGCCAGCGCCCCCCGCGACCCCGAAAGGGAATAAGCGGTAGAAAATGGATGGATGGGACAGGTGTGGCCTCAATGTGCACGTCTGATGTTGCTCACATGTGCTCCACTGGATGCTCAAGGAGTTTTTGCGTTTGCTCACACACAAGAAAAATTAGAGGGAACATTGCTGTCGTTCACAAACTCTTCCATTTTCTTATGATAAAGCAGACAGTTGACTTTGGAATATTTAGGAGCGAGGACATTTCACGACTGGATTTGTTGCACAGGTGACATCGTATGACAGTTCCAAGCTGTAAATCACTGAGCTCCTGAGAGCGGCCCATTCTTTCACAAATGTTTGTTGAAGGAGTCTCCATGCCTAGGTGCTTGATTGTATACAGCTGTGGCCGGAACAAGTGTTTAGGACACCTGATTCTGATCATTTGGATGGGTGGCCAAATACTTTCGGCAATATAGTGTAATACTGTAAAAAACGTTTGATTTTGCGGTTGAAAAAAACTCCCGAAAAAAAAGCCAGCTCAGTTGTAACAATTTTACTGTCAAATAAACATAGATTTTACTGCATATTACTGTAAATGGAAAAACTGTACCATAGTGTGCAATTTGAATAACCTGCTTTGAAATTATGAGTCAAGGAGATGTTTATCTTTATTTTAACAAAAAAAAAGTTTGAAATGTATGATAGTATAATATTTGTTGCATAAATACATAATATTGAAGTTAAAAAGATATACAGTTGCATGAAATACCTGTATTGTTTTTTTCAAAATGGAAATTACGAATACGTTAAGTAAGAAACAACGCATCATTTTTAAAATACTTTTGTGGGCCACATTAAATGATGTGAATTGACACCATGTCCGAGTTTGACATCTGAGATCTAGCATCTACTAATATTCATTAACTTATGGTTCTTCAAACCAAAACTAAAACTCAAGTTTTTATTTGAGGGTCAAACTGTTGCCACTTAAAACCTGTACATTTGTTTTCCTACGCTCCACTATTGGTATGATTTGTTTTTTAATAAAAGTTCAGTAATTTTTTTCCCCCATTTTTCGTATCACTGTCCATGTCAACTGCCCTGCATAATATTCCCCGATAACAAAATAATCTGTCTTTCTGCATATGACAGGAATCAAATGCCCGAGCAAAGAAGCCCATAGATTGGGTACTCGCTCTCTGTATTTTTTTTATTTATTTGTTTATTAACCCATCAGGAAGCAGAAAATGTCATGATCTATTGTGGCTGGCCTTCCAGGATGCATAAACAAAGGTGACGTACAGGGAAAAACTAATTTTTACAAGGCGCTCCCTCCCAACTTATGGCCTTGTTTGGCCATAAGAGTCTTAAATATATATAATCCATCCATCCATCCATCTTCTTCCTCTTATCCGAGGTCAGGTCGCGGGGGCAGCAGCTTAAGCAGGGAAGCCCAGACTTACCTCTCCCCAGCCACTTCGTCTAGCTCTTCCCGGGGGATCCCGAGGCGTTCCCAGGCCAGCCGGGACACATAGTCTTCCCAACGTGTGCTGGGGCTTCCCCGTGGCCTCCTACCGGTTGGACGTGCCCTAAACACCTCCCTAGGGAGGCGTTCGGGTGGCATCCTGACCAGATGTCCGAACCACCTCATCTGGCTCCTCTCGATGTGGAGGAGCAGCGGCTTTACTTTGAGTTCCTCCCGGATGGCAGAGCTTCTCACCCTATCTCTAAGGAAGAGCCCCGCCACACGGCGGGGGAAACTCATTTCGGCCGCTTGTACCCGTGATCTTATCCTTTCGGTCATGACCCAAAGCTCATGACCATAGGTGAGGATGGGAACGTAGATCGACCGGTAAATTGGGAGCTTTGCCTTCCGGGTCAGCTCCTTCTTCACCACAACGGATCGGTACAATGTCCGCATTACTGAAAACGCCGCACCAATCTGCCTGTCGATCTCACGATCCACTCTTCCCTCATTCGTGAACAAGACTCCGAGGTACTTGAACTCCTCCACTTGAGGCAGGGTCTCCTCCCCAACCCGGAGATGGCACTCCACCCTTTTCCGGGCGAGAACCATGGACTCGGACTTTGAGGTGCTGATTCTCATTCCGGTCGCTTCACACTCGGCTGCGAACCGATCCAGTGAGAGCTGAAGATCTCGGTCAGATGAAGCCATCAGGACCACATCATCTGCAAAAAGCAGAGACCTAATCCCGCGGCCACCAAACCGGAACCCCTCAACGCCTTGACTGCGCCTAGAAATTCTGTCCATAAAAGTTTTGAACAGAATCGGTGATAAAGGACAGCCTTGGCGGAGTCCAACCTTCACTGGAAATGTGTTCGACTTACTGCCGGCAATGCGGACCAAGCTCTGACACTGATCGTACAGGGAGCGGACCGCCACAAAAAGACAGTCCGATACCCCATACTTTGAGCACTCCCCACAGGAATTCCCGAGGGACACGGTCAAGTGCCTTCTCCAAGTACACAAAGCACATGTAGACTGGTTGGGCAAACTCCCATGCACCCTCAAGAACCATGCCGAGAGTATAGAGCTGGTCCACAGTTCCACGACCAGGACGAAAACCTCACTGTTCCTCCTGAATTCGAGGTTCGACTATCCGGCGTAGCCTCCTCTCCAGTACACCTGAATAAACCTTACCGGGAAGGCTGAGGAGTGTGATCCCACGATGGTTGTAACGGACCCTCCGGTCCCCCTTCTTAAAGAGAGGGACCACCACCACCCCGGTCTGCCAATCCAGAGGTACCGCCCCCGATGTCCACGCGATGCTGCAGAGTCTTGTCAACCAAGACAGCCCCACAGCATCCAGAGCCTTAATGAACTTCTGGCGGCTTTCATCCAACCCTGGGGCCTTGCCACCGAGGAGCTTTTTAACTACCTCAGCAACCCCAGCCCCAGAAATAGGAGAGCGCACCACAGATTTCCCAGGCTCTGCTTCCTCAGGAAGACGTGTTGGTGGGATTGAGGAGGTCTTCGAAGTGTTCCTTCCACCTTTCCACAACATCTGCAGTTGAGGTCAGCAGAACTCCATCCGCACAATACACGGTGTTGATAGTGCACTGCTTCCCCTTCCTAAGGCGGCGGATGGTGGTCCAGAATCTCTTCGAAGCCGTCCGGAAGACGTTTTCCATGGGTTCCCCAAAATCCTCCCATGTCCGAGTTTTTGCCTCCGTGACCGCTGAAGCTGCACACCGCTTGGCCTGTCGGTACCTGTCCACTTCCTCCGGAGTCCTATGAGCCAAAAGAACCCGATAGGACTCCTTCAGCTTGACGGGATCCCTCACCACTGGTGTCCACCAACAGGTTTTAGGATTACCGCACCGACAGGCACCAACTACCTTGCGGCCACAGCTCGACAATAGAGGTGCGGAACATAGTCCACTCGGACGCAATGTCCGGCACCTCCCTCGTGAAATGTTCAAAGTTCTTCCCAGCAGCCCCTCACAATGCGTTTGGGCCTGCCAGGTCTGTCCGGCATCCTCCCTCACCATCGCAGCCAACTCACCACCAGGTGATGATCGGTAGAAAGATCCGCCCCTCTCTTTACCCGAGTGTCCAAAACATGAGGCCACAAATCCGATGACTCAACTCCAAAGTCGATCATGGAACTGCGGCCTAGGGTGTCCTGGTGCCAAGTGCACATATGGACACCCTTATGTTTGAACATGGTGTTTGTTATGGACGAGCACAAAAGTCCAATACCAAAACATCACTCGGGTTCAGATCCGGGCGGCCATTCTTCCCAATCACACCTCTCTAGGTTTCACTGTCGTTGCCAACATGAGCGTTGAAGTCCCCCAGTAGGACAAGGGAGTCACCTGGGAAAGCACTTTCCAGTCCTCTTTCGAGTGTACCCAAAAAGTGTGGGTATTCTGAACTGCTGCTTGGTGCGTAAGCACAAACAAGAGTCAGGACCCGTCCCCCCACCCGAAGGCGGAGGAAGGCTACCCTTCCGTCCACTGGGTTGAACTCACACGTGCAGGCTTTGAGCCGGGGGGAAACAAGAATTGCCACCCCAGCTCCAATCGCCATTCCAGTGGAAGAGAGTCCAGCCCCTCTCGAGAGAAGTGGTTCCAGAGCCCTTGCTGTGCCCAATTGCCATTCCAGTGGAAGAGAGTCCAGCCCATCTCTAGAGAGAAGTGGTTCCAGAGCCCTTGCTGTGCGTCGAAATGAGTCCGACTATATCCATCCACTTCGCGCACTAGCTCGGGATCCTTCGCCCCACAGTGAGGTGACGTTCCATGTCCCAAGAGCTAGATTCCGTAGTCGAGGATCGGACCACCAAGTGCCCTGCCTTCGGCTGCCGCCCAGCTCACATGACAGTGGCCCCTGCTATGGGTGGTGAGCCTATTGGAGGGGTGACTCACGTTGCCTCTTCGGGCTGTGCCCGGCCGGGCCCCATTGGAACAGGCGCTCGCCATCTTGCCCCACCTCCAGGCCTGGCTCCAGAGGGGGGCCCTGGTGACCCGCGTCCGGTCGAGGGAAATCTGGGTCCATGATTCTTCCAAGATGGCGGCGCCCGGACGGGCTGCGTCCTCGCGGAGCTCCTGCTAAAGATGAAACATTTGGCAGAAATACCGGACAATTCCACAGACTTTATGGCTGGCTCACATCGTGGTCACTCCGTGATCACGTACGACCGCCAGACACTTCTGGATGTGGACATATCGGGCCGTTTTGGACTGATAGACGCGTGCGTGCTAAACATGCTAACTAGCATGGGAATACGTCGGCGGCTACATCCAGCGGCCTGTGAAGCAGGGGAGTCTAGTAGCAGCGGGGGCCGTCTACGGAGCAGACGCCAGCGGTGTGATCGGAAACGCGGATGTCGAGCGGGGCTAAAAACAAAGCAGAAGGCTAATCCCCACAGAACACCACTTCCCTCCATCCTGCAGACGGATTTAAATGGAAAATGCGAGACTACTGGTCTGGGTAAGGAGTCAGTTAAATTAGAACAAGTTTTTCCTGCTTTGAGTGTTTCAGAGTTGGACATGTGTGTTACTGAGGTGGCTAACTATGATGCGTGCAGTTTATCAAAGCAACAAACAATCGAAAAATTCCCGTTACTGAGGTGGCTAACCATGATGCGTGCAGTTTATCAAAGCAACAAACAAACAATCGGAAAATCCCCGTTACTGAGGTGGCTAACTATGATGCGTGCAGTTTATCAAAGCAACAAACAAACAATCGGAAAATCCCCGTTACTGAGGTGGCTAACCATGATGCGTGCAGTTTATCAAAGCAACAAACAAACAATCGGAAAATTCCTGTCGTATCAATTCCTAGATATGGTCGTAACTATACTAAATGCACTGGGCATAATAAACACAACATTATTAATATTGCTACTACGGATAATTTGATCAAAAACTCCCTAAAACAGCCCACTACCTATAATATAGGTTTTTTAAACATAAGATCATTGTCTCCCAAAACGTTATTAGTTAATGATATTATCAGAGACAACAATCTTAACGTCATCGGTCTCAGCGAAACCTGGCTTAAACCAAACTACTTTTTTGCGCTAAATGAGGCATGTCCTCCTAACTTTACACATGCGCATATTGCCCGTCCGCTTAAAAGGGGTGGGGGGGTCGCACTAATATACAACGAAAACTTTAACCTTAGTCCTAACATAAATAATAAATATAAATCGTTTGAGGTGCTTACTATGAAGTCTGTCACACCGCTGCCTCTACACCTGGCTGTTATCTACCGCCCCCCAGGGCCCTATTCGGACTTTATCAATGAATTCTCAGAGTTCGTTGCTGATCTAGTGACACACGCCGATAATATAATCATAATGGGGGACTTTAATATCCATATGAATACCCCATCGGACCCACCGTGCGTAGCGCTCCAGACTGTAATTGATAGCTGTGGTCTCACACAAATAATAAATGAACCCACGCATCGCAACGGTAATACGATAGACCTAGTGCTTGTCAGGGGTATCACCGTCTCCAAAGTTACGATACTCCCGTATACTAAAGTATTGTCCGATCATTACCTTATAAAATTCGAGGTTCAGACGCATGTTCGTCAAACTAATAATAATAATAACTGCTATAGCAGCCGCAACATTAATACGGCCACAACGACAACTCTTGCTGACCTACTGCCCTCGGTTATGGCACCATTCCCAAAGTATGTGGGCTCTATTGATAACCTCACTAACAACTTTAACGACACCCTGCGCGAAACCATTGATAACATAGCACCGCTAAAGTTAAAAAAGGCTCCAAAAAAGCGCACCCCGTGGTTTACAGAAGAAACTAGAGCTCAGAAATTATTATGTAGAAAGCTGGAACGCAAATGGCGCACGACTAAACTTGAGGTGCACCATCAAGCATGGAGTGATGGTTTAATAACTTATAAACGCATGCTTACCTTAGCTAAAGCTAAATATTACTCAAATCTCATCCACCGTAATAAAAACGATCCTAAATTTTTGTTTAGTACGGTAGCATCGCTAACCCAACAAGGGACCCCTTCCAGTAGCTCAACCCACTCAGCTGATGACTTTATGCAATTCTTTAGTAAGAAAATTGAAGTCATTAGAAAGGAGATTAAAGACAATGCGTCCCAGCTACAACGGGGTTCTATTAACACTGACACGATGGCATATACGGCGGATACTGCCCTCCAAAATAGTTTCTCTCGTTTTGAGGAAATAACATTAGAGGAATTGTTACAACGTGTAAATGGAATAAAACAGACAACATGCTTACTTGACCCTCTTCCTGGGAAACTGATCAAGGAGCTCTTTGTATTATTAGATCCATCAGTGCTAAATATTATAAACTTATCACTCTCCTCGGGCACTGTTCCCTTAGCATTCAAAAAAGCGGTTAGTCATCCTCTTCTTAAAAGACCTAACCTCGATCCTGACCTCATGGTAAACTACCGACCGGTGTCTCACCTTCCCTTTATTTCAAAAATCCTTGAAAAAATTTGTTGCGGAGCAGTTAAATGAACACTTAGCGTCTAACAATCTATGTGAAACTTTTCAATCCGGTTTCAGAGCAAATCACTCCACGGAGACAGCCCTCGCAAAAATGACTAATGATCTATTGCTAACGATGGATTCTGATGCGTCATCTATGTTGCTGCTCCTCGATCTTAGCGCTGCTTTCGATACCGTCGATCATAATATTTTATTAGAACGTATCAAAACACGAATTGGTATGTCAGACTTAGCCCTGTCTTGGTTTAACTCTTATCTTACTGATAGGATGCAGTGTGTCTCCCATAACAATGTGACCTCGGACTACGTTAAGGTAACGTGTGGAGTTCCCCAGGGTTCGGTCCTTGGCCCTGCACTCTTCAGCATCTACATGCTGCCGCTAGGTGACATCATACGCAAATACGGTGTTAGCTTTCACTGTTATGCTGATGACACCCAACTCTACATGCCCCTAAAGCTGACCAACACGCCGGATTGTAGTCAGCTGGAGGCGTGTCTTAATGAAATCAAACAATGGATGTCCGCTAACTTTTTGCAACTCAACGCCAAAAAAACGGAAATGCTGATTATCGGTCCTGCTAGACACCGAACTCTATTTAATAATACAACTCTAACATTTGACAACCAAACAATTAAACAAGGCGACACGGTAAAGAATCTGGGTATTATCTTCGACCCAACTCTCTCCTTTGAGGCACACATTAAAAGCGTTACTAAAACGGCCTTCTTTCATCTCCGTAATATCGCTAAAATTCGCTCCTTTCTGTCCACTAAAGACGCTGAGATCATTATCCATGCGTTTGTTACGTCTCGCCTCGACTACTGTAACGTATTATTTTCGGGTCTCCCCATGTCTAGCATTAAAAGATTACAGTTGGTACAAAATGCGGCTGCTAGACTTTTGACAAGAACAAGAAAGTTTGATCACATTACGCCTGTACTGGCTCACCTGCACTGGCTTCCTATGCACTTAAGATGTGACTTTAAGGTTTTACTACTTACGTATAAAATACTACACGGTCTAGCTCCATCCTATCTTGCCGATTGTATTGTACCATATGTCCCGGCAAGAAATCTGCGTTCAAAGGACTCCGGCTTGTTAGTGATTCCCAAAGCCCAAAAAAAGTCTGCGGGCTATAGAGCGTTTTCCGTTCGGGCTCCAGTACTCTGGAATGCCCTCCCGGTAACAGTTCGAGATGCCACCTCAGTAGAAGCATTTAAGTCTCACCTTAAAAGTCATTTGTATACTCTAGCCTTTAAATAGACTCCCTTTTTAGACCAGTTGATCTGCTGTTTCTTTTCTTTTTCTTCTATGTCCCACTCTCCCCTGTGGAGGGGGTCCGGTCCGATCCGGTGGCCATGTACTGCTTGCCTATGTATCGGCTGGGGACATCTCTGCGCTGCTGATCCGCCTCCGCTTGGGATGGTTTCCTGCTGGCTCCGCTGTGAACGGGACTCTCGCTGCTGTGTTGGATCCGCTTTGGACTGGACTCTCGCGACTGTGTTGGATCCATTGTGGATTGAACTTTCACAGTATCATGTTAGACCCGCTCGACATCCATTGCTTTCCTCCTCTCTAAGGTTCTCATAGTCATCATTGTCAGCGATGTCCCACTGGGTGTGAGTTTTCCTTGCCCTTATGTGGGCCTACCGAGGATGTCGTGGTGGTTTGTGCAGCCCTTTGAGACACTAGTGATTTAGGGCTATATAAGTAAACATTGATTGATTGATTCTTCATAGATGTCTTCGAGCTGCTCTTTGTTTGGTCCCTCACCTAGGACCTGTTTGCCTTGGGAGACCCTACTAGGGGGCATAAAGCCCCCGGACAACATAGCTCCTAGGATCATTGGGGCACGCAAACTCCTCTACCACAATAAGGTGGCAGCTCAGAGAGGAGCAAAATAACTAGATAAATTCATGTTAAATGTCAATTAATCCATTTCATTAGTCAGTTTGTGTTAATACTGCACAAACGGTAAACACTTTACTGATTTTACAACTGTGGAAAGTTTGGATTTTGTGGTGGAAACTTTAAAGTTTTCCACAGTTTTAGGTGCCATGTCATCTGCAGCTGTTGGTGCACTGTGTTTTCTTAGGATTAAAGTTGCTACAGCTGGCCAACTTTATGTAGATGGAGATTTAATTTTTTCGACAGGACTTGGCACCTGCACACAGTGCCAAAACTACCAATACCTGGTTTAAGGACCATAAATCCCTTTCCCTGTGCTGCGCTCCATGTAGTTGTGAGCGTTCCAGTTACGAGGTCGGAAATCAAGGTGACCACGTCCGCGAAAGCTAATTTTGTGTTTGCCTTGTCTGTATATAAACGACTTGTGGGAAAATATGCACTATTTCTGCAACTTTCAAGTATGGTGGATGAAGAGGAAACACAGATGCTATTGCTAGCGATGTAGAGCGTGTGACACATGAAATAAATGTAGTGATGTTACCATATATAAATGTACAGCAATGGACTTTATATGGCTGACTTACTACGACAAAAAATATTTAGAAGTGCTAATAACGGATATTATAGAAGTTTACATCCAGAGCAGCCATCTATTAAAACATACTCGGGGTGGGTGAGAATGCTCTGACTTTCAGATTCGGCAATTGAAATTCTGACTGGGAACTCAGAAATTCCGATTTTCCAGTACAAATGAAACATGTTACGCCAAATTGCTGCAGTAAATCAGGCAAAAGTGCTAAACATGTTCTTTTGTTGGCCAGCATTTCTCAAATAATTTTTTCTTATTAGTTATGAGTAATATTAAAATTTTCTGAAACACTAAATACTGGATTTTAGTTTTCAGATGTAATCATCCACATTTAAATATATATAAACATGTAACATGTATCATTATGTATGTATGATGTATAAAATGTACAAAACCCAAAACCAGTGAAGTTGGCACATTGTGTAAGTCGTGAATAAAAACAGAATACAATGATTTGCAAATACTTTTCAACTTATATTCAATTGAATAGACTGTAAAGACAAGATATTTAGAGGTGGCGACTTGTCCAGGGTGTACCCCGCCTTCCGCCCGATTGTAGCTGAGATAGGCGCCAGCGCCCCCCCCCCCCCCCCGCGACCCCAAAAGGGAATAAGCGGTAGAAAATGGATGGATGGATGGAACTGAGAAACATTTTTTTATTGCAAATAATCATCAACTTAGAATTTATTGGCAGCAACACATTGCAAAAAATGTTGGCACATTTTTACCTCTGTGTTACATGGCCTTTTCTTTTAACAACACTCAGTAAACGTTTAGGAACTGAGAAGGATTTTTAAAGCTTTTCGGGTGAAATTCCTTCCCATTCTTGCTTGATGTACAGTTTAGGTTTCCAAAACGGGGTCTCAGTTGTGGTATTTTAGGCTTCATATTGCGCCAAACATTTACAATGGGAGACAGCTCTGGAATACAGGCATGCCAGTCTAGTACCCGCACTCTTTTACTATGAAGCCATGCTTTTGTAACACGTGCTGAAATAAGCAAGGACGTCAATGTCACACGGTAACGAAGGGTCCTAAGGCGAGCTCATATGTTACTCCAAAACCTGTATGTACCTTTCAGCATTAATGGTGCCTTCACAGATGTGTAAGTTACCCATGGCTTGGCCACTAAAACACCCCATACCATCACAGATACTGTCTTTTCAACTTTGCGCCTAGAACAGTTCAGATGTTTCTTTTCCTCTTTGATCCGGCGGACACGATGTCCAGAGTTTCCAAAAACTATTTGAAATGTGGACTCGTCATACCACAGAACACTTTTCCACTTTGCATCAGTCCATCTTAGATAAGATCGGGCCCAGCGAAGCCGCTGGCGTTTCTAGGTGTTGTTGATAAATGGTTTTCGCTTTCCAAAGTAGAGTTTTAACTTGCACAGTGGTTTTCTGAAGTGTTCCTGAGCCTGTGTGGTGATATCCTTTACACACTGATATCGGTTTTTGATGCAGTACTGCCTGAGGAATCCAAGGTCACAGGCATTCAATGTTGCGTGCAGTGATTTCTCCAGATTCTCTGAACCTTTTGATGATAATACAGACCGTGGATGGTGAAGTCCCTAAATTTCTTACAATTGCTTATTAGGAAATCTTCTTAAACTGTTCGAAAATTTGCTCACGCATTTGTTCACAAAGTGGTGACTGTCGCCCTATCCTTGTTTGTGAATGACTGAGCCTTTCATGGAAGCTCCTTTTAAACCCAATCATGGCACCTACATGTTCCCAATTACCCTGTTCACCAGTGTGATGTTTCAAATAAGCATTTAATTAGTATTCCTCCACTTTGTCAGTCTTTGTTGCCACTTGTGCCAGCTTTTTCTGAACATGTTGCAGGCGTCAAATTCCAAATGAGCTAATATGTGCAAAAAATGACAGTTTTCCAGTTCCAATGTTAAGTATCTTGTCATTGCAGTCTTGTCCAGTGGTTCTCAAACTTTTTTCAGTGATATACCCCCTGTGAACATTTTTTTAATTCAAGGACCCCCTAATCAGAGCAAATCATTTTTGGTTGAAATAAAGAGATAAAGAAATAAAATACAGCACTGTATAACAATGCAAATATTGCTCATTTGTTGTGGTCTTTCTTGAACTGTTTGGAAAAAAAAGATATAAAAATAACTAAAAACTTGTTGAAAAATAAACAAGTGATTCAATTATAAATAAAGATTTCTACACATAGAAGTAATCATCAACTTAAAGTGCCCTCTTTGGGGATTGTAATAGAGATCCATTTGGATTCATGAACTTAATTCTAAACATCCATTTTTTTTACCGCTATCTCAGCTGCAATCGGGCGCATTTCTTTACAAAAAAAGAAATCTTTATGGAAAATGTCAAGAAAAAATCTAGCTGTCAACACTGAATATTGCATTGTTGCATTTCTTTTCACAGTTTATGAACTTACATTCATATTTTGTTGAAGTATTGTTCAATAAATATATTTATAAAGGATTTTTGAATTGTTTTTTTTTTAGAATCTTTAAAAAAAAAATCACGTACCCTTTGGCATACCTTCAAGTACCCCCAGGTGTACGCGTACCCCCATTTGAGAACCACTGGTGTAGTCTATTGAATATAGGTTGTAAAAGATTTGCAAATCATTGCATTCTGTTTTTATTTACGAGTTACACAACGTGCCAACTTCACTGGTTTTTGGGGTTTGTAAACACGTTTCACTTTTTGAATGAAATTACCAAGATCAATCAACACTGATGTCATGTTCTAATTTATTGAGCTGCAATTGTAAGTTTAACACAAAAATTAACCATTTTAATATTAATGCACGTGGTGACATTTTTTCCCTCTTTTAACAATAATGGATTTATCAGCCAGAGAGTAAGATACATGTTTGATTGATGTTCCCATGGTTGTCATTAACCATGTTTTCCCTCTTCTCCATTACTAATAATACCCTTGTGTAGTGCAAAATACAAACAAAAAAGCTGTACGTCAATAAAGAGGTATTTCTTTTCCCAGAAAATGTTAATCTAATCCAGATTTGAATGATTAAAGATTTCAGGGTTTTCGAAGTTTTAACAAATATCCAACGGTGTTAGTGGAAAAATGCTTAATTCCTTATTCCTGTAACTGAATGATTGATTTTGGATGTGGTCTAAAAATATGGTGTTATATTTTATCTAAAAAACAAACAAAGTACTAATTTATCCTAATACAACACACATCCTCACTGTCTTGATGTTTTATCCCAGGTACCTAAATAAGGAACAGTTAACACAAAGATTCCTGTTGAGGCTGGGAAGTTTTTACCAGCACAATCCATCGAATCTGTATAATAATGTTTTTAAATGAAAGGTCTGAGATAATGTTATGTATTTAAAAGTCAATTTTGAAAGATGCTGGAAAGGCTGCAAGTCATTAGATAAAGGTGTAGCCAAAGTTTAGAAGAAACTGGCCTCTGGAGGGTTGCCAGTTGTTTCATATCAGGGCGGCGTCCATGTATGCTCTTCAATATTTGCGATAGTGAAGATTGATTTAATTAATTTTTCAAGTGAATCCAAAATACCTAACATTATCTCGACTGGGAAAGTATTCGGGGCAGGTCAAAGATTAGATAAAGATAACAAAATACCATTCTATGAGTTATTTTGAATAGACAACAAAGTTAGGGAGTAGAGGGCCCACGCTGAAAAAAATCTAACTAAATGCTGTAATTAAAAAATGGAATAAAGTTATGTGAAAGTCTTAGTCAGGGATGCAAGTGGGGCCCCCGACCCCAATTTGGCCCAACGTGTCTTTTAGACTGGCCTGCCAAAGGATGGCCCCCAAATGAATTACATATTTATACTGACCAATTTCAAGCTAAACAATCATTGATGGCATGTTCGCAAGCTATACTGTAAAAATAAATAAAAAACAAGTCTGGTAAAATCATCACTGGTAGCATTTTTCCATTTACAGTATTGCACTGTAAAAAAAAATGGATGTAGGTTTTACAGCAAAAAAGTAGCTGCTCAGTCACCAGTATTTTACGATAACATTAACAGTGGTACTGTTTTTTGGTAAGGCACTGTAAAGAAAAAAGGTCCTGGATTTTGTATAAAAAAACTGGCACCTGAGTCACCAAACGTTTACAGTAAAAAGAACAGTGGTACAGTTTTTTCTTATTTATTCTATAATTTTTTTTATAAATTTTACTGACCTCTCTGAAGGTAAACAATCATTGATGGCATGTTTGCAAGGTATACTGTAAAAATGAAAGAAAGAAAAAACGTCCGGTAAAATCATCACTGGTAGCATTTTTCCATTTACTGTATTTCCCTGATAAAAAAAGTAAGTGCTCAGTCAGCAGAATTTTACAATAAAATTAACAGAGGTACTGTTTTTCAGTAAAGCGCTGTAAAAAAAAAAAAAATTGTTTCTGGATTTTCTGTAAAAAACTTGCAGCTGAGTTGCCAAACTTTTACAGTAAAAAGAACTGTTGTACATTTTTTTTATTTGAACTATAACACTGATTTTATTTTTTCTTCTAAATTTGATGATAAAAAGCTAGCATTTCACTCACTTTAATTTAAAACATATATAACGTTTTTCGATCTACAGTAATTTGGTGTAAAACCCCTGAAAATTCCACTGTAAAATTCTGGTGACTGAGCTGCCAGTTTACTGTAAAATGTATCGATTTTTCTTTTACAGGCTAACTAGTTGCTATTCATTGAACCTGGCAATCTTTACTAATTTATTCTTACTGTATTTCCATCCATCCATTTGCTGCCGCTTATTCCCTTTGGGGTCGCGGGAGGCGCTGGTGCTTATCTCGGCTACAATTGGGCGGAAGGCGGGATACACCCTGGACAAGTCGCCACCTCATCACAAGGCCAACACAGTTAGACAACATTCACACTCACATTCACACACTAGGGACAATTTAGTGTTGCCAATCAACTTATCCCCAGGTGCATTTCTTTGGAGGTGGGAGGAAGCCGGAGTACCCGGAGGGAACCCACGCAGAACATGCAAACTCCACAAAGAAAAATCCCGAGCCCGGGATTGAACCCAGGAATACTCAGGACCTTCGTATTGTGAGGCAGACACACTAACCCCTCTTCCACCATGAAGCCCTTTTCCTGTATTTATGAGGCTAAATTCCTCACTCCTGGTACTGTTGCATAGTAAAAAATCGCTTTTTGATTCTTGGACCATTAGCACCAGTCGATGGTGTTCTACAAATCCCCAAACTAGTGAAGTTGGCAAGTTGAATAAATCGTAAATAAAAATAGAATACAATGTTTGGCAAATCCCTTTCAACTTATATTCAATTGAATAGACTGCAAAGACAAGATATTTCCATGTTTGAACTGAGAAACTTGATTTTTTTTTTTTTTTGCAAATAATCGTTAACTTAGTATTTAACGGCAGCAACACATTGCAAAAATGTTAGGACAGGGGCATTTTTACCACTGTTACATGGCCTTTCCTTTTAACAACACTCACTAAACGTTTGGGAACTGAGGAGGCCAATTTTTGAAGCTCTCCAGGTGGAATTATTTCCCATTCTTGCTTGATGTACAGCTTAAGTTGTTTAGCAGTCCGGGGTCTCTGTTGTCATATGTAACGCTTCATATTGCGCCCCACTTTTCAATGGGAGATAGGTCTGGACTACATGCAGGCCAGTCTAGTACCCATACTCTTATACTAGGAAGCCACGCTGTTGTAACACGTGGCTTGGCATTGTCTTGCTGATATAAGCAGGGGCGTCCATGATAACATTGCTCGGATGGCAACATATGTTGCTCCAAAACCTGTACTCGTCAGACCACAGAACACTTTTCCACTTTACATCAGTCCATCTTCAATGAGCTCGGGCCCACCAAAGCCAGCGGCGTTTCTGGGTGTTGTTGATGAATGCCTTTTGCTTTGCATAAGAAAGTTTTAACTTGCACTTACAGATGTAGCGACCAACTGTAGTTCTTGACAGTGGTTTTCTGAAGTGTTCCTGAGCCCATGTGGTGTTATTCTTTACACACTGATGTCCGTTTTTGATGCAGTACCATCTGAGGGATCGAAGGTCACAGGCTTAGCCGCTTACATGCAGTGATTTCTCAAGATTCTCTTTGTGAATGACTGAGCATTTCTTGGAAGCTGCTTTTATACCCAATCATGGCACCCACCTGTTCACCTGTGGGATGTTCCAAATTAGTGTTTAATGAGCGTTCCTCAACTTTCTCAGTCTTTTTTGCCACTTGGCCAAAAATAGAACAAACACATTCTGAAAATTCTACAATAGAAAAAAAACCCAACAGTGGTAAAGTTTCGATCAGCGGTCTCCCAACATCACATGGACCAAGATGAGACCTTCTGGGGAAAGGTTCTGTGGTCAGATGAAACAAAATTGGACCTTTTTGACCACAATACCCAGCAATATGTTTGGAGGAAAAAAGGTGAGGCGTTTAGTCCCAGGAACACCACTTCCTACCGTCAAGCATGGTGGTGGTAGTATTTTACTCTGGGCCTGTTTTGCTGCCAATGGAACTGGTGCTTTACCTAGAGTAAAAGGGACGATGAAAAAGGAGGATTACCACCATATCCTTCAGGACAACCTAAAATAATCAGCCCGGAGGTTGGGTCTTGCGCAAGGTTGGGTGTTCCAACCGGACAATGACCCCAAACACACGTCAAAAGTGGTAAAGGAATGGCTAAATCAGGCTAAAATTAAAGTTTTAGAAAGTCCTGACTTAAACATGTGGGCAATGCTGAAGAAGCAAGTCCATGTCAGAAAACCAACAAATTTAGCTGAACTGCACCATTTTGTCAAGAGAAGTGGTCAACAATTCAACCAAAAGCTTGTGGATGGCTACCAAAAGCGCCTTATTGCACTACAACTTGCCAAGGGACATGTAACCAAATATTAACATTGCTGTATGTATATTTTATTATATTCATCCTGGGTATGACGTTAAACTACATCCAGGCATGAGATGGGAGGTTGTGTGTGTGGGGTTAGTGAGTCCCAACTAACGTCTATAAAATGCACACAAAGAACCGTTTGCACCTTTTCTTGTGACTGGCGGGCGGTCAGCGCCATAAAGCTGAGCGGGTCTCTGGGTAAATGGGGCGCAGACAACCAACAGGACAGACTAAGTTCAACAGCCCAGTAAGGCAATTAGTCTAGGAGAAGGATCTCTGATACAAAATACCCCTTCCAACCCGCACCAAGCCAGCGTGGAAGGTGTAGGCTAATAACAAGCATGAAATGTACGCCAAATGGCAGAAACATGCTGAGGCTTTCGTCCAGCAGCGGACTGACAACGGCTGATGATGATGATGTATATTTTTGACTCAGCAGATTTGGTCACATTTTTAGTAGACTCATAATAAATGCATAAAAGAGCCAAACTTCCTGAATGTTTTTTGTGAATATGTGCTCCAATCACTCTATCACAAAAAAATAAGAGTTGTAGAAATTATTGGAAACTCACGACAGCCATGACATTATATTCTTTACAAGTGTATGTACACTTTTGACCACGACTGTATACACACACACACACACAGCTTGGCCCCCGGCCATATTTTTTTTAACCCAATGCGGCCCCCGAGTCAAAAAATTTGGTGAAGCCCTCACCTAAGACAATCCACACTTAATAAATCTATGACTCTGCCTTCATAGTTTCGTATTCTGCCCGTCCAGAAGTGAGAAAATAACCCAAAACAATGGTAAAAGAACTTAACAGTTACATAGCTTCAGCATCTGCTAACATAAAAAAAAAAACTGTTGCATTAACAAGCATAGCAATTAAACTAAACAATTTTAGTGCAATAACAGGGTGACTGCAACATCCTTCCAAAGTAAACAAATGGAGTCCCACGTACAGTGTAGCCTGCACAAGTACTGTATATTCCCACCAAAGCCTTTTGAGGACCTAAATCTCAAATGACCCCAATGAATAAACATTTGGGTTGTCATTTTGTGTGTGTGTGTGTGTGTAATGTTTTTCATACACCCCCAAAAGCAGTGCTTGGTTGACTTGCCCTGACATGGCGTTCTCGTATTAAGAGGCTACCACCACCATGCTTGGCCTGGCATGCCTCGGCCTGTCATGTGCTCCTCAACATTCCACTCCTTGAGACGGCAAAGCAGCACAGAGAGCATTACTTTTGTGTACCAATTGTATCATTTATTTAAATATAGTTTGTTTTATCTTATATAGTACAAGCTGTATAACGCTGTGCCTCACACTTTTAATTTCTCATAGATCTTATGGTTTTACACTATGTACAGACACATGGTCGCAGTCTACTGAGGAGTGATGATTCAAATACATAAATAAAGGCTTTCTCGTGAGTGTCTGGGACTTCCCGCCGTCGTCGTCTCCGTGTCGCCGATAAAAAGGCTCACTAGGCGATCAATAGTTTAGGCACAGTTGTCCATTTGCAACCCGAGCAGCGGACTCATTTGACATTTAGAGTTTGAGGGGGCAGGGGGGGTCCTTGCACCATCCATTATGATCCATGTCAAGAGTAGAGCCAACTTCCGTAGAAGAACGCCTGTGTGCTTGATCTCAATCAGAGCTGGTCTCAGTGTTTTAGGCCGCTTTTCCAAGAAGTCCAAGCCACTTTTTTCCCCCTTTTGAAAAACATTTTGGATAGCGGATGTTGAGGCGTCAACCTTTAACAGAAAGAACACAGACAAATTCACTGCTTTTTTTCTTTGACTTGGCAGTGGATTTCAGGAAATTATTTGGTTTCCTTAGATCATTAAAAAGAACAAAAAACATTTTCCAGGGATGTGCGATGCTGCGCCTCTAGACACATTGCTGCTTGGAAATATGTTATGCTTTATTTATTTATTTATTTATTTTTTGGGTCCTTCCCAGCTACTTAGGCAAATCATACTGTTGATTTAGATGCCCATATCGGCTGTACAAATGTACTTTACAAAAGAGAAGTGTGGGATACTTCTCCTGTTGCCTTATTTTCGTTTGACTATATTAAAGGGATTTATATTATTTGGTGCAGCTGAGGGGATAGAAAGAGGGGGGGAAAGGAAGACGGGGGGAAATTGCAGGGATAAGACAAAGAGACAACAACAATAACTACAACAACAACAGAACAACGTCAGGATATGTACAAATATTATGGTAAAAGTGATAGCAAAGAAGCAGTTAGTGAAATAAATAATAATACAGAAATGACAATGAACATTATTACACTGCAAATGGACCAATACATATACCAATAGAAATAGCGCTATTGTTAATGAATAATATACATAATTACCTCTATTATCAACAATACAATTGTTTCAAATGCAACAATACATATTTAATGAAAACTTGAAATGTGGGTGGGATATTTTATGTCTCTTTGTCATCCTTTGCAATTTGTTTGCAGTGCCTCATAGTGTAAAGCAGGGGTCACCAACCTTTTTGAAACCAAGAGCTACTTCTTGGGTACTGATTCAAGCGAAGGGCTACCAGTTTGATACACACTTAAATAAATTGCCATAAATAGCCAATTTGGTCAATTTACCTTTACCTCTATGTTATTATTAATAATTAATTATATTTATCTTTATGCAAACACTGATCATCTTAATGATTTCTCACAAATATATATAGAAACAGATAAATATCAATGTGCAACACTTTATTCTTATATTTTCTCTAAGTGCAAATTTTTCAAATTGAACATTTTCAAATGATCACTTCTAAGACAGTCTTGTGAAATCACAATATCCCATTTTAACTAGCTAGCCACTAACATTTTTTAACAATTCATGAATTAATTTGCACCATGTTTGTACAAATAATAACTCAAGTAAAATACAAAAGTCAACCCTCAATTTTTTTAAATAAATCATGTCACACTTTGAACTGGACACCAAATCTGTTATCTGTTTCTTTGTCAGTTAGTGGGAAGCCTGGCATTGCATGCTGTTAACTAGTGTGTTGTACTCTGGTGTGTAACTTGACACTGCAACTCTGAGTGAGTCTTGCGGATGTGCATCAGTGAGGCGTGTTCTGTGTTTGTTCTTGATAATGTTCATGTCAGAAAAGACTCATTCACAAAGATAAGTTGAACCAAACAGGCTTGCAACCTTCATAGCTGCTGCGCATACACCACTTTACTTTTCTGTGTCAACAAGGCACCAAAAGTTTGGTGCAGCCTGGTGGCCTTTAAATTTTAAATTGTCAGGAAAGAAAAGGAAGGAATCTAAAAGGTAAAAAGGTATATGTGTTTAAAAATCCTAAAATCATTTTTAAGGTTGTATTTTTTCTCTAAAATTGTCTTTCTGAAAGTTATAAGAAGCAAAGTAAAACAATAAATGAATTTATTTGAGTCTTTAAAATATTTCTTGGATTTTCAAATTCTATTTGAGTTTTGTCTTTCTTAGAATTAAAAATGTCGAGCAAAGCAAGACCAGCTTGCTAGTAAATAAATACAATTTAAAAAATAGAGGCAGCTCACTGGTAAGTGGTGTTATTTCAGCTATTTTTAGAACGGGCCAGCGGGCTACTCATCTGGTCCTTACGGGCCACCTGGTGCCCGCGGGCACCGCGTTGGTGACCCCTGGTTTTAAAGCTTGTCAAAATTGTAAAGTGGCACCAACATTACATGTTGCAATATGGAAATATTAGCTTCCACATATCTATATTAGCCTACCGGACATTGTAAACATTTCATTATCAGGGTTATCACCACCAAAATGATCACAGGTATCATTATTGTCGAGGTATTGTTGAACATGCTCAAAGATTACTAATACATACACTGAAATTGTAGACCAGATTATCTTTCTTAATTAATACAAATAAAAAGACAATGTTAGAAAACCCACTATTTTGTATTTTTTTGTGTTTCTTATGTTTAATGATAATGTTTTAGTCTTGTTAAGTTATTGGTTTTTTTCATCACTTAACACTTTTAGGATTTACTTAATTGAAAACTGTCATTATTTCTGGCGGGCGTTTAGTTGTCCTACCCTGTCCAGCGGTCCTTGAACGCAGTGTATGCACTTCTGTGCCGTTTTCCTCTAACTACAGATCGATCTGTTCTAAGAAAACATTATTTTAGGTTCAATTTCCACATTTTAATATAATCGTTAGCGATGTGCGATACCACTGATTTTTTCTCGATCCGATACCGAGTAAGATTCAGACTGATCTCAGTAATACCGATCAGATACCGATATTTTGTGCAAATATACCTAATGTGTCTGTTAAGATTGAAAAAGTTGCATATTTCAATTAATTAACATCTCATAGCATAAAAAATACAATACGGAGCTATTCATTTATTTTAAACTATATTGAGGTAGTGGCGTGAATAACAATATAACCAAGATCCTACAACATAAAAAACAGGACAAGTACATGCAAATGGTGTTTCAAACCATAAGCATAGGAAATAAGTAAAATAATGAAGGCATTAAAATAAGTTTATTATTAATAACTACTATTAGAATAAAGTCAGTTTATTCATAATTCTGTTATTGTACATGAACATGTTAATGTGAAAATACTGAACATGTAAACAACACTCAACAAAAGCGGGCATTCAACATTGACACATTGCCGGGTTTCCTTATTTTTTTACATTGTTTCTGTTAGTCTGATACGTGATCTCAAATAACTCAAGTATCAGAAGTATTGCTACTTGGATTTGAGAATCAAAATAAGAGCCTAAAATCTGGTACCGATATTTCTGTATCGATCCACACTTCACTTAAATCAGATGCTCAGACAGCAAAATGTTTATTAAACTTTAGATTGGAGTTATGTTGTTTCTTAATGGGGAAATATGTCGCTTGTATTTATTCATGTTAGCATTGTAAGCTCGCGAGCTAGCACCACTCAGTCTGTGAGTTTGTTAAAGTGCAGTTATCAATTACGGTGTTTCAATCCTTTTAATCATAGATGCATTGGTTTTCCGTATTGTGACCATGATTTATGTCCTAACTTGTTCATCGGTCCTCATATGGAAGGTACTTTTCCTTGTTGGTGTCTCAAGAAGGGAAGAAATACAAAAACACACACACACACCGAGCAGGATGACACAAGAAGTTAATCGCTAAATGTTAAAGTACCAATGATTGTCACACACAAACTAGGTGTGGCGAAATTACTCTCTGCATTTTACCCATCACCCTTGATAACCAACCCCCTGGGAGGCGAGGAGAGCAGTGGGCAGCAGCGGTGGCAGCGCCCGGGAATCATTTTTGGTGATTCAACCCCCAATTCCAACTCTTGATGCGGAGTTCCAAGCAGGGAGGTAATGGGTCCCGTTTTTCTAGTCTTTGGTATGGCTCGGCAGGGGTTTGAATTCACGACCTACCGATCTCAGGGCGGACACTCTAACCACTAGGCCAACCGCTAAATGTAAGTACCGATGATCGATTCAAATGTCAATACTATCGATACTAAGTATAGTTTCGTGTATGAACGGAAATTAAAGAGATTAGATCACTTTTTTTACATAATCTTGTTGTTATTAGTAGAAAAAAAAATGGGTAGTTTTTTTGTTTTTCTTTACTAAATCAGGGAGTAAGACTGGTTACAGAAAGTAATTAGAGGAAAAACTAAATGATTTAAATGGGAGCCAGTGATAGTTTAGTTATTGTGCATTAGCCACTTTATTTTGTTAAAAAAATCATTCAATTGACAAATCATGTCTTCAAAATGTGTTATTGTGTTTACTTTAGTTACTTACTATGAAAACATTTTCAGTTCTATAATCTTTTGTCAAGTATCGAATCAGGACGCGAAATCGGATCAGATCTGGGGCTAAAACATTGGATCGGGATCATACTTGCCAACCTTGAGACCTCCGATTTTGGGAGCTGGGGGGTGGGGGTCGTGGTCGGGGGTGGGGGCGTGGGTAAGAGGGGAGTATAATTCACCAACTCGAGTATTTCATGTATGTATGTATGTATGTATATATATATATATACGTATGAAATACTTGACTTTCAGTGAATTCTTGCTATATATTTATTTTATTATATATATAAATAAAAGGAATAGTTGAATTTCAGACGGTACCCATCAAATACACAGTAATAAAAACACAGTTGTTCTACTAATTTTTTGTTGTAGCACGTGTAAACTGACTTTGGCCATACTTACGCAGGAAAATCGGACAGTCTATTCCAACTGTTAATTTTTTACAAATTCCTAATAATTTCTCACACATGGTCATATTTCTCCTGATGGAAAAAAAAGCATGTCTATTCTCACGTCATCATTCAATATTGAAAGTTGAGGATATATCAGTAGTACCTGTCAGGATGTGTTAGCCTCCCGTGCACTGCGGGCTCCCCGCTAGCCGCGTGAGAAGCCGTGCGCATCTTTTGAAATCTGGAATGAAGGGGAAAAAAAAGAACAAAACAGGATCGGCATTAATGACTTTTCATTGAGATAGAGATGGGTTCTTCCGAGAATGTCGTAGTCGTAGTGGTTTGTACAGTCCTTTGAGACATTTGTGATTTAGGGCTACGTAAATAAACATTGATTGATCACTGCATCATTTACCACTTGACTCCCTCTCTTCCTCCCATTCCTTCTGGTTACTGTTTCCTTTGTTAATTGCTTTATCATGCTGGGTCCTTGAATACATTTTTATTTCTTTAACTTTAATAGATTCCAAGATATTTCTGTCCGTGGTTCTTGGGAATGGTAGTATGCGTCGAACGCTGAGAAGACATTGTTGGCGAGCTTACATGCCGGTATTGTGCAGTCTCTCTGGTGGTACAGTCTGTGCACGTGCTCCCTACACCTGGGACTGAAGTAGAGCGGACCTGTAAGACAACATGCAAGACACATATTTCAAATATCTGTTTCAGATCTCAGAGCCAATATTTCTTAGCGCTCAACCGCCCGCCATCAATACTGCGTCTTTATAAAAGCCCACTCAGACATCATCAGAAATCTTACCTGTTCTGTGTTTCAGGTATTTTTCCTTTTTTCTAAGATCTTGGGGGAGTAGGGCTGTCGAAGAAGACATAAAAGGATTGTCAGCTACACATTACAATACAATAAGAAAACTTACTGGTTAAAATGGTACTTTTAAGGGTGACACTTTATACACCTGACAATAAACGGTACAGGGCAACCGTTGGGACAAACCTTCTCATTTAATGTGTTTTCTTTATTTTCATGACTACTTACATTGTAGATTGTTACTGAAGTCATTAAAACTACGAATGAAAAAAGGTGAAATACCTGAAAACAAGTTTTATATTCTAGTGTCTTCAAAATAGCCACCCTTTGCTCTGATTGCTTTTTCGCATTCTCTCGACAAGCTTCAAGAGTTGGTCACCTGACATGGTCTTCACTTCACAGGTGTGCCTGAAGCTCATCGAGACAATGCCAAGTGTGTTGCAAAACAGTAATCAGAGGAAAGGGGTGGCTATTTTGAAGAAACCAGAATATAAAACGTGTTTTCTGTTCTTTCACCTTTTTTGTTGTTGTTGTATGTGCTCATTCATAGTTTTGATGCCTTCAGTGACAATCTACAATGTAAATAGTCATGAAAATAAAGAAATTGCATTGAATGAGGAGGTGTGTCCAAACTTTCAGCCTGTACTGTACCTGTACACTAGTCGTAGTAAGAAGAATAATGTACTGTATATAATATACATAAATGGCACAAACAACATAGAGACCAATCATTTGCTTCAATGATTACATTTGGTGTAAATAGTCGAGGTGTCCCGATCTGATATCACCAAAAAAAACATGTATCTGAATTTATCGGCATATTTCAGGCTATGCTCAAGAATTTCTATTTAGTAGTAACAGCAGCCAGCCACCAAAATGGTCCTAAAAGTCTTCAATTTGACTTGTTGAAACCTGCAAAGACCTTGATTACAAAATAAACATGATATGTATGGACTGATAGCATATTGGATTGATATCGGTATTGGTCAATACTCAAGGCTGCAGTATCGGTATCGTCTCGGAAGTGAAAACGTTTTGAAAGTTAAAGCGCTCACCAGTGAGCTGAAACAACAAAACTGTCAACATTGGTTCTGGTATAATTCTGTTTGTGTCCCACTTTTTGGAACAGATCACTAACAACTGAGGAACCTCTGTAGTTGAATGTTCTGAACTCCTGTTTCTATGCCAGTGTCGTGTTGGTCGGAATAAAGCTGCATGAAGTTGGTACACAGTAGCGTCCATGTAGCTCGTCTTCTTATACAGCTAACATCATGTTCTTGTAGTTCCTTACACAGCAAAAGCGTTACTGCTTTTAATCAACAGTGCCTCTGCTGACCACAGCCAGTAAATGCAGGGCATCTATTCCTAATTGCATTCAAGACAGCGCTGATCGATCATTTCCACTCAGTCGGCTGAATTGGTTACAATTGAATATATTTTTTTTTACAGAAAAATTCCAAATTACTAATATATATCATTTTCTGTTTTCTCAAATTACTTTCAAATTGATGTAAAATTACAGTAATTAACTTTCATTTAATATGTAGCCTGTTATATAAAAGTATATGTCCATACTAACAATCTAACAGTTTTATATGTACTTTTAAGTAAAATCTTATTTTTTTAAATATTTATGTGTATATTCAAGTTGAACAATATTTGTAGCCTGTTATATAAAGGTTTATGCTCATACTAACAATTGAACATTTTTCTCTGTAATATGACACAAGTTGGTGACTCCAAGACATACTTGATCAACAGCCAACAGCCATACAAGTCACACTGACGGTGGCCGTACAAACAAATTTAACACTGTAACAAATATGCGCCACATTGTGAACCCACATCAAACAAGAATGACAAACACATTTCGGGAGAACAATTCACCTTAACACAAAATAAACACAAAAGAACAAAGACCCAGAATGCCATGCAGCGCTACTCTTCCGGGCTACACCCCCGCAACCACCAAAACCCGCCCACCTCAACCGACGCACGGAGGGGGGCGGTGATCTGGGGCGGTGATAAGTAGCGCTGCATGGCATTCTGGGTATTTGTTCTTTTGTGTTTATTTTGTGTTACGGTGAAGATGTTCTCCCGAAATGTGTTTGTCATTCTTGTTTGATGTGGGCTCACAATGTGGCGCATATTTGTAACAGTGTTAAATTTGTTTGTACAGCCACCGTCAGTGTGATCTGTATGGCCGTTGATCAAGTATGTCTTGCAGTCAACATTGTATGATCAACGAAGCCTTGCACAACATACCTATTAGTAGGCACGCTGCTTGTATGCTAAATGAGCGAACGCGACGAAAGGTTACCGAGGACGATGAAGGCAGTGCTGTCACGGCAACCCCCAAAAAATAATTGGCCGGTCGATATCGGGACAATCTTTTGCGAGGTTCATGGGAAGTCTCTCGTTAAAATCGGGAGGTTTGGCAAGTATGTTGCTAGGTCGGGATAGCCATTCAAAGAAGGTGAATCCACTTTTCACGTAGTTTCGGCATCCAGTGGCCCTCAGGTAAATTGAGTTTGAAATCCCTGATCTTAACAATTCAGAAAAAATCGGTTAAATAATGGTATTTTTCTGTGGAACTGCCAGCATGGTCACTTCATTAAAGTTGGTTGATCGTAATAATTTGGAAAAACTCTATAGAATAAAGGTATTTTTCTGCAGAACCGTTTGCATCGTCACTTTATTAAAGGTGGTTGATCTTAATAATTTAGTAAAATTCTGTAAAATTACGATATTTTTCCGCAAAACGTTTCATGAAAATTTATGTAAATATGTTTTTGATCATTATTTGGTTTACAGTGTTTTACTTTAATTTTATGGTTTTCGTTTGGCAGCCGTAGCTGCCAGTAGATGACCGTTTTTTTACAGAATTTTTTTTTACAATGTAAGATGTTTTTTTCAAATAAAGCCAATAATGCCATTTTTTGTGGTCCCCTTTATTTACAAAAGTCCCGAAATAATTTTGGTACCGGTACCAAAATATTGGTATCGGGACAACAATAATTGGGACAGCCCTTATTTTTAATTGCTTGTTGGATGCCCCATGCCATGTCCTTTTTGTTCAAAGGGCACACAAGCATTTTGGATTCTTTTTTTTTTTGTTGTTGTTCAAATCTCCCAATCAACATCATATAAAAATACCAAGCGTAGCTTGGTTGGTAGAGTGGCCTTGCCAACAACTTGAGGGTTGCAGGTTCGATTCCCGCTTGTGCCATCCTAGTCACTGCCATTGTGTCCTTGGGCAAGACACTTTACCCACCTGCTCCCAGTGCCACCCACACTGGTTTAAATGTAACTTAGATATTGTGTTTCACTCTGTAAAGCGCTTTGAGTCACTAGAGAAAAGCGCTATTTAAATATAATTCACTTCACTAATGTCTTTTGGTTGTTTTTTGTTTTTTTTGCTTATTTCTTATTCAACCCTTTGAAGGCATTTTGTATAAATATATATACATTTGAATTAGTTTTTTGTTGTTGTTTTTTTACCAATTTAAACGAAGTTTATTTATATAGCCCTTAATCACAAGTGTCTCAAAGGGCTGCACAAGCCACAACGATTCCCAAACTGTGGTTCTTGTCTAGTGATACGCCAAAGAATACCTAGGTAAAATTAGTGTTTTACGTTAAGTTAAAGTACCAATGATTGTCACACACACACGAGGTGCGGCAAAATTATTCTCTGCATTTGATCCATCACCCTTGAGGTGAGGGGAGCAGTGAGCAGCAGTGGTGGGCGTGCCCGGGATTAATTTTTGGTGATTTAACCCCCAATTATGACCCTTGATGATGAGTTTCAAGCAGGGAAGTAGTGGGTCCCATTTTTATAGTCTTTGGTATGACTCGGCCGGAGTTTGAACTCACAACCTACTGTCTGCCCTGAAATTTATTTTCCTGTATTCGAACACAGTGTTACTGTTCAAATTGTATGTAATAAATAATACAGTGGCCAAAAATGTTAAATATACGTGTTAAAAAAAAAACTCTGGCTTGTTTTCAATGAATACTTAGGCCTACTGCGTTACTGTGTTTTAATGTCGGTAAGGGGCGCCAAAAAGGAGGGTAAAGGAGATGGATTTTAGCGACCCATGATGGAGGGGGGCCCAGAGAGGCCCCTAATGATGATGAAATTATGTGTTGGGGGCCCTGTAAAGATTCTTTTCATGGGGCCCAAAATGCCTAGCGGCGCCCCTGATGTCGGTCATTATAGTGGTATGAAAAGCCAAGTGTTTTCTGAGGTGATACATTTTTGAGAACCACAGTCTTAACTAAAATGTACACTAATAAAAAAAAATGTGAGCCTGCAAAAAAATTATTCATGTAATTTCCTTTTGGAAAATGTATTTTCAAATTAGAACTTGAAAGTCAACTCGTGTCACAGAACACAATAAGGAGTTTTCACTGTACATGAAATAAATGTTCATTGAATATTAACGGCGGCAGAATCAAAAATTGATGTAGGTGTATATATATTATCGGATAAAAAGGCCGTCAATTTGAACAAAAGTAAAAAAATAAAATAAAAAATAAAAAGTGGAAGCGTTAACTTCCCAAACAACGTGACCACTATGCAGACACAACACGTAAGAGACTTAACAGCTTTGCAAGCCCGCCTGCACTCACCGACAACCTGATCCCCTTTGTCTGTTTTCAATCTGTGGAAATCCCTCTGGACCACGAGGGACGTCCTCCCCCGGCGGCTCCACGGGGCCTCGCGTCTCGCCGGCTCCGACGCTCTCCTCGAGGGGCGGCTCGCGTTCCTCCCGGGCGCGGAGGTCTGGGTACGGGTGGGCGTCGCCGTGATGAGCGTGCACCACAGGAGCACCAGTCCCACGGTGGCGTGCATGTGCAGTCCCTTCATAGCTTTCACAGAAAAAAATAAAATAAAAATGCACCTCTTCTCCCTTTCTCTTTTTTTTTTTTTGGTAGTTGCAAGACTTTCACTTTCTTTACTTTTCCAACACAAAGTTTAAACTTGTTGAATTTGCTCTAACTTTACAGGGCTTTTAATCCTCTTTGGTGAATAAGTCCACTGCGTCCGTTATGATAAATAACTTTCCCATACGCACAGAAAAGGGCCCTGTTTAAAGTATCCACGCATGGAAAGTAGCGAAAGTCATAAACTGGACATCATGTGATCCGACACAAGTGGACTCGAGTCTCCCGTGCTCCATGTCCAGATCCGAACACTCCAACAGCCCGTGTCGAGTTGAGCCCCCTCTTTATTCTGCCACGCAGCGCCTTGTCCCGCCGTGGATGACTCACTCCGCGCTGTCCGCGATCCCATTAAGACGCACAGTGGATTGGCACTTGAGGTTTGCTGACCATCACTCGAACCGAGTCCTCCTCCTCCTTTTCTCTTATGTATTTTTCACCGGAAGCCCATTCCCATACTGATATTTCCACGGAAAGTCGGTCTAATTTCCTCATCTGGGTCGTCGAGGAACTGAAATTATGGGTAAAGCACTGTTCGCTAAACTTGATTACGCACGGTGGGCGCGTCTTTGGACTTTTCCTGTCATTATTGAGACTGCCCCTCCAGCCCATTCCCCTTAAAAAAAAGGGTGTGCATGCAGTGCTCGTGAGAACGACACGACAACAATACCAAATACATATATAATTGTTTTCCCAAGTATTTTATGTAGCATTTAGTTTTTCAAATGCGTAAAAGCTGTGGGACCGGGTCCCTTCCGCTGATATGTAAGCATAGGGCCGTGCGTAAAAAGCCTTGGTGCTGAAAGGACAGCGCGCTCTTGTCGCTCCCTTGCAATGCGAGCGTGCGTAACGGCGGATGGTGAACATGTACTTCATGAGGTGTAAGAATGCTCAGAGGCAAGTAAGGGGGGAAGGATATAGCTAATCCAGGGGTGTCAAACGTAAGGCCCACGGGCCGGATCAGGCCCACGGAACAGGTTTTAACTGGCCCGCGGGATGACTTTGTTAAATATTAAGTTAGGTTAAAGGCCTACTGAAATGAGATTTTCTTATTTAAACGGGGATAGCAGGTCCATTTTTATGTGTCAAAATTGATCATTTCGCGATATTGCCATATTTTTGCTGAAAGGATTTAGTAGAAAACATCGATGATAAAGTTCGTAACTTTTAGTCGCTAATAAAAAAAAGCCTTGCCTTTACCGGAAGTAGCAGACGATGTGCGTATGACGTCACGGATTGTAGAGCTCCTAACATCCTCATATTGTTTCCAATCATGGCCACCAGCAGCGACGATTTCCCCATTAATTTGAGCGAGGATGAAAGATTTGTGGAAGAGTATAGTGAGAGTGAAGGACTAGAAAGAAAAAAAGGCGAGGGCAGTGGGAGCGATTCAGATGTTATTAGACACATTTACTAGGATAATTCTGGAAAATCCCTTATCTGCTTATTGGGTTACTAGTATTTTAGTGAGATTATATAGTCATACCTGAAAGTCGGAGGGGGTGGCCACGGGTGTGGTGACCGCCAGTGTCTCTGAGTGAAGCCACGTTTCTCGACGAGGCGAAGCGAAGGCAGCCGGTTGGGCCGGGCTGATCTTTTTTTCCCCCTCCTCCTCGGTAGAAGCATCCCACGTTCGGGGGCGGCCAGTCGGAGGAGGCAAGAGAGTCGCCGCAACTGCCTCTTTGACAGGTGCATGAGGAACGACGCAAGCTCCGCTCATGTCTTTAGTAAGAGCCGACTTATTACCACAATTTCCTCACCGAAACCTGCCGGTTGACATGTGGTAGAGAACCATGATCGCTTGATCGCTCTGTTCCATAGTAAAGCTTCAACTTCGGGAATTTAATCAAGGAAACACCGGCTGTGTTTGTGTTGCTAAAGGCAGCCGAAATACACCGCTTCCCACCTACATATTTCTTCTTTGATGTCTCCATTATTAATTGAACACATTTCAAAAGATCCAGCAACACAGATGTCCAGAATACTGTATAATTATGCGATTAAATTAACTGGGATCCGGCTGGGACAAATTGTGCGCTACAATCCGTGACGTCACGCGCACACGTCATCATACGCGTCATCATACCGCGGCGTTTTCAACAGGATACTTCGCACGAAATTTAAAATTGCAATTTAGTGAACTAAAAAGGCCGTATTGGCATGTGTTGCAATGTTAATATTTCATCATTGATATTTAAACTATCAGACTGCGTAATCGGTAGTAGTGGGGTTTCAGTAGGCCTTTAACCCTCAATTCCAACCTTTGTTCAAGTTAAATTAAAGTTAAAGTACCAATGATTGTCACACAAACACTGGGTGTGGTGAAATTTGTCCTCTGCATTTGACCCATCCCCTTGTTCACCCCATGGGAGGTGAGGGGAGCAGTGGGCAGCAGCGGTGCCGCGCCCGGCAATCATTTTTGTTGATCTAACCCCCGATTCCAACCCCTGATGTTGAGTGCCAAGCAGGGAGGTAATGGGTCCCATTTTTTATAGTCGTTTGGTATGAGCCGGCCAGGATTTGAACTCACAACCTACCGATCTCAGGGCGGAAATGTAAAAAGTAGCAAAAAAAGTGTCTGTAAATGTGTCCAGTAGATGTCGCGATAGCAATTTTTTGTATCCATGTAGATTATGCTATATACAGTTGCGGTTTACATGCACTTGTAAAGAACATAATGTCATGGCTGTCTTGAGTTTTCAATCATTTCTACAACTCTTATTTGTTTGTGATAGAGCTGGAGCACATACTTGTTGGTCACAAAAAACATTCATGAATTCTGGTTCTTTTTATGAATTTATTATGGGTCTACTGAAAATGTGACCAAATCTGCTGGGTCAAAAGTATACATACAGCAAATGGTAAATGGTAAATGGGTTTTACTTGTGTAGCGCTTTTCTACCCCTTTTTAAGGATCCCAAAGCGCTTTGATAGTATTTCCACTGACGGTGGGAGCTGCCATGCAAGGCGCTCACCAGGACCCATCAGGAGCAAGGGTCAAGTGTCTTGCCCAAGGACACAACGGACGCGACTAGGATGGTAGAAGGTGGGGATTAAACCAATAACCCTCAGATTTCTGGTACAGCCACTCTACCAACTTCGCCACGCCGGATGAAAACCAAATGAAAAAATATGGTGAGAAGTCCATTGACAAAAACAAGTCAGCTGACGAAAATGCCGTCTGACTGGGGTGGTACACCTGTCACACGGTAACGCAGGTGTCCTCAGGCGAGCTCAGGGGGGACAGAAACCTCCCGAAGGGCAAAAGCTCGCTTGATCTTGAGTAACCATTTTCAATGTTAATATTTGGTTATTTGTCGATGTATTGCAGTTTCACTGCAATAAGGCACTTCTGGTTGCCATCTACAAGCTTCTGGTTGAATTTTTGACCACTCCTCTTGACAAAAATGGTGCAGTTCAGGTAAATTTGTTGGTTTTCTGACATGGACTTGTTTCTTCAGCATTGTCCAATTCAAAACTTTGGGATGGCCCTTCTAGGACTTTAATTCTAACCTGAATTAGCCATTCCTTTACCACTTTTGATTTGTGTTTGGGGTCACTGTCCTGTTGGAACACCCAACTGTGCCCAAGACCCAACCTCCGGGCTGATGATTTTAGGTTGTCCTGAAGAATATGGAGGTAAGATGGAAGCCCATGCTCTCGACAGGCTTGAAGCACGCCTGTGAAGTGAAAACAATTTCAGGTGACTACGTCGTGAAGCTCATCAAAAGAATGCCAAGAGTGTGCAAAGCAGTAATCAGAGCAAAGGGTGTCTATTTTGAAGGAACTAGAATATAAAACATGTTTTGAGTTATTTTACCTTTTTTTTTTTTAGGTACAATCCCCATTTCCATATGAGTTGGTAAATTGTGTTAGATGTAAATATAAACGGAATACAATGATATGCAAATCCTTTTCAACACATATTCAATTGATTGCACTACAAAGACAAGATATTTGATAGTCAAACTAATAAACTTGATTTATTTATTTTTTGCAAATAATAATTAACTTAAAATTTCTTGGCTGCAACACGTGCCAACACGTGGGAAAGGGCATGTTCACTACTGTGTTACATCACCTTTTTTTTTTTACAACACTCAATAAACGTTTGGGAACTGAGGAAACTAATTGTTCAAACTTTGAAATTGGAATTCTTTCCCATTCTTGTTTTATGTAGAGCTTTAGTCGTTCAACAGTCCGGGGTCTCCGCTGTCGTATTTTACGCTTCATAATGCGCCACACATTTTCGATGGGAGACAGGTCTGGACTGCAGGTGGGCCAGGAAAGTACCCGGACTCTTTTACTACAAAGCCCCGCTGTTGTAACATGTGGCTTGGCATTTTCTTGCTGAAATAAGCAAGAAATGATAATGTTGCTTGGATGACAACATATGTTGCTCCAAAACCTGTATTGACCATTTAGCATTAATGGTGCCTTCACAAATGTGTAAGTTACCCATGCCTTGGGCACTAATACACCCCCATACCATCACAGATGCTGGCTTTTGAATTTTGCGCCTACAAAAACCCGGATGGTTATTTGCCTCTTTGTTCCGGAGGACACCATGTCCACAGTTTCCAAATAAAATTTGAAATGTGGATTCGTCAGACCACAAAACACTTTTCCACTTTGCATAAGTCTATCTTAGATGAGCTAGGGCCCAGCGAAGCCGGCGGCTTTTCTGGGTGTTGTTGTAAATGGGTTAGGCTTTGCATAGTAGAGTTTTAACTTGCACTTACAGATGTAGCGACCAACTGTAGTTACTAACAGTGGATTTATGAAATGTTACTTTGCCCATGTGGTGATATCCTTTACACACTGATGTCAGTTTTTGATGCAGTACCGCCTGAGGGATCGAAGGTTCGTAATATCATCGCTTACGTGCAGTAATTTCGCCATATTCTCTGAACCTTTTGATGATTTTATGGATCGTAGATGGTAAAATCCCTAAATTCATTGAGAAATGTTGTTCTAAAACTGTTCGACAATTTGCTTACAAAGTGGTGACCCTCACCCCATCCTTGTTTGTGAATTACTGAGCATTTCATGGAAGCTGCTTTTATACCCAATCATGGCACCCACCTGTTCCGAATTAGCCTGCACACCTGTTGGATGTTCCAAATAAGTGTTTGATGAGCATTCCTCAACTTTATCAGTATTTTTGCCACCTTTCCCAACTTCTTTGTCATGTGTTGCTGGCATCAAATTCTAAAGTTAATAATTATTTGCAAAAAAAAAAAGTTGATCAGTTTGAACATCAAATATGTGGTCTTTGGAGCATATTCAACCAAATATGGGTTAAAAATGATTTGCAAATCATTGTATTCTGTTTATATTTACATCTAACACAATTTCCCAACTCATATGGATACGGGGTTTGTACATAACTACACATGTGTTCATTCATAGTTTTGATGCCTTCAGTGACAATCTACAATGTAAATAGTCACGAAAATAAAGAAAACGCATTGAATGAGAAGGTGTGTCCAAACATTTGGCTTTTACTGCACATTTGCATATTTACAGCCGGGTTTTGTTCCCTATTTATCAGCTGCGCGCCTTCGGGCACATTGAAAACAACTGAGGAAATTTGCAATACGGGGCCCCCACGGGTCGCAGGGCCCTACACCCAGCGCTTTACCTTCGTACATGGAAGTACGTCCCTGTCCACTGTATCGTATTGGATTAGTGTGTTGTCTCAAATAGCCTTTCTGCTGGAATTTAGAAAGTTTAAAGCACTTTTGTAAGCCCTACTACTGGGCTATTTAACTGGCTGTTTTGGGGCCAAATCTGTCCCAGGAATGACACAATGCCGGCCCCTGTGAGTTCAGTTCACAACTTAGGAAACAATTTTGCAATAAGTTCCTAAAAAACTTGTTATATAGAGGAACTTGGACCTCTGTAAACACATTGGCAGATCCTTGCATTGACATTCAAACCCTGCACCTAAACATGGGAAACTGGGGTCCAAACTTGTAATTTATATAACTGAGGCGTTTCCTCAAGGCACCCCTTTAAGTCACCTTTTTAGCAATTACAGTTTTTTTTTCCCGGTAATGTGATTTATGTATGAGTTGCTGAAGCTTGTTTACTTCCGTCAGTAGTCATTTGTTCAACTTCTTTAGTTATACTAGTGGTGTTCCTCTTGGTTCCATTTTAGGTAACATATTTTTCGGACCATAGTGTGCAACAGATTAAAAGTCGCACTGCCGATGAGAGGTTCTATTCAGGTCTATTTTCATACAAAAGGCGCACTGGATTGTATGGCGCATTAAAGGAGTCATATTAAAATGTATTTCTAAATTTGAAACACTATCTTGTGGTATACATAACATGTAATGGTGGTTCTTTGGTCAAAATGTTGCATAGATTTTAACGGCGGCAGAATCAAAAGTTGATGTAGGTGTATGTATATTATCTGATCAAAAGGCCGTCAATTTGAACCATGGTGTCCTCCGAAACAAAGAGGCAAATAACCATCCGGGTTTTTGTAGGCGCAAAATTCAAAAGGGGGGGCACATCGCCGGTAAAAACCAAACGGGGGACTTTTGCATCTCTTGACACTGAAGCAACTTAAATCCGTCGATTGCTAAGTGTTTGTTTGGCATTAAATGTGGATGGAGGGAAAGACTAGACGTAAATATAGCTACAAATGAGGCATAATGCTGCAATATGTACACACAGCCAGCCTAAATAGCATGTTAGCATCGATTAGCATGCAGTGCTAATTGATGCACATTCTACGTAAATCAACTTGAATCCGTCCCTGATCGTGTTGTTACACCCTCCGACAACACACCGACGAGGCATGATGTCTCCAAGGTATTGGAAAACAGTCGAAAAAACGGAAAATAACAGAGCTGATTCGACTCGATGCGTCTAATGTGTAGGGAAAATTGCGTTGAGTACCGATGTGACGTCACGTTCTGATGTCGTCGCTCAGAGAGGCATAAATAGAAAGGCGTTTAATTCGCCAAAATTCACCCATTTAGAGTTCGGAAATAGGTTAAAGAAATATATGGTCTTTTTTCTGCAACATCAAGGTATATATTGACGCTTACATAGGTCTGGTGATAATGTTCCCCTTTAACCAGAGCTGCCCTCTATGAAGTGGTGTGCGTAGCCACTTCAATTTGTATAAAGGGAAGCCTTCGACATGTAAAATTTAGTTTTTTATGTCGAATTAATCAACTTTCATGGCGATTGGCAAAGCCTCCTGTGTCTGTTGCTTTTTTTCCAAGTTCAGGGTAGATAATGGTTTCATGCCGCTATCATCAATCATGACGTTATCTCCATTTGGTGTATTCTGGACTGGTCGCTGAGGTAAATTGGCACATCCCTATGCCTCATTTCATCCAGCTCATCCGGCAGTTCTGCTGAAGAAGTCCAATGTAGCAATATCATACTTCAGGTTTGGGAAAGGTATTTCCACTGGTCAGGAATTTAAGGTTAGATAGTTCTTGTTTGGCCTAGGATTTATCTGAAAGACAACTTTGTATAATTTGACATGTTGATGATGTGTTAGAAGACTGTCGGCAGAATTGTTGTTCAGAACTGGCTGCAGCTGTGATGAAAGGAACATGTGTTTATTTTCTGCATGCCCCATTATTTTCTTATTGGTAATCCTGCTTCTGCTCTGCGAGAAGTACATAGGTGTATATGTGTCTGTGGTTAGCATCACAATGTTACAACTGTGAAGCAGGCCGGTCTTTTAAAGACTGTTCAATCAATCACTGTTCATCTGGTTAGTGTTCAAGGAAGAAACTCAATGATGGAAATCTTTAAATCAACATCTCCTTTTTAGATGATTCTCTTCCTAAAGGTACTAAAATATAAATTGCACCTATCAAGTGTTTGCTTTCTGATTCTACAAATCTCTCATTAGGTGGCTTTTCAAAAATCAGCTTGTATTAATAAGACAATGAAAACACTTTTTTTTTTTTTTTAAATACAGATTCGTAGTATCTTGTCAGGAGACCGTAACACCCCGCTCAGATGAGTGATGTATTTTTTTTGTATTTGCAAAAATGTGGGTTTTTTTTTGCATCATCCCAAATACCTATATGAGACAAGAACACATGTCTTTCCCTTTGATGTGCGTTTAAATAGTGAAAAACAGCTATTTCAAGGCAGCTAACAACAGGGGTAATGGAATTAATCTCCCCCTTCTGTAAGGCCCTGTTAAAAAAAAGTTTAAAAACAACAACGATGCTCCATTTACATGATGTGACCTGCATTTAAATATGGTCTATAATGCTAAACCAATTACAGTACTTATTTCTTGTATTGGGTCACAAAACTTCTTCCCCCACAAGAAAAACAAGATAGCTGCGTGCAAATCTCTCTGAGTATGCAAGGGGCGTATATCTTCCTGCAAAAAGGAGATACACAGAAAAAATCGACCGAATCCCTATACTTTATTTAAAAAAAGATTTGTCGAGTGATGTCACTTAATGTCTTGTTATGTTTCCTTAGTTTGTGTTTATTTCCTGTCAGCGCTCTTATTTTAGTTCCAGTACCTGCATCTCTCACTGAGCGCTTGTTCCCTCACCTGTCGCTGATTGGCTGCCTGGCACACCGGGTTGCAGTTGCCAATCAGGTTGCTATTTATGCCTGCCTCACCCTCCAGTCAGGGCTCGAGGATTGTTTCTTTGCAAATGCTACCGACTTCTAACTGCATGCTGTGTGCATGACTGCTCCTCCCTTGGTTGATAATATATACTTGTCTTACCTGCATGTCATCATCCTGTCTCTTGCATCTTGGGGTGTTACGGTCTCAAAAAGGAATCCAATTGCGGATTAGTAAAAAGTCTATTTAATAACAAAAAATCACTGGAGAAAATAATTAAAGAGTAACAAAAAATTCAGCTCCAGGAAGACGGGATCAAAAGACTCTTCAGCATCTGAGGAAATACAAAAAACAGGAATCAAAAAAAAGGTTCAGGACAAAGGTCAAAATGATAGCGTTCAGGTTAGAGTGTACCACAGGCAACAGACGAACTGGCACTGGCTGGGTGGAGATCCAGGGCTTAAGTCAGGTCGTTGATTAGGTGCAGGTGGGCTTGGATGGCTGACAGCACACCTGCAACTGACGACCAGGGAGAGACTTGCAGACACAAGAGGGGGAAAAAAAAGACAGGAGAACCGCCCTCATGACATGGGGTCACAACTACCGCAGCCATTAGAGTCCCTGACAAAATCCACGAGCCCTGACTGGAAGGCAAGGCAGGCATAAATAGCATCATGACATACCTGGTTGCAATGAGGGAATGAGCGCTCAGGGAGACATGCAGGTAGTGGAACTAAAATAAGAGCGCTGACAGGAAATAAACACAAACTCCGGAAACATAACAAGACGTGAAGTGACAGATCGTCACACAGACTTCATTCTACACGACAAAACAGGTGAAAACAGGCTTCTTTCATCTCTGTAATATCGCTAAAATTCATTCCATTTTGTCCACTAGCGACGGTGAGATCATTCGTCATGCGTTCGTTATGTCTCGTCTCGATTACTGTAACGTATTATTTTCGGGTCTCCCTATGTCTAACATTAAAAGGTTACAGTTGGTACAAAATGCGGCTGCTATACTTTTGAAAAGAACAAGAAAGTTTGATCATATTACGCCTAAACCGGCTCACCTGCACTGGCTTCCTCTGCATGTAAGATGTGACTTAAAGGTTTTACTACTTACGTAAAAATTACTACACAGTCTATCTCCATCCTATCTTGCTGATTGTATTGTACCATATGTCCCTGCAAGAAATCTGCGCTCAAAAAACTCCGGTTTATTAGTGATTACCAGAGCCCAAAAAAAGTCTGCGGGCTATAGAGCGTTTTGTATTCGGGCTCCAGTACTCTGAAATGCCCTCCCGGTAACAGTTAGGGATGCTACCTCAGTAGAGCATTTAAGTCCCATCTTAAAACTAATTTGTATACTCTAGCCTTTAAATAGACCCTCTTTTTAGACCAGTTCCTCTGCCGTTTCTTTTCTTTTCTGCTCTGCCCCCCTGTCCCTTGTGGAAGGGGGGGCACAGGTCCGGTGGCCATGGATGAAGTGCTGGCTGTCCAGAGTCGGGACCCGGGGTGGACCGCTTGCCTGTGCATCGGTTAGGGACATCTCAGCGCTACCCGTCTCCGCTCGGAATGGTCTCCTGCTGGCCCCGTTATGGACTGGACTCTCATTATTATGTTAGATCCACTATTGACTGGACTCGAGGTCCAATGGATCCGGTCTCCTCACATCTGCAGTCCTCTCCAAGGTTTCTCATAGTCATTCACATTGACATCCCACTGGGATGTGAGTTTTTCCTTGCCCTTATGTGGGATCTGAACCGAGGATGTCATTGTGGCTTGTGGAGCCCTTTGAGACACTTGTGATTTAGGGCTATATAAATAAACATTGATTGACTGATTGATTGAAAAGCATGGAGGTGTACAACTTTTTTGTGTGGGGCTCGGTCAAGGACATGGGTATCAAGACTCTAACGGCTAAATATGCATAGTTTTTTTTCTCAGTGAAGCTGTATTTCATGATTTAACTTTGCGTCTACATACGACGACTAGCCCCCGACAGTTGACACCCGTGACAGTATATCACCATATTTGATTGTTGTCCTGTTGTCGTACTCTGACATACACTATATTGTCAAAAGTATTCAGCCACCTATCCAAATAGTCAGAATCAGGTGTCCTAATCACTTGGTGTATACAATCAAGCACTTGATTGTATATCACTTGGCACAGGAGAGTTGAAAACAGTAACAATGGCCACCATTCAACCCAAGTCTAGACTACTGTACCAGGTTCAGAGCCACAGTAACCGTCTCGGTGTCAGTGTTCTCTGCATGCAGTGATGTAGCCTTCATGCCACGGTGCATTTGATGGCAACTGGGAAATATGAGGCTCAACCTGTCACAATCAATTGAACGTTATCCAACTCGGCATTACAGGTTAGAAAAGTGCGAGGGGAGGTACAGGAAGTGTGCATGCCGCGTTAGCTACATGTAAGCATGTATGTAACATTGTCTAAATATAATTCCATTTCTTGTACATAACTTTACTGATAGTAAGCTAACTTTGAGGAAAGTAACGCCAAAAGATTATACGCACTTGAATCATCACCCGTTCCATCACAGCTAGCGTTTGTTTAGCTGTTGTCGTACTTTTTTTAATGAGAAATTGGAAATAAGTGATGGTAATTGCATGCAAGTTTGAAATAATTTGCTCATAGCAGGCCGCGTAAGCGCTTCTTCTTCAGGTAGTCTCGGCGGAGGCTATTTGTAAGCTACTTTACGCAAATGCTGTCTCTATGTTGGACTCCGGTTTGATTGATTGAGACTTTTATTAGTATATTGCACAGTACAGTACATATCTCATACAATTGACCACTAAATGCTAATACCCGAATAAGTTTTTCAACTTGTTTAAGTCGGGGCCGATACTGCACTTTATTGCCAAGAGGTTTTTTTGTCTGCCCTCAAAATTGAAATTCAGATTTGGGGTTTGAGCAAAAATTGCCGTCTCCCAACGCCGCACTGAGTGATTGATTTATTGAGAACTTTATTGACAACATGAAGAATTGTAATGTAATGCTTTAAAAAGGCAAATGGATAGCACAAAAAGCCAAAAGGCTTATTTCCATTGTGGTCCATCAAATATTCATCACATTTGATACATTTGATAACGAAAGACATATAACCTGTAACATGTATATAAAAAAATATGTACAAAAATTGATAAATTATGTACATATAGACAGCATAAACCTGTAACATGTATATAAAAAATGATGTACAAAAATTGATAAATTATGTACATATAGACAGCATACATGTCAGGTAATTTGAAAAACAATACATACAAAAAAATGGGGGGTGGAGGGTATACACACTATGCACATGTTGACTCCAAGAGTTTGCAAAACAGAATGAGAAAATATATATACACTATAACCACATATAAACCGGTTTGATGCTTCGAAGAGTTGCTGGGGATCAATTTTGGTTCAGATCAGGTAGAGGTTGAGCTGAGCCAGGATTTTATGGCAGTTTTAAAATTTAGTAGGGATGTTTGAAGTGTAAGGTCTGTTGGTTGTGCATTCCACTGTGTGGTGGAAAAATAGTTGAATGCATTTTTTCCCATGAGAGTCCTGAATTTGGGGCGAGACAAGGTCTGAGGAACTCCCTCTTGTGTGGTACCTGGCTGTGAGCATCACTTCTTCTGGTGAAATAGTTGGACAGGTATTTGGGGGACATTTTCTATTTTGAATACCAAGCACATTTCAATTTAGTGTACTCTTTCCTCAACTCTAAGCCTTCCTGAACTGAACTTGGATACACATTGAAATCACGATATACAAACTTAATTGTGTCACAACCAGAATTGGACTCTGAACGCAGACGCAGAATATCAAAAGCAGTTCTTTATTTTGACAAGGGAAGGGATCCAAAATCGGGAGAAACAAAACAGGCTGTAAAAACAGATCTAAACTGACCACTAAATTTACAAAATTGTTAACAAACACAAAACGCTCCAGCTACGGAGGAAAAAACGTTCTAAGAAATACAACTACCAGATACAACAAAAGGACCTCTAACGGAGGCGATACTAGGGAGCTAACCTTACCTGAAAACGTTCCCGAGGTTCCAAAAGGTAACACAAAAACCTACGGCTGTGGACAAGACTGTGGCAAAGAAACGCTGGAGATACAAAAACACTCTGGCACAGGACAGAAAGCGAAAAAGAAATTTAAGCATGGGGGAACAGGTTAAATCACTCAGTAGAAACAATGACACACGGGGAAGGGCAAGTGATCTGTAACGAGAAGGAGAGTTGGCATTTCAAAATAAAACAGGAAGTGACAAAACAACCTGAAAACCAGACAAAACCCAGACAACCCAGGTGTGACAAATTGCTTCTTAAACAGGGTTGCCAGTGTCAACAACGCTGTGGACATTCTTTGAAAATTTCAAACCTCACATCGCTTGTACGTTGCTTTTTTCCAGAGCTAGCCAAAGTAGAAACATTTTGTAAAAAGGCTAAAAAACAAAGTAGCTTTTAGCATAGTAGCTAACGACAACACTGCTCCGCTGACTGAATGAGCAATCAGCATGCTCACGATGGCTGTGCTGCCTGGCACAAAATGGCTGCGCTGGGATCGAAATTGAAAAGTTTGTATACTAAGGGGTTCATAAAAATAGGTTTCGCTGTCTCTTGTGGGGGTCAGTGTACCACTTGTTTTGCAATGTAGATTTAAGGGTGCTTAAAAAAAACAAATTCACTTCTCTATGACTTTAGCGCCAGACTTCTTCTGTTTGTCATTACTGCCACAAGTGGTGGACAAGGGTAAGTATCACGTATTTAATGTGGAACAACTTCAAAATTCAAAAATAGTTCCCTAAATAATTCCCATTCATCACACTATGTTCGCAGTTAGGTCCGGAAAAGAAAAACAGAAAAAAAAAACAGTCCCCCGTGGCAACATGACGCTTCAACGACTCAGGAGGTAAACAGATCCATGCCTGTGTCCAGCACAGATGCACAACGAAAAAGTCTTACTGACGAAAAATCAAACAAAAATAGTCTCACCGAGTGTCATATGTCCGTGTCTCTGTGTGGGTACCCCAACGTTTAGCGAAGTTTACGAGGCTGCGGAGATAAACTTTGCAGCATCTTCTGGATTGTCAGAAAAGTGTTGTTGGGAGCCTATAGAGAGTTTGATAGTTGCTGGATGGATGAGAAAACCTTCAAAGCCGGCTTTCGTGGTGTAGCAGGGTTGTCTCAGCTTGGCTGTCGCGTCACTGTAGTCCGGAGCATATCGAACGGAGGTCCCGGACAGCTGAAGAGGATGTTTCCTAGCCTCGTTAAGGATGCGATCCCTATCCGTGTACCTAAGACACCTCACAATCATCGTCCTGGGACGGGCAGATTGGCGCGGAGGGCCGATGCGATGGGCCTGCATGAGCTCCGGAGGATTAGCAGCCAAGGCAGGGAACCACTTGGGGATGTTGGCGGACAGGTAAGAGCGTGTTATTTCCTTCTTCGCCTTCCTTTATGTTAATTATTCTAATGTTCTCCCTCCTGCTTCTGTCCTCGAGATCTGTCATTTTTTTCTCAGTCTGCGTGAGCGTTCTGGAGAAATTGAGCATAGCGTCCTCATTGCTACGGACTCGTGTTTCAATAGAAGACACCTCATTGCGGACAGTTTCTATATCAGCAGCGTTCTTGGATAAATTGTCTTGAATTGAGCCCAGTTGATCCTCCAATCGTTGGAATCGCTTTTAGGATCTATCCTCAGCCTCATTGAAAAATTTCTTGAGTAAAGTCTCAAGATAGGCCTCAGTGACGACAGGTGTTTGAGTTGAGGACGATCCCGATTCCATTGTTGCCTTTTTCATTGAACTTGAACTTTTGTAGAAGGTGTGCAAAAAATGACAAAAGCGTTGTTCATGAAAGAAAATAAGTTATGGCAGAAATCAAAGTAGCTTAGAGGTTTTTTTAGAGCATGCACAGGGGAGCTTCAGTTTTTCGACGTGCTCTACTCCGCCATCTTGCAACTCTTGCAGGCTTCACACCCTTGACCCTAGATTCTCGGGAGGACCTCAGAAAGCCAGTTGGTACTTACAAGCAGACACGGTGTGTAGACAGAAAAGGGAGAACGGACACATTTTGGCTTAAAAAACTAAAGATAAAGGTGGAGTTATAACACTGAAACGCCCTCAGGAAGAAGTGCTTTAAGACATGACTAGCCAGCTAGCGGCTAAAGCCCATCCACAGTTTGCAGCGTTGTAGCTGCTTCTAAATCACTAATCCTTGTCTCCATAGTGACAAATAAAGTACGTTTCTTACAAGTATCATCCCTGCACAACGAGGAATAGCTAAATATGCTTCACTACACACCGTAGCTCACCGGCGTCTCAATATAAACTGTCACACAGCGGTGAGGGAAGTTGTGTTTTGGGGTTTTCCGGAAAATTTCCTGTTTTATGTTGGAAATCTAATCCTCTCGTTTCATGCCACTTGCCCTTCCTTCTGTGTCATTGGTCTGATGTCTCTCCTGATTGCCTGGTTGGGCCCACCTGTGTCACCCTCCTTCATGTGTATATAGTCTTCGTCTTTTCCTGTCTTGTTGCCAGAGTATATTGCCTCGTCAAGTACCGCCAACCGACAGCCATTGTCTTGACCCAAGTTGTTAAATAGTGCCTCACCTTATTCATTGGTTTCTTTGTACCCTCTGAGAAAGAGTGATTTTAGTTTGCTAGAGTTTTTCGGTCAGTTTTTTTGCGCTAATTTCATAGTGCTTTGCCTTCCTTTTTTCCGCTTCTTGGAGCGCTTTAGTTTGTAGTACTCTCAGCTCTTTATAGCTTACTTTCTGTTTATAGCTTCTTGTCTCCTCCTCTGCATATGATATTTTCCTTTTTTGTAGCTAATCATAGATTGTTGTTTTTTGTTATTAGATAAGTGTAGAATTTTGCTATTGCCTTTTTCCTCCCTATGGAGGGATTTTCCGTTTATTGTTTTATACCGTATGCTATGTATTTTTTGTTTCTCTCGTGTATCAAGTATAGATTTTGCCGCCATTGGGTTTAAATTACTCTGTCCAAAGAGAGTTCAAAGAAACTGTTGAAATAAAGCCTGTGTCGATCGTCCCCCTCCTGCACCATAGTCTTCATTCTCGCCAAGGCATAACATTAACAAACGCCATTGGTGGATCTACATCAAACATCCACTGTAAGGATACCAAGTACAGGAGCGTATCGAGTAGATACTACTATGATTAGGTCGATATTTTTTTGTAATACATTTTCTTTCATAAAAAAAAAAAAAAAAATATATATATATATATATATATATATATATATATACATATATATATATATATATATATATATATATATATATATATATATATTATGTTTATAAACTCAGGAAATAAATCCTTGGACACATGAGGACTTTGAATATGACCAATGGTAATGGTAATGATTTGGTATCGGATTGATACCCAAATTTGTGGTATAATCCAAAACTAATGTAAAGCATCCAAACAAGAGAAGAATCAAATGATTATTTTCAGTGTAGATAGAACATGTTAAAAGAGAAAGTATGCAGATATTAACAGTAAATGAACAAATAAATTAATAATCCATTATTACAGTTTGTCCCTCATAATGTTGACAAAATAATAGAATGATAAATGACACAGTCTGTTACTGCATACACCAGCAGACTAAATTAGGAGCCTATGTTTGTTTACCTATTACTAAAAGACAAGTTGTCTTGTACGTTCACTATTTTATTTTGAGGGGAACATTATCACCAGACCTATGTAAGCGTCAATATATACCTTGATGTTGCAGAAAAAAGACCATATATTTTTTTAGCCGATTTCCTAACTCTAAATGGGTGAATTATGGCGAATTAAACGCCTTTCTATTTATCGCTCTCGGAGCGATGATGTCAGAACGTGACGTCACCTAGGTAGTCAGCGCCATTTTTTCCACCACATTACACGCAGCAAGTCAAATCAGCTCTGTTATTTTCCGTTTTTTCGACTGTATTCCGGTACCTTGGAGACATCATGCCTTGTCGGTGTGTTGTCGGAGGGTGTAACAACACGATCAGGGACGGATTCAAGTTGATTTACGAAGAATGTGCATCGATTAGCAGGGCATGCTAATCGATGCTAACATGCTATTTAGGCTAGCTGTATGTACATATTGCATCGTTATGCCTCAGTTGTAGCTATGTTTGCATCCAGCCTTTCCCTCCATCCACATTTAATGCCAAACAAACACTTACCAATCGACTGATTTAAGTTGCGCCAGTGTCAAGAGATGCGAAACTCCCTCGTTTGGTTTTTACCGGCGATGGTACGATAGAGATGGCACAGAGATGGCAAGAATGTCTGGATATCCTGCCACACTCAAAGCAGATGCATTCCCAACGATAAAGTCAACGAAATCACAAAGGTGAGTTTTGTTGATTTTATTGACTTATGTGCTAATCAGACATATTTGGTCGCGGCATGACTGCCAGCTAATCGATGCTAACATGCTATTTAGGCTAGCTGTATGTACATTTGAAACTATATTTACATCCAGCGTTACCTTCCACCTACAATTAATGCGAAACAAACACTTACCAATCGACGGATTTAAGTTGATCCAGTGTCATTGCGAAAGTCCTGATCGGTTGGTCTGCACATTTTACCGGCGATGCTTTGGCAAACATGGCCGGATAGCGTCAATAGCTATTTGCTCAATAGCTTCAGTTTCTTCTTCAATTTCATTTTTGCTATCTGCCTCCATACTCCAACCATCTGTTTCAATACATGCGTAATCTGTTGAATCGCTTAAGCCGCTGAAATCCGTGTCTGAATCCGAGCTAATGTCGCTATATCTTGCTCTGCTATCCACCAGTAGTTTTTATTGGCATCGCTATGTGACGTCACAGGGAAAATGGACAGTGGCTTCGCAGATAGCGAAAATCGGGCACTTTAAAGCTGTTTTTAAGGGATATTCCGGGACGGGTAAAATTTTGAAAAAAACTTCGCAAAATAAAATAAGCTACTGGGAATTGGTTTTAACCCTTCTGAAATTGTGATAATGTTCCCCTTTAAGGACAATCAGCAATATGAAACCAATGCTTAATGTACCCTAAGATTTTTTGTTAAAATAAAGCCAATAATGGCATTTTTTTGGTCCCCTTTATTTAGAAAAGTACTGAAGAGTATTGAAATAATTTTGGTACCGGTACCAAAATATTGGTATCAGGACAACACTACTTTCTACCACTGAGGCCGCACGGACCACGGCTTGCAAACAGATATTTTTTTTGGGCACTCGCCCTATTGTCAGGAAACACTGATTTAGAAGATTTCAACATGTAATGTAACACATTTGTCAACACGATAACGAGAATATCCTCTCCTGCACAGGCAGCTTGCGGATAATATGTTTGTGCTTTAAATCACTTGACATGTATTCTGGCGTGATCAGCGCCCAAAGTTATCATTCCTCCGCAACAACTCGACACATCAGCGCCGCAAATATGCAGAAAAAAAGATCCCCATTCACCACAATAACACATTTGAAGGCACTCTGCCAGCTTAATTTGCATTCACTTTAAAGAGACGGTTGCAAATTGTTTCAGGACCTATCTCGGGCAGGATTCATCGTAGATGTGCTATATTTCCCATTTTCCTCTAATTGTAGTCGGTCTCTAACACGCACGCACATCCTGACGACAATACTATTAAGGGAATGAGTCATGGAGTCCTGTGTGTAAACCTAATGACTCACCGTTATTCACAAGCCATGCTGTCTGCACATCACACAAGCTATTGATCTACACTGGAAGCTCTAAAGTCGTACATTCCGGAATTTCACCCCGACATTTTTCAACTAACATACCTCTAAAGTTGCGACCTTGAGGCCTCAGTTGCCTGATTGACTAAGATCTAATTACCACGCACTAAGCGGCGTGTGCAATCTATAAAATTGCAGGTACTATTAGTGGCCGTGTTGCATGTTATTCGCCAACTCTGTGTGTGCAATTGACAAGTGGTACTAACCGCCTTAGTTAAATGAGGATTTAGCATGTACTATGGTTGTCCCGATACTAATATTTTGGTATCGGTATCTAAATTTGTGGTATTATCCAAAATGAATTAATAGTATCAAACAACAGTAGAATAAGTGGTTATTTAATTTTAACCGAAGTGTAGAAGTGTGTAACCTGTTGAAACGGAAAATAACTAGATATTAACTGTAAATAAACAATTACATTAATAATAATATTTTACGGCTTGTCCTTTATAATTTTGACAAAATAATAAATGACACAATATGTTACAGCATACGTCAGCAGACTAATTAGGAGCCTTTGTTTGTTTACTTACTTCTAAAAGACAAGTTGTCTTGTATGTTAACTATTTAATTTAAGGGCAAATATGTTCTTCGATTCCAATAAAAAACATGTTTAATGTATCGTAATATTTTTTGTTAAAATAGAGCCAATAATGCCATTTTTTGTGTTCCCATTTTGTTTAATAAAAGTATTGAAAAGTATCAAAATACATTTTGGTACAGTACCAGTACTAAAATATTGATATCGGGACAACCCTAGCGTGTTATATCAATGATTATGTGGATTTATTTTAAATTGTAGAAAAACTTCCTGGGGAATATAAAAATATATATATTTCAATTACAGTCTCTCTGCAGTACCTTTGTGGACCCAATGGGGGTCACGGACCCCCTGTTGAAGAACCCTGCTTTACAGTATCTGTTTGAAAAGTTTAACATTGTACGATTGATTTTAAATTTGACTAAAAGACAGGGGGTAAACCAAAAGTGTGGTCAATAGGGCAACAGTTTGATTTTAGAACACATTTTTTATGCTGATAGCGTCAACAGCATGATTCCAAAGTGATGACAATGCGAGTCATTCATACAAGCTGAATATTTTCTTGATGATCTGTTATGATGAAGAAACACAAAGCTATGCAATGTGTTCCTAATACTTCTGGTAGTCGATGACGCATTGGCCAATAACTTGTTCCCTATCATTAGCCCAGAGGTCCCCCGGAAGAATTTTTTTCTTATTATTATTATTATTTTTGTTTTTATTTTATTTTTTTTATTAAATCAACATAAAAAACACAAGATACACTTACAATCAGTGCACCAACCCAAAAAACCCTCCCATTTTCATGACAAAAGAGAAAAATTTTTTTAAAAAAAACATCCCCCCGCCGGGCCGCGGGACAAATTATCAAGCATTGACCGGTCCGCAGCTACAAAAAGGTTGGGGACCACTGCATTAGCGGACAACAACATTCTCAGAAGGGGAAAATGTTTAAATGAGGGAAGGCACCAGCTCCGTAGTCACCCTGTGGTATTCAAACCATTTTTAGCACAGATCATTGTTTTCTGGCTGCAAGCCAAGAGTTAGCCAGAATGTCCTTAAAAGGCTCACATGTGCTTTGATTTGAAACATCTAGGAAAAGCTTTTTAGGGCGCAGCAAAAAAAAAATCATGTTTCCCCCCCAAGTACAGGTGTCATTAAATGTAGTTGTTTACTTTTTGCCTCGATTATATATATATATATATATATATATATATATATATATATATATATATATATATATGTATATATATATATATATATATATATATATATATATAGTATGTGTGTGTATATATATATATATATATATATATATATATATATATATATATATATATATATATGTATATGTATATACAGTATGTATATATATGTATATGTATATACAGTATGTATATATATATACAGTATGTATATATATATATATATATATAATCATGTTTTCCCCCCAAGTACAGGTGGCATTAAATGTAGTTGTTTACTTTTTGTACAGTATGTATGTATGTATGTATATATATATATATATATATATATATATATATATATATATATATATATATATATATATATATATCTTAATTGGATTATCCAGAGAATAGTGGTAGAAAGCAATAATCTCCTGTCGATTGAGGGAACCCCTCATGAAACAGTACTGTAAAGATGAAGTAGTCTTGTGATTTTTTCCCACACATACATACATATATATATATATATATATATATATATATATATATATATATATATATATATATATATATATATACATATATTTACACATACATACACACACACACAAATATATACATAAAAATATATACATACATACACACACACACACACACATATACACATACATTATATATACAAACACAGTTTCCATATAAGATGGGAAATTGTGGTAGATGTAAATATAAACGAAATACAATGATTTGCAAATCATTTTCAACCCATATTCAGTGATTGATTGATTGATACTTTTATTAGTAGATTGCACAGTACAGTACATATTCCGTACAATTGACCACTAAATGGTAACACCCGAATAAGTTTTTCAACTTGTTTAAGTTGGGGTCCACGTTAATCAATTCATGGTATTCAGTTGAATATGGTACAAAGACAACATATTTGATGTTCAAACTAATAAACTTTTTTTTTGTGCAAATAATCATTAACTTTAGAATTTGATGCCAGCAACACGTGACAAAGAAGTTGGGAATAGTGGCAATAAATACTGATAAAGTTGAGGAATGCTCATCAAAAACTTGTATGGAACATCCCACAGGTGTGCAGGCTAATTCGGAACAGGTGGGTGCCATGATTGGGTATAAAAGCAGCTTCCATGAAATGCTAAGTAATTCACAAACAAGGATGGGGTGAGGGTCACCACTTTGTAAGCAAATTGTTGAACAGTTTTACAACAACATTTCTCAACGAGCTATTGCAAGAAATTTAGGGATTTTACCTTCTACGGTCCATAAAATCCTCAAAAAGATCAGAGAATCTGGAGAAATCACTGCACGTAAGCGATGATATTATGGACTTTTGATCCCTCAGGTGGTACTGCATTAAAAACCGACATCATTGTGTAAAGGATATCACCACATGGGCTCAGGACCACTTCATAAAACCACTGTCAGTAACCACAGTTGGTCGCTACATCTGTAAGTGCAAGTTAAAACTCTACTATGCAAAGCCAAACCCATTTTTCAACAATATCCTGAACCGCCGCCGCCTTGGCTGGGCCCGAGCTCACCTAAGATGGACTGATGCAAAGTGGAAAGGTGTTCTGTGGTCTGACTAGTCCACATTTCAAATTAAATTTGGAAACAGAGGACGTGGTGTCCTCCAGAACAAAGAGGAAAATAACCATTGTTATAGGCGCAAAGTTCAAAAGCCAGCATCTGTGATGGTATGGGGTTGTATTACTGCCCAAGGCATGGGTAACTGCCTCATAGGGTGGTCTTAGGCCATATTGTATATTGCATATTGTGTATATTTTGTTGTTTCTGTATATTGTGTGGTTTATTCTTTTTTTTTTTTTTAAATGCAAAGCACCTCAGGGAAGCAACCTAAATTCCGTTGGACCTGTACCTGTACATGCACAATGACAATAAAGATCATTCATTCAACTTACGCATCTGTGAAGGTACCATTAATGCTGAAAGGTCCATACAGGTTTTGGAGCAACATGTGTTGTCATCCAAGCAATGTTATCATGGACGCCCCTGCTTATTTCAGCAAGACAAGTGTTACAACAGCGTGGCTTCGTAAAAAAAGAGTGCGGGTACTTTCCTGGCCCGCCTGCAGTCCAGACCTGTCTCCCATCTAAAATGTGTGGTGCATTATGTAGCGTAAAATACGACAGCGGAGACCGCAGAGTGTTGAACGACTGAAGCTCTACATAAAACAAGAATGGGAAATAATTCCACTTTCAAAACTTCAACAATTAGTTTCCTCAGTTCCCAAACGTTTATTGAGTGTTGTTAAAAGAAAAGGTGATGTAACACAGCGGTGAACATGTCCTTTCCCAACTACTTTGGCATGTGTTGCAGCCATTAAATTCTAAGTGAATTATTATTTGAAAATTTAAAAAAAATAAAAAAGTTTATGAGTTTGAACATCAAATATCTTGTCTTTGTAGTGCATTCAATTGACTATGGGTTGAAAAGGATTTGCAAATCATTGTATTCCGTTTATATTTACATCTAACACAATTTCCCAACTCATATGGAAACGGGGTTTGTACATATACATACATACACACACATATATATATATATATATATATATATATATATATATATATATATATATATACATATATTTACAAATGAATATATATACACATACATATACATACATACACACACACATACAGTATATATATATATATATATATATGTATATATATATATATATATATATATATGTATATATATATATATATATATATATATATATATACATATATATATATATATATATATATATATATATATATATATATATATATACGATTGTAGCTGAGATAGGCGCCAGCGCCCCCCGCGACCCCGAAAGGGAATAAGCGGTAGAAAATGGATGGATGGATATATATATATATATACATATATATATATATATATATATATATACATACGTATATACATACATACATATACACACATACATACACATACATATATAGACACAAAAAAAGAATTAAAAGAAGATCACAGACCTGCTGACACACAAGGTCACTACCCCAGCAGCTGGCCGACTCGCAGCAACTTGAAATACCTTGCAGCACCAAGCTACCACAATGGATGCGGCGACTAAACCCAGCAGGCCCCAACCAAGACGGGCACCCGGAAAGGATGGACGGTGGGACCCAGGAGCTCCAGACACATCCGAAAGTAGTCAAACAAAAATTAATAATATCAGCAAACTGTAGCAATATTAACAAGAATTCCAACATAGCGGTGATTACATATCCCTCATTCACATTATCATCTCAGCCAATCTAATAAAAACATTTAAAAAAATGAATAATAGTGTCACAGTGGTTTATACTAAGCTTGACGACACAATGTTTTCCACAAAGATAAAATAAGTCATATTTTAGGTTCATTTAATAGTTACAACAAATTATTGAGTCCCATATTCCTAATTTTTGTCTAAACTAAATGCAGTTTTTTTCTACAGCTATCATCTCCATAGCATGTGTATACCAGTCAGTATGAGTTGGACTATCAACATCTATCCATTTTTATTACCGTTTTTGTTATGATGCATATTGAATAAAATGCATTTTACTCTCTGATGACACTAAATTGATGCAAATCACCAATAATACAAGTTAATAATAATAATAATTATTTATAATCAAGTATCAAAAACACACACAACTCTCGACTTCGTTGGCAGAAAATATCCATTGACTAATAACTCATCTTTGAAATAGAGATGTTTGTGCTTAATCTTACATTTTCCTGTGGGTAGCCATGCAAAAGGCCTTTTAAGTTCACAACTGGATCATATTTGGTTTCCAGCTGCTTTCTTTTTTTTTTCTTTAGCTCCTGATATTTTTATTGATTATTAATACATGTTCATGGCCACATCAAATGACTCCTTGTGGCAGTGGTTATGTGCATATTGACAGGGTAACATCAGTCCACAAGTAAATCATTTACAGATTGCCCAGCAGGTGGCGTTGTAAAGAGACCAGTGTAGCCAATCAGAAACCCTGAGAATATAATTTCCGAAATGAGCACTAACACAACAAAAAGTGTGAACTGATGAATATGACACTCCAATGAACAAGAAAAGGAGTCGATGGCTATATTAGGGGTACTCCAAAAAATTTAACTATTTGGTCGTATTGTTTCTAGCCCCATGCTTACCATGTCATGGAGAGGTGGCATATTCAAACAAATGAAGCATTATGGAAGTAAGAGGACATGTGAGGACAGTGCTGAGTTTGTCAATTAAATACAAAACTCAAAACCATTGAAGCTGGCACGTCATGTAAATGGTTAATGGAAACAAAATATAGTGACTTGCTAATCATTTTCAAACTATATTCAATTGGATGGACTCCAAAAACAAGATTCTTAACGTTTGAACTGGAAAACTTTTTTATTTTTTGTAAATATTAGATCATTTGGAATTTGATGTCTGCAACATGTTTCGAAAAAGCTGGCACAAGTGGCAACAAAGACTGAGAAAGTTGAAGGATGCTCATCAAACACTTATTTGTAACATCCCACAGGTGAACTGCGGTGATATTACGGACCTTCAATCCCTCAGGCTGTACTGCATCAAAAAGTGACATCAGTGTTAAAGGATATCACCACATGGGCTCAGGAACACTTCAGAAAACCACTGTCAGTCACTACAGTTGGTCGCTACATCTGTAAGTGCAAGTTAAAACTCTCCTATGCAAAGCCAAAATTATTTATCAACAACACCCAGAAACGCCGCCGGCTTCGCTGGGCTCAAGCTCATCTAAGATGGACTGAAGCAAAGTGGAAAAGTGTTCTGTGGTCTGACGATTCCACATTTGAAATTGTTTTTGGAAACTGTGGACGTTGTGTCCTCCGGAACAAAGAGGAAAAGAACCATCCAAATTGTTATAGGCGCAATGTTCAAAAGCCAGCATCTGTAATGGTATGGGGGTGTATTAGTGCCCAAGGTATGGGTAACTTACACAACTGTGAAGGCACCATTAATGCTGAAAAATAAATGCAGGTTTTGGAGCAACATATGTTGCCATCCAAGCAATGTATTTTTCATGCACACTCCTGCTTATTTCAGCAAGACAATGCCAAGCCACGTGTCAGAACAGCGTGGCTTCATCTTAAAAGAGTGTGGGTACTAGACTGGCCTGCCTGTAGTCCAGTCCTGTCTCCCATTGAAAATGAATGGCGCTATATGAAACGTAAAATACCACAACGGAGATTGTTGAACAACTTAAGCTGTATATCAAGCAAGAATGGGAAAGAATTCCACCTGAAAAGCTTCAAAAATTGGTCTCCTCAGTTCCCAAACGTTTACTGAGTGTTGTTCAAAGGAAACGCCATGTAACACAGTGGTAAAAATGGCTCTGTGCCAACTTTTTTGCAATGTGTTGCTGCCATTAAATTATAAGTAAATGAATATTTACAAAAAAAATACGTTTTTCAGTTCAAATATTAAATATCTTGTCTTTGCTGTCTATTCAATTTAATATAAATTGAAAAGGATTTGCAAATCATTGTATTCTGTTTTTATAAACCATTTACACAATGTGCCAACTTCACTGGTTTTGGGTTTTGTAAATCCAGGGTCTGTTTGAACACCCTCGGCCTAGGGTGTCTGAGCTGTCCTTCCCCCAAGGTAAAGATGTCAGATTCCCAGTGTGGCGCGGCTCTAACCGCAAACGGCTGTTTTGCCTTTTTCATTGGATACGTTTAGAAAAAAGCTCTTCCCAGATGTCAGGCATCCAAAGAGGAATCGATAAGAGCATGCTTTCCTTGCAGGGCCCAAATCGCACCACAGAAGACAGAGAGAGAGCTTTACCAGCTAAAGACCCCCAGGGGATTCTATACTATGCGTTTAGATCGGAAAATTGGCTTTCAGGGATGGTATGAACTAGAGTGGAGATCAGACTTCCACCGAAATTGGAACAATTAAGTAAAAATTACTTACTGTAGTTAAGGGTCACATATTATACTATTTTTCTACAATTAAAAAAGGTTTAGGAGGGCAAAGCGTATTGCTCAAAATCTGTCTTTGATGCTGTTATTTAGACATTTAAAAAGTGCTTTTTGAGAGGCCAACTGGGAACCTGCTGTTTTATGTGTCTGTATGAGCAATGAGCTTGTCCACATCTCCAAGAAGCGCTACACTTTGTAGAAACAGCATTCCCTCGTTTATTGCGTATAATTGATTCCAGAGGTGACTGTGGTAGATTATTTTTTGCGAAGTAGGATTAGTATCTAAATCAAATGTTTTTATTGTTCAAGCAAAAAAAACCAGCATTATTACAGCCCTCTCTAGACATGAAATACCACCCTTATAAAACACAACCCATATACAGTCGTCCCTCGTTATCCAGCAAATAAATTAAAAAAATATAGATATTAAAGGATATTCTACATGTTTTTGGCATAAGTTATATTGCCGTATTTTCCAGACCATAGGGCGCACCGGATTATAAGGCGCACTGCCAATGAGCGGGTCTAGTCAGGTCTATATTCATACAAAAAGCGCACCGGATTATAGGGCACGTTATAGGGCAGGTTTTTCGAAATGGAAAACATTTCCTTGTGGTCTACATAAGATATATTGGTGGTTCTTTGGTCAAAATATTGCATATATTGTGTTTTATAGATCATCTTGAAGCCGCTTTCTGACAGTCGTTTCAGGATGCGCCACTTGTGGGCGGTCTTATTTATGTGGCTCACCTTTGGCAGCGTCTTTTCTCTGTCATCTTTGTTGTGTAGCGTGCAAGGACGGGAGTGGAAGAAGAGTCAAAAGATGGAGCCAACTGTTTTAAGGACATTCAGACTTTATTCAAATTAATAACAGAGCAGCATCTCCTCATCCGGAAACCACAACAAGGCCTGAAATGTGTCTTGTGAAAAATCGTCCGACCGGAACTCTCTAATAACTATAGTTCCTCGGGTTAATAATGTAAACTCACTACAGCGGTATGTTTTAGCGCTCTCATGGCGGGTTTGATGACAGATATAAATATACTTTACAGTACTTTATATTAGAAATGGCAACAGCGGAGGATTAATGTCCCATACAAAAAAAAGAAGAAGTTTATCGACCACGGCGTCGGAAGGGACTACAAAGGCGGAGGCGAGTGCAAATTTTCAGGATTCATGCAGATCCCAAATACAGATCAGCAGGTACCGGAAGGTGAGAAAAGTTACTTTTGCATAACATTGCAAAACAAAAACGCCAGACAATATGTCTTACCATATACACACACCATAATAATGCTCAGATTTTCAAGCACAGTACAATCCATCAAGCTTCATAGCTTACCAAAGTCGTACTAAAACATTTTGATAGATTTTTGAGCGACGTGTGTAATTTTCTATATTTTCAATGGAACATTTAACATGTTGGTGTTGTTTACTTGAGTCATATTGCAGTATATCGTATGTGTGACTGCCATCATATTGCAGTCTACCCGTATCTCTTATGTGAGACTGCCATATACTGTTCACATTTATCATTACTTCATGTACCAAATAAAATAGCTTTGAGGTCGGTAAGCAAAATTATTCCGCACCAGGTTATAAGGCGCCCTGTCGAGTTTTGAGAAAAGGAAAATATTTTAAGTGCGCCTTATAGTCCGGAAAGTATGGTAAGTTATATTTATGTAAAGTGCAGTATTTGTCATTTTTTTCCTAAAATTATGTTGTGGTAATCGATAAATATATGAACTTCCATTTCCGAGTTAAAAGTGAACATGGCTAACAACAATAGACGGTTAATCTTGGCGCTTCTGTTTCTTCACTACAGGAATTAAGTCGGACAATTTTTGGCAGAACAACTTTTTGATGGACTTCCTCTTTAAAGGGGAACATTATCACCAAACCTATGCAAGCGTCAATATATACCTTGATGTTGCAGAAAAAAGACCATGTATTTTTTTTAACCGATTTCCGAACTCTAAATGGGTGATTTTTGACAAATTAAACGCCTTTCTGTTTATTGGTCTTTTAGCGATGACGTCAGAACGTGACGTCACCGAGGTAATACAGCCGCCATTTTCATTTTCACATTACAAACACCGGGTCTCAGCTCTGTTATTTTCCGTTTTTTAGACTATTTTTTGGAACCTAGGAGACATCTTGCCTCGTCGGTGTGTTGTCGGAGGGCGTAACAACACTAACAGGGAGGGATTCAAGTGGCACCACTGGCAAGAAATCTGCCGCCAGAACCCCATTGAATTTGCCAGAGTGTCTACACATTTTACCGGAGATGCTAAGACAGACATGGCACAGAGATGTATGGATAACCTGCAGATGCATTTGCAACGATTAAGTCAACGAAATCACAAAGGTGAGTTTTGTTGATGTTATTGACTTATGTGCTAATCAGACATATTTGGTCACGACATGACTGCCAGCTAATCGATGCTAACATGCTATGCTAATCGACGCTAACATGCTATTTACGCTAGCTGTATGTACATTTCAAACTAGATACCCACATTTAATGCGAAACCAACACTTACCAATCGACGGATTTAAGTTGCTCCAGTGTTACAAGATGCGAAAGTCCTGATCGTTTGGTCCGCACATTTTACCGGCGATGCTAATAAGGCAGCCATGCTATGGGCCACTTCATTAGGTACACCCATGCTTAGGCCGAATAGCGTCAATAGCTATTCGCTCAATAGCTTCAATTTCTTCTTCAATTTCGTTTTCACTATCTGCCTCCATACTCCGACCATCTGTTTCAATACATGCGTAATCTGTTGAATCGCTTAAGCCGACAAAATCCGAGTCTGAATCCGAGCTAATGTCTTAATATCTTGCTGTGGTAACCGCCATGTTGTCTGTATTTGCAGCCCTGTATGACGTCACAGGGAAATGGACAGTCGCATCGCGAATAGCGAAAATCAAGAACTTTAAAGCTTTTTTTAGGGATATTCCGGGTGGTGTAAAATTTTGAAAAAAACTTCGAAAAATAAAACAAGCCACTGGGAACTGATTTTTATTGTTTTCAACCCCTTTGAAATTGTGATAATGTTCCCCTTTAACACCTTCCTCATCAATAACACATCACCACTGTGTTGAGCCTTCGAGCGATCTAAAAAAAAACGACAGAGCAACACTGCTATACTGTAAACTACCAACTATCTGTAGTTTATATTGGAGATAAACTCTTTTGAGGCGCATTATTTTCCACCTTAATAACACAGCTTCCAGCGTGTGCTATTTGAACGAAATGCAGACATGCGATGTTAATACGGAATGTTAACACAGCAAATAATCGTAGCTGCGACTGTTAAGTTGACCCAACGTTTTGTACACAAACACCCGTGCTTCCGACACCTGGAAGCCCAGTTCTAACTTCGAGGAATTTACCTAGGGTGTGTAAAAGTATTTCCACGTCGTAGCCATGTTCTGGTGTCGGCCAAAACAATGATTATTGGAGAATTCTCCTAGCTTCCGTTGAATACTGTAACCTACAGTAGAACACAGTCAAGGCTACTATATTGGCTGAAACAAGTGTAAAGGTAACTATATGGGTGTTATTTCATGTTTACAGGGCTATAGTAATGTTAAAAAAAATGTAGGTCGTAAACTTTTTTTTAGTTTTTCAGTTGTAAAAGGTGCCAGCAAGTGCGATTATATGTCGTGTAAACCTTACTCCCTGATACCCTGCAGCACAGGTGTCCAACTCAAGGCCCCGGTGGCCAGGTCTGACCCGCCATATCATTTAACGTGGCCTGTTACCCCTGAAAATAATGTGCGTCTACAAAGCACTTCTTGTATATTGCTAAATGTATTTGTTGTATACGCAATTTGTCAATTGCATATGTTCTAAACTTTAGAATTATTTGATCATGCAGCAAAGTACTTCAAACATTTTTTTGTTATCAAAATATAAATATAAATAGCTAAAATAGGGTTGCCAAGATTCAAGTTTTTCATTTACGAAATGACACCAATATTGGAGTATTGGCAGATAACAGAGGTGGGCAGTAACGCACTACATTTACTCCGTTACATCTACTTGAGTAACTTTTGGGATAAATTGTACTTCTAAGAGAAGTTTTAATGCAACATACTTTTACTTTTACTTGAGTATTTTTATAGAGAAGAAACGCTACTTTTACTCCGCTCCATTTATCTACATTCAGCTCGCTACTCACTACTGATTTTTATCGATCTGTTAATACACGGTTTTTTTGTTTTGTTTTGTCAGACATACCTTCAAAGTAGGATCTATCGCCTGCCTGCGTTTCACCAATCAAATGCAGTCACTGGTGACGTTTGACTCCATTTTACCAATCAAACAGAGCCAGGCGGTCACATGATTAACTGCCCAAAAAGTTTCAGCGGCAAACATCAACAACAATGGCAGAGACAACGACGAACGCAAACACCCCTGGCCTCATATAAAATCGATGTTGACGCTGCAGACAATCAAAAAACAGTCATGTAAGGCGTTGTCATTTGTGTCTCCCCAAACAAGTAGACATTTCAGCTTACATGAACTCAACGTCAATTTTAAGGAAGCACATCGCGGTAAGTAACGCTAGTAGATATTTTGGCTGTCACCGCGGGCTAATGTTAGCTTCCCTGCTATGAATCACTGTCGAATGTTTGTAGTTTGGGAATAATTTATTAACGTACTGCAGCCCCATAGACAGACAGACACACACACTCACGTATGCATACAAACACCAATCAGAAGTGCACATGTGTTCCCAGGTGCAGCTCACACCTATCAGAGTTTATGATTTGCGTAAAGGCTAACTTGTTATTTTCCTTTGTAAATCTCTGCCTTCTTAGTCTATAGTGCTGTTACGTTATTGTGGCTCAATTTGGCTTAATTGTTTTTATTTTAATGTATTATTACTTAATATATTTTACTATATTATTATATCATTATAGCATTTTCAAAATATTATATTTTTCCCCTCTGGGACTACTAAAGTATTTCTGATTTCTGATTCTGATATATTATTGTTTTAGTTGCTTAAGAGATATTCCTGGCTCTAAATGTGTTCATTGCTATTCTTATGTTTTTGTGCATTATTTGTTGCTGTCATCATTAAACGAACAGGTTACTCATCAGTTACTCAGTACTTGAGTAGTTTTTTCAAAATATACTTTTTACTTTTACTCAAGTAAATATTCGGGTGACTACTCCTTACTTTTACTTGAGTAATAAATCTCCAAAGTAGCAGTACTCTTACTTGAGTACAATTTCTGGCTACTCTACCCACCTTTGGCAGATAACGATATTAACCCGTTAAAATATTCGCAAAAAATAAAAGGACATGCTTGTTTTGAAGTGTGGAATGTTAGAAAAGGATTGATCAATCAAAATATGTCAATGGTAGTTATTCAAAATAGTAACACTATTTATTGTAACAGACTATGCTATCTTTAAATTGAAGTAGTGTGGCAATTGTTTTTATTTTTTACTTAGTAGCCACTATAATTCATGACGCAATACGATAAATGATGCAGACAGGTTTGTTACCGGATCTAATACGTTTTGAGACGTACGGTATGTGTAAGTAATATGCAACCATAGTTGTTTGATACGTGTGTATCTTGACACATTGACTTGTTATCAATCTGTTAAAAATATAATACATATGAGACAATAATACATTTTCACTCATGTAGAGTATATAATCACCCTTTGAGTGCAGCCTTAATTGGGATGTGGCCCTTAATGAAAACGAGTTTGACGACAACTTGACAGCCGGAGCGTTTAGCTAATTGATTAGCACTTCTCTCATTAAGTTGGGATTTGTTGTCCCCGGTTCGAGTCCAGTAGGTGCAGGGTTATGACCACTGTTATGCAGAGTTGACAGAACATTAAAAAGATAACAGATTTTATTGAATTATATTTTCAAGAAAAACATGTTTATTGTTATTATATTTGCTTGAACACATAAATATCTTATTGGACCTGTAACCATTTTGATACAGCATAATCACAAAATTCCTTTCCGAAGTATGCATGCATACCACATCCCTTGCAGCTCATATACTGTATGCTCTGAGAAAGCTGTAGCCTGACATCAGTATTCCAGTGAAAAGCCTTATTTTATTTGCTGCACGGAAACGGGCACTCAGGCAGCCTTCAGCAGAGTTCTTTGGAAGCGCTGCAATGCTTACAGTAGGCCATTATCTATGATGCAATCAAAACTCTCTCTCTCTCTGTGTGATGTACTTCGTAGTAAAATCATTCCAGGCATCTTGTTGAAGTCCAATGCACTTAATGTTTCATATTCATACTCGTGTGGACGTCTATCATTCATCTAGACGATTATTTTGCCACCTTTTGCTGTCAAAACGCAGCCGGAGGGCGGTGAACATGTAAGCAGAGAGTAGGCATTTAAGATGAACGCCACTATTAAAAGTGACGGTTTCTAAAACCACTAAATGTGTCTTCTTATTGACCGTATGAAAAAAAAGTGACTGTTTCATTGATTCATCCATCCATCCATCCATCCATCTTCTTTCGCTTATCCGAGGTCGGGTCGCAGGGGAAGAGGCCTAAGCAGGGAAGCCCAAACATTCCTCTCCCCAGCCATTTTGTCCAGGTCTTCCCGGGGGATCCCAAAGCATTGCCAGGCCAGCCGGGAGACATAGTCTTCCCAACGTGTCCTGGGTCTTCCCTGTGGCCTCTTACCGGTCGGGCATGTCCTAAACACCTCCCGAGGGAGGCGTTCGGGTTGCGTCCTAACCAGATGCCCGAACCACCTCACCTGGCTCCTCTCAATCAATCATTCAATCAATGTTTATTTGTATAGCCCTAAATCACAAGTGTCTCAAAGTGTCTCCCGATGTGGAGAAGCAATGGCTTTACTTTGAGCTCCTCCCGGATGGCAAAGCTTCTCACCATATCTCTAAGGGAGAGCTCTGACACCCGGCAGAGGAATCTATTTTCAGCCGCTTGTCCCCGTGATCTTGTTCTTTCGGTCATTACCCAAAGATCATGACCATTAGTGAGGATAGGAACGTAGCTCAACCAGTAAATTGAGAGCTTTGCCTTTCGGCTCAGCTTCTTCTTCACCACAATGGACCGATACAGCGTCCGCATTACTGAAGACGCCGCACCGGCAGGCTCTCCTCCGCAATCCGGGCGAGAACCATGGACTCGGACTTGGAGGTGCTGATTCTCATCCCAGTCGCTTCACACTCGGCTGTGAACCGATCCAATGAGAGCTGAAGATCCTGGCCAGATGAAGCCATCAGAACCACATAATCTGCAAAATGGTAAATGGTAAATGGGCTAGACTTGTATAGCGCTTTTCTACCCCTTTTTTTTAAGGAGCCCAAAGCGCTTTGACAGTAATTCCACATTAGCCCATTCACACACACATTCACACACTGACGGTAGGAGCTGCCATGCAAGGGCGCTCACCAGGACCCATCAGGAGCAAGGGTGAAGTGTCTTGCCCAAGGACACAACGGACGTGACTAGGATGGTAGAAGGTGGGGATTGAACCAGTAACCGTCAGATTGCTGGCACAGCCACTCTACCAACTTCGCCACGCCGTCCCCAAAAAGCAGAGACCTAATCCTGCAGCCACCGAACCGGATCCCCTCAACCCCCTGACTGTGCCTAGAAATTCTGTCCACAAAAGTTAATAACAGAATTGGTGACTAAGTACAGCCAAATAACACAACGCTGTCAAGCGCCATTCATATAAAACTCGCGGGCCGCACTAACATTAAACTTTCGGATTAAGGTGGGGGCCGCAAAATAACTTCTTGCGGGCCGCAATTGGCCCGCGGGCTGCGTGTCTGAGACCCCTAGTGTGACGTATGAAGATGTGTGTACCACAATCGTTATTTGTGTGCAAGATGTGAAGATGTGTGTATCACAATCCTTATATGTGTGCAAGATGGGACGGTGTGTGTAAAGCATTGTGTGTAATATTTCGCAAAAAATGGGGAAGCAGAGTCTATGCCTAATATCAGGCAAATCTGCACAGTGGTTTTGCTTACTCTATGTAGACTTTGTTAACTGCGTGGAAATTCAAAATTTTGTGTGTAAGCAATTGGAAAACAACTGTAGTTTGGGGTAGATTGGGCCAACCACAGCTAATTCCAGTGTGGTTTAGACTCAATGGCAGTGGTCAGGAGGACTTTCAGGAGAGATGACTTTGGAAACAGAAACTGTATTTGAGTAAGAGCAAGGGGCCAAGGGAGAAGAGCAGGCCCAAGGTGAGGGCAAGGTGGCGGGGTAAGAATGCATCGTGGTGGCATTCCAATGGCTGCAAGAACATTAATCGGTTATTAAAATGGGTGCCCCTATCAATTGACCATGTAAGCAACCACGTTCTATGATGAAGAGAGGCTGGTGAAAGACTACAGCCCAGTGTGGGGTGGTCAACAGTTTCCTCCACTTTACAATTTACAGTATTGTTTAGTGTAAAAATGGTGGATTATATATGTTGCATGCTAGTACCTGTAAAACATAAATATCTAATGCAGTTTTTGGAATGTCAAACAATTGCCAGTATTTTGAAAAATGGTGTACTTTCATTGACTGCATGTACCTTGTGGAATGAAAAAAAGTGTTATTCTTTGACAGAATATTGGGCAAAGTAAGCGTGTGCAAAAAAAGATGTGTTCTATTTTTAAATGAACAGTTTGTATATGTTTAACACAATGTGTTTTTGAGAAGAAAACTGTCAATTTGGCCAATAGTGTTTTGAAGGTGTGAGTCTGTAAAGAGTTTAGAAAAAGTATCTGAGGTATGATTAAGCGCTTGTCAGGGATTAAAAAAAACTGTAACATTATCAGTAGGAATTACTGAGTACTTGTGACCTTTGTCAGATGCTCATGATATAATTATGAGCATCTGACAAAGGTCAGGTGCATTATTGTAATGTGGTTAATACGGTCTAGTAAAATGTGTTATTAGTGGGACATTTAATAGCCTAAATGCAAAAAAACGTAGATGTTCAAAGATTTGTTGTCATTCTTGTTATTTGTTTTTGTAGCAGTATAAATTAAGTCACCATAATAGCTGACAACAAAGTAAAAGGGACTATTTTGAATTTTGGACAGTTTATACTGACATTTGAATGGTTTAAAAAAATAATAGTAATAATTTAGGAAAGTGAAGCTCTCCATCTAGAGTTATGGTGGTACTAAGAAGCTCTTTTAGGTTTTGTCCAAAAATAGCTTAGTTCTGCATCATTTTTGTCCATGAAAAGTAACATTTAATGTATACTATATGTATATATAAAGTCGTGGTCAAAAGTTTACATACACTTGTAGAGAACATTTATATGTCAGCAGCTAAATTAGGAGCCCTTGTTTGCTTGCTTACTTGCTAATAAAAGACAAGTTGTCTTGTCTGTTCATTATTTTATTTAAGGACAAACTTGAAATAAGAAACACATGTTTAATGTACCCTAAGATTTTTTTCTTAAAATATAGCCAATAATGCCATTTTCTGTGGTACCCTTGATTTAGAAAAGCATCGAAAAGTTTTGAAATTATTATTTTGGTACCGGTACCAAAATATTGGTATCGGGATAACACTGATCAAGAAATGTAAAAACTCGGCCAAGTCAAACATGTGATTGACTCGCTGCAGCATCCCTGATTGGAACAAGCCGAACAAGAGAACAGAACAATTTACACCAGTTTGTATCAGATTTACAGACGGGAAAATTGCTGCGTTTTTCTTTTTCACTACAAAATTAATCTTTCAAAGATTGTACTTGATTTAGGAATTCCCTAAATGATTATAACAATGTAATGGTTAGCAACTACAAATGTCCTGTAGCTAATCTCCTTAATCCTACCATTCCTTGACTAATTGTTACTCATGCTTTTCAGATTGATAGCAAGGCTTGGCCCTGCCTAAATTGGTAAACAAATGTTGCAACGAGTTTTGTAATTTATTGCCTCTGTGGGATTGTATGACTGATTAGCCGACTATTGAGGTCATTGTTTTGCCTTTTGACTTTGCAAACAAGCGGTCTCTCGGAAAAGTGAAAGTTTGCCTCTTTTTTTCTTACTTTTTTCAGATCATTAAGCCGAATTGTGACTTCATAGAAGCAACACATATTTCCCATCATCCTTGTGTAATATCCTATTCGTCCTTCTTGGTCGTGTGTGTGTGTGTGTGTGTGTGTGTGTGTGTGTGTGTGTGTGTGCGTGTGTGCGTGCGTGTGTGTGTGTGTGTGTGTGTGTGTGTGTGTGTGTGTGTGTGTGGTGGGTCTGATTTCCTGTTACGGCCATTGTCCTGATGACCGAGTGGGATAACCTTACTCTTGCACAATAAAGACGATATTGTGACTCAAATCCTTCCTGGAAAAACAAATAGGGACCTCTTTTTGTCATGCAAGTGTTATTGAAATTAATTGTAAAGGTGACCGCTGTAGGGCAGCACGATGGAGGGGTTAGTGCATCTGCCTCACAATACGAAGGTTCTGAGTAGTCCTGGGTTCAATCCAATCTTTCTGTGTGGAGTTCTACCCGTGACTGTGTGGGTTCCCTCTGGGGACTCCGGCTTCCTCCCTCTTCCAGAGACATGCACCTGGGGATAGGTTGATTGGCAACACTAAATTGGCCCTAGTGTGTGAATGTGAGTGTGAATGTTGTCTGTCTATCTGTGTTGGCCCTGCGATGTGATGGCGATTTGTCCAGGATGTAAACCGCCTTCCGTCCAATTCTAGCTGAGATAGGCACCAGCGCCCCCCACAACCCAAAAAGGGACAAGCAGTAGAAAAATGAATGGATGGGTGACCGCTGTATTGTTTGTGTATGCGTCTACTTCTGAACCGCTGCACACAAAAGTGTGAACAAATAGAGCAGTTGCGCGTGCTATTATTATTCTGACAGTTATACCAAATGGTGGCGCTGTTCTTGAACCCCATAAATCAGATGAACTTGAAATTTCTCACTAAGTGTCAATGTAACTTTTGGATGTTTAGCTGAATCCGGCACGCTCCTTTTGGGGTTTGCCAGGCAATCCCAAAACCAGTGACGTTGGTACGTTGTGTAAATCGTAAACAAAAACAGAATACAATGATTTGTCAGTCCTTTTCATCCTATATTCAACTGAATAGACTGCAAAGACAAGATACTTAACGTTCAAACTGGAAAACTTTGTTATTTTTTGAAAATATTACCTCATTTGGAATTTGATGCTTGCAACATGTTTCAAAAAAGCTGCCACAACTGGAAAAGTTGAGGAATGCTTATCAAACACTTATTAGGAACACCCCACAGATGACCAGGCTAATTGGGAACAAGTGGGAGCCATGATTGGGTATAAAAGCAGCCTCCATGAAATGCTCAGTCATTCACAAACAAGGTTGGGGCGAGGGTCACCACTTTGTGGACGAACGCATGAGCAAATTGTTAAACAACAACATTTCTCAAGCAGCTACTGCAAGGAATTTAGGGATTTCACCGTCTACGGTCTGTATTATCATCAAAAGGTACAGAGAATCTGGAAAAATCACTGCACATAAGCGGCAAGGCCGAAAACCAACATAGAATGCCCGTGACCTTCGATCCCTCAGGCGGTACTGCATCAAAAACCGACATCAGTGTGTGAAGGATATTACCACGTGGGTTCAAGAACACTTCAAAAAAACACTGTCAGTAACTAAAGTTTGTCGCTACATCTGTAAGCGCAAGTTAAAACTCTACTATGCAAAGCCAAAGCCATTTATCAAAAACACCCAGAAAATTCGCCTGCTTCGCTGGGCACGAACTCATATCAGATTGACTGATGCAAAGTGGAAAATTGTTTTGTGGCCTGACAAGTCCACATTTCAAATTGTTTTTGGAAAGTGTGGACATTGAGTCCTCCGGACTAAAGAGGAAGAGAACCATCCTGATTGTTATAGGCGCAAAGTTCAAAAGCCACAATCTGTGATGGTATGGAGGTGTATTTGTGCCCAAGGCATGGGTAACATACACATCTGTGAAGGCACCATTAATGCTGAAAGGTACATGCAGGTTTTCGCAGCAACATATATTGCAATCCAAGCAACGTTATCATGGACACCCCTGTTTATTTCAGCAACACAATGCCAAGACACGTGTTACAACTGTGGCTTCATAGTAAAAGAGTGTGGGTACTAGACCTGTCTCCCATTTAAAATATGTGGCGCAATATGAAGCCTAAAATACCAGAACCCCGGACTATTGAACAACTCAAGCTGTACATCAAGCAAAAATGGGAAAGAATTCCCCCTGAAAAGCTTCAAAAATTGATTTCCTCATTTCCTAGACGTTTACTGAGTGTTGTTAAAAGGAAAGGCCATGCAACACAGTGGTAAAAATGCCCCTGTGCCAACTTTTTTCGCAATGTGTTGCTGCTATTAAATTCTAAGTTAATGATTATTTGAAAAAATGAAAAAAGAAGTTTCTCAGTTTGAACACTAAATATCTTGCCTTCGCAGTCTATTCGATTGAATATAAGTTGAAAAAGATTTGCAAATTGTGTTTTTCGTTTTTATTTAGGAATTACACTCTCTCCCCACTGCGCCACGGCGTGGCGCAGTGGGGAGAGTGGCCGTGCGCAACCCGAGCGTCCCTGGTTCAATTCCCACCCAGTACCAATCTCGTCACGTCCGTTGTGTCCTGAGCAAGACACTTCACCCTTGCTCCTGATGGGTGCTGGTTGGCGCCTTGCATGGCAGCTCCCTCCATCAGTGTGTGAATGTGTGTGTGAATGGGTAAATGTGGAAGTAGTGTCAAAGCGCTTTGAGTACCTTGAAGGTAGAAAAGCGCTATACAAGTACAACCCATTTATCATTTAACGAGGCAACTTCACTGGTTTTGGGGATTGTATGTCAAGTTTCAGTAAGATTGGTTCAGGCATCAGGCAGAATGTCTTTGCGACTTTGAGACTTACCTACTACTTAATCGGAAATTATTGACTTTTTGTCTAATAGTCATACAACTTTGAAAATATCCGTGTTACATGTATGTTTGCATATATTCCGATGACTTTTGAGAACAACCCATAGGGGACGCCTTCTGCTAACAGTCAATGTTATGTGTTGTATTTTTATATTTTACATTAGCTAGAACAGTGTTTTTCGACCACTGTGTGCGGCGAGATATTGTTTGATGTGCCGTAGGAAATTATGCAACTTCACCTAATTGGTCCAAAAAATATTTTTTGCAAATCAATAAATACAATCTGCAAATAATGTGTCGTTGCTTAGTGTCTGTACTATCTAAAACTCGGCAGGGTAACCATGTAATATTCCATGTCAGTATGTGGCAGCAGGTAGTTAGTTGCTTTGTAATAGTCGAGGATGGTTTGTTGTGATCCTAATATACAGACCACCGCGGGAGGCAGCGTGCAGGTTAAAAGGTATGTAATGTTTAAAACAAAAGTGAACAAAAGGGAAAGGGAAAGGGAAAGGGAAAGGAAAAGGCAATGGCTATGCAAAACAAAAGTAAAACTGAACTGGCTACAATGTAAACAGAACCAAACTGCTGGACAACAGCAAAAACTTACTGCGTCCACAAAGTAATCCATCCATCACATGACAATCAACAATGTCCACTCAAAGAAGGATAGCAACAACGTAAATAGCCTTGCTTGCTAACACAAAGCAGGTGCGCGGAATAGTGCTCAAATGACAACATGAAACTGCTACAGGAAAGCGCCAACAAAACAGGAAGGGCCACCAAAATAAGAGCGCAAGACAAAAACTAAAGCACTACACATAGGAAAACACCATCAAACTCAAAATAAGGCACGACGACCTGGAGGAGTTTCATTTTTAACGTTTTCTGCTGGTGGTGTTCCTCCGTGTTTTTTTATGAAAAAAATGTGCCTTGCCTCAAAAAAGGTTGAAAAACACTCAGCTAGAAAAGCTAACACACAAGTAAACTAAATATAATAGTTTGGAAAAAATAGGCATAACTGACTCTAAAAACGTTGGCTAAAAAAGCTAACGCAAAAGTAAACTAACTATATTATCCTTAATAGTTAGGAAAAAATAAGCATAACTGACTCCATAAACAACAGTTTTGCTAAAGTGGCGCAAAAAGCTAACAATTGCTAGTGTCCTACAACATTAAGTTGCAATACTGTCCATTCTATGGACTATTAAAGGCTTTGCTTTGGATGGAAACTATCCCATGAACTCTGGACAAAAGTGACTCCTTGTCATAAAGAAGATAAATATTTGGAGAGACCATAAAACAGCAGATGGGGAAGGGGAAAAAATGTTGGTGAAAACAAAGATTGGTTATGAAAACAAGACTGGAATGACAAGCGAGAGGTACAGTATTAATTGTGTGTGGCTACTTTGACAATGAATGTTTGACAAATGGCTTCAGTTGAGTGCTACAGATGCACTCTTAGGGCTCACATACTAGCAACATGTTGGGGCTGCTTGCAAAGAAAAGAAGGGCGAAATGTGAAGAGTTTATTTTGCGGCAATGACAAATGGTGTGTTCGAGGAGGTCAGACGTGAGCAAAGTGCGCCTTCTGGGAAGCGGGATTTATTTGTGTGAAAGTGTGTGTTGGCCTCTTTGACCACACGCCACCCAGGATGTCCACATGCGTTTGGATGCATGTGCTGTGTGGAAGCACACACACTTTGCAGTCATAAATATGTCATAACGTGTTGTGTGAGGTTTCTTCCGTCTCCTTCAGAGATTCATGAGATCAAACCCATTTTGTAATCATTTCTAGAATGCTAGTACAGTATTTGTCCATAGTCAAAACCAATTCTGTTTACACCTTAATTAGGGTTGTACGGTTTACCGGTATAAGTATAGTACCGCGATACTAATAAATCATATTCGGTACGATACCGCCTCTAAAAAGTACTGGTCGTCGTCATGTCTTGTCATTGCTGGTTTACGAGCAGGGGATCATGTTCAGCAGCGCACAATCACAGAGAATTCACAAGCAGACACAGTGTGTAGACAGAAAAGGGAGAACGGACGCATTTTGGCTTAAAAACTAAAGATAAAGGGGAAGTTATAACTCTGAAACGCCCTCAGGAATAGGATCTTTATGACATGGCTAGCGAAGTAGCGTCTAAAGTCCATCTGCAGTCGGCAGTGTTTTAGCTACTTCTAAATCACTAATCCTCGCCTCCATGGCGACAAATAAAATACGTTTCTTACAAGTATCATCCCTGCAGGACGAGGAATAGCTAAACATGCTTCACTGCACACCGTAGCTCACCGGTGTCCAAATGTAAACAAACGCCATTGGTGGATCTACACCTAACATCCACTGTAATACCAAGTACAGGAGCATATCTTGTCGATACTACTATGATTACATCGATATTTTTTGTCATCACATATTCTTTCATTGTTTTATTTTTTTATTTTATATTATGACCAATGTATGATCCTGTAACGACTTGGTATTGGATTGATACCCAAATTTGTGGTATCATTCAAAACTAATATAAAGTATCCAAACAACAAAATAATAAGTGATTATTACATTTTAACAGGAGTGTATATAGAACATGTTAAAAGAGAGTAAGCAGATATTAACAGTAAATGAACAAGTAGATTAATTATTCATTTTCTACTGCTTGTCCGTGATTTTGACAAAATAATAAAATGGAAAATGACACAATATGTTACTGCATACGTCAGCAGCTAACTTAAGAGCCTTTTTTTGTTTACTTACTACTAAAAGATAAGTTGTCTCGTATGTTCACTATTTTATTTAAGGGCAAACTTGCAATAAGAAACATGTTTAATGTACCCAAAACTTTTTGGGGTTAAAATAAAGCCAAAAATGCAATATTTTGTGGTCCCCTTTATTTAGAAAAGTACTGAAAAGTATCAGAATAATTTTGGTACCTGTACTGGTACCAAAATATTGGTATCGGGACTGTTATGTTTTGACTAAGGGGAGGTGACGGCTCAGACACCAGAGGCGGTAAGTACAATAATGTATTATATATATAGTCAATGTATGTATATATATATATATATATATATATATATATATATATATATATATATATATATATATATATATATATATATATATATATATATATATAATAACAATACTAACTAATAAGCTAAGGAGATGGATTTGGTCAAACCCAAGTGCGTATGTGTGTTACTATGTGTGTAGATTAACTGAATTGTGTGTTATCAAGTGTTGACGAAAGCAAAGGAACGAGGCAGTCCATGGGGTAGGCAGGTGATCCGGGGCGAGAGAGAGGCGTCAGAGTCCAGGGGTGAGCGAGGAGTCGAGGAACGAGGAAGGCATTCCAAAAACACAGGGGATACAACAGACGATCTTGAAGGGGTAAGACTCGGGAAAACACTGCGGGAGAGCAAAACGGACGTCAGAATCACGGAGGGAAAAACAACAGTGAGAGAACATCAAGCATATGGTACACATAGAGGTAACGAAGTTCCCGTGCCGATCCTTGGGTCCACTGGTCATTTATCCAGCTTGCCCTCATCAATACCAGGTGTGCAGATTGGCAATGGCGTGCAGGCTTGTCGCTGCGTGGGCGTGCTGCTCTCAGCGTGAGCGGGGGCGTGTCCGAGCGTGCTGTCAGCGGATCTTCCAGGTGGTCCCGCAGAGGAGGGAGACGCAGACTGCGCGTGCGCCATAACAGGGACAACACTAACCCAAATACAAGACAGTCATTTTATTTGTTCTAATAAAAAGTCTTATTTTCAGGGGTCAAAAGATTATTTTCGAGATACAGTTTCTCTAGATACAATAAAATCTTATACAGTAAACCCCAGCGATCCATTATTAATGGCGAAAAATCAGCAAATAACAAATCTATCCAGAAAACACCCTAAAAATACCTATTTTTGATATCTATACCAGGGCTTTTCGTCTAGCGGCCCGGGGGCCAGATACGGTTTGGCAATTTCACCTTGCCGGTTCAGTTCAAAACTTGGGAGACAAACATTTTTGTATCAAATTCTTAAAAACATTAGAAAGTGTGTCATGTTGTTTTGAGGAACTTGGACCACTGTTAACACATTGGCAGATCGTGCATTGACACTTTAACCTTGTTAGCAAACACATTGTGATGATCCATTGCCCGAATCATTTTTTGTTTTAGTTTAAGACTCTCTTAGTTCCGTTTCAGCACCCCTGGGTTTGAGTTTCTTGGTTGCCATTGGTGCTGATTATTTTCACCTGCCTCTGATTAGTGTTCGGGGCGCTCACCTGCTCCCTTGCAATAATCAGAGAGCTATTTATTCCTGCTTTTTGCCACACTTGGTCTGGCTGTTTTGTTTGCTTCATGCAACATTACACTGGTAAATCCTAGCTTCTGATTCCTATTTCTAAGGTAAGCTTTTCCGCTAGCTTTTTCCTTAGCTTCCCATGCTATCAGCACGTTTTCCTGATTTTTGTATTTTGCCTGATTTATGGATAATAAGTCATTGTCCTACCTGCACACTGCCTCCGGAGTTCCGTCTGCATCTTGGGGAAACGATCCGCGAAGAACCATGCAACGCCAACTTAGCACACAGGGTTCCAAACTTGGGATTTACATAACTCAAGCGTTCTCTTTTGAATCCTCTCTTTTTTTGCAGTTAGACCTTTTTTTCATTATATGATTTATGTAACTAAGGTGTTGCATGTAGATTGTTTACTTCAGATGCCCCTAGTGGCTGGCAGCTTCAGGCCGGATGCCCGCATCCTCACCCATCGTTGCAAGTCTCAAGTTGTATGTCAGAATATGCATACCGTATTTTTCGGACAACAGGGTGCACCGGATTAAAATGTGCACTGCCGATGAGCGGGTCTATTCAGGTCTATTTTTATACAAACGGCACACCGGATTATAAGGCGCATTAAAGAAGTCATTAGGATTTTTTTCTAAATTCAAAACATTAATTTGTGGTCTACATAACATGTAATGGTGGTTCTTTGGTCAAAATGTTGCATGGATTATGTTTTACAGACCATTTTCAAGTCGCTTTCTGACAGTCGTTTCAAATGCGCCGTTTTGTGGGCGGTCTTATTTACATGACTCACCTTCTCCCAATCATCGTGTCATCTTGTAGCAGTGTATGTAGCATGCAAGGATGGGAGTGGAAGAAGTGTCAAAGGATGGAGCTAACTGTTTTAATGACATTCAGACTTTACTTAATAAATCAATAATGGAGCGGCATCTCCTCATTACTGGCTCAGTAGTGTAACGTCAACGCTGGAAACTAGTCCCCAGAAAAAACGTCCAACCGAAACCCTCTTATAACTATATTGCCGTGGGTAAATTATGTAAACCTAATACAGGTTTTTAGCGCTTTGATAGCTAGTCTACTGACAGATATATGTAAGAACTTTATGCTACTTTATATTAGAAATGGCATAGCGGAAGATGAATGTCACATAAGAAAGTAGAGAAAAAGAAGAAGCTTATCGACTCAGTACTTATGCAGATCTGAAATACAGATCAGCAGGTACCAGAAGGTAAGAAAACCTGGTTGTGCATATATGGAGAGACGGAGCCGACGAGCCGACAGCAGAATAGGACAGACAGCGGTCCTACCCGAGATGGCGGCCAGGAGGCGCAGCATGCAGCGGAGCGGAGAGGCGGGGCACGCTTGGAGCGACACTGCAGCCATCAGAGGCAGGTGCTTAAACGACACACCTGCTCTCAATCTCTGCATCTTCTGCTGCAGCATAAAAGGGGAGAAGGAGGAACAATCGTAGCAGAAGTAGGAGAGGAACCACCCGACAACGAAGACGACAAGAGCGACCAGGACAGAGATGAGCCTCCGCGGAAGACGCAGCCACCGGCCACCAAAAGGCGCGCCGCGACGAGCAAGAAGAGAGAGCGCGGTAGAAATTGGCGCGACCAACTGGCAAGACAACTTGGTAATTGAAATATTAAACCAGAGTCAACCCTGCGACAATGCGTCTTGCATCGATGGTCACTGCAACACACACGATGACGGCTGAAGACCTGTCACAGCATAACATTGCTGTGACATTTTGCTGTCCTAATACACACACCATCCATCGTATGTTTAAAGCGGTGCGGCTTCATAGCTTACCGAAGTCGTACTAAAAACATTTTGACAGATTTTAGAGCGCTGTGTCTAATGTTCTATATTCTCAATGGAAAATTTAAAGTTTTGGCGTTGTTTACTGGCGCCATCTTGCAGTTTACACATATCTCTTATGTATGTCTTGTCACACTTATACACTTTTACACCTTGTATCAAATAAAATAGCTTTGAGGTCGGTAAGCACAACCATAATTATGCCGTACATTAGGCGCACTGTTGAGTTTTGAGAAAATCAAAGGATTTTAAGTGCGCCTTATAGTCCGAAAAATACGGTACTGTGGCAAATGCAAGAAACACAGCGTTGTTTCTCTCAGGTCTTTTTTGTAAGACTGCCAACATGAGAATAAAACAATACAACACAATATGCACTTTTAAGTGTGTCCAAGAAGACATAAACCACACCCATTCTGCTGAGTGTGAGCATGGTCCTAGTGCCACCCCCCACCCCCTCCCCCCAGAACACCCAGAGAGCAAGTTATGGGGAAAACATTTCAGGGGGCCTAACTCGCCTGCCATAACGGGTACAATATCCATCCCGCGGGGGAGCGGGTGATTTTGGAGGGTGACCTCGGCGGGGGACTTGGCCCGGCAGTATTTCTTCACCTGCAACACAATGCGTCGGTTTTAGCCTGTCTAGAGAAACGCGTTCCCTGCGCTCGCCCATATCCAGCACAAATTTTTTAGGACCGCGTTCCAGCACCCAAAATGGGCCATCGTAAGGGGGTTGGAGGGGGGCAGATTTAAGCTCCGATGGCACAAATGACTTAGGGAAACAGTGGTGGACCGGGCCAGGAGCCAAGGACCCCCTCGACAAAAAGGGAAACGATCGCGGGGCACAACCCTCAGGTAAAAATTTCCCCGCAACACGGAGTGGTTGACCGAACACCAATTCAGCGGGGGCTGCTGCGAGATCCTCTTTAGGGGCCGAGCGCAACCCGAGCATAACCCAAGGCAAACGGTCAACCCAAATGCTATCCACGAGCGCCGCACGCAGAGCCGCCTTAAACGACCGGTGAAAACGTTCACGTAAGCCGTTAGCTTGGGGATGGTAGGCTGTAGTACGGTGCACTTGCACACTCAAGGACTGCGCCAACGCTGACCAAAGCTCTGACACAAACTGGGATCCCGTGTCCGAGGTGATATCGGACGGCGTGACAAAACGCGCAACCCAGGCTGACAGAAACGCACGGGCAACGTCTACAGAGGCAGTGGAGGAAAGAGGAACCGCTTCTGGCCATCTGGTTGTACGATCTACCATCGTTAGCAGGTGTGTATAACCCTGCGACGGAAGGAGGGGGCCAACTAAGTTTACATGCACATGGTCAAACCGCCTGACAGGAATCTGAAATGGTTCACGGGCCGCCTTAGTTTGCCGGTGGACCTTGGTGCACTGACATGCCACGCATTCGGCTGCCCACTCCAAAACATTCTTCCAAAGGCCAGCCCAAACAAACTTGGCACCAATCAACTTGACGGAAGCCCTAACGCCAGGGTGCGACAGGGAGTGTATTGCGTCAAAAACCTGGCAGCGCCAGTCTACCGGGACAACCAGCCGAGGGGGGCCAGTGGACACATCTCTGAGGAGGACGGGACCGCCATCCTGAACTACTACATCCCTGACCACGAGCGCCGTACCCTCAGTTTTGAGTGCGCAGATGACGGTCGTTGGGCTGGTTAGCGGCCAATCCTGAAAAATCTAAACCGAGCTGCACGGGGCACACGAGTACGCGTGAGAGACAGTCAGCCATAGGGTTGGCCTTACCGGCCACATGCTGAATGTCCGTAGTGAACTCAGAGATGGACGGCAAGTGACGCTGCTGACGGGCTGACCAAGGCTCTGTGACCTTTGACATGGCAAACGTCAGGGGTTTGTGGTCAACAAAAGCCGTGAAGGATCGACCCTCCAACAGAAAACGAAAATGGCGTGTTGCAAGATACAGTTCCAACAACTTTCGGTCAAATACACTGTACTTCCGCTCGTTATCTCGCAGTTCACGACTGAAGAACGCAAAGGGCTGCCACATATTCGCCACCCGCTGCTCGACCACAGCGCCCACAGCGACATCAGACGCATCCGTTGTCAAGGCCACGGGCGCCGCGGAAACAGGGTGGGTGAGAAGAGTGGCACCTGCGAGCTCGGATTTAGCTATCTGAAAAGCTTGGACTCGCTGAAAAGTCCATTTGAGGGAATCGCTAGCCTTTTTGTTACGTAGGGCACCATAAAGAAGCTGCAAGAGGTGGGCAGCAAGGGGAAGGAACCGATTATAAAAATTAATCATGCCCAATAACTCCTGCAGAGCTTTGACAGTGGAGGGACGAGGAAAATCCGCCACTGCCTGCACTTTCAAAGGAACCGCACCCTGCAACGAAATACGGTGACCTAAAAAATCAATCTCCGGCAGCCCAAACTGACATTTAGAAGGATTGACGACGTCAGGACGTTTCAACACCTATGTTAGGTGTGACTGGTGCTCGTCAGCTGAAGAACTCGCCACCAAAATGTCGTCAAGATAAACAAACACAAAATCGAGCCCGCGCAACACTGAGTCCATTAATCTCTGAAATTTTTGTGCTGCCCCCTTCAGGCCAAAGGACATACACAGGAACTCAAAAAGCCCAAACGGGGTTATTACTGCGGTTTTGGGCACGTCCTCGGCACGCACCGGGACCTGGTGATAACCGCGAACTAGGTCTACCTTCGAAAAAATGGCGGTACCAGCCAGGCGTGCCGAAAAGTCCTGGATGTGCGAAATAGGGTAGCGGTCGTGCGTAGTGATGTTGTTAAGGCGGCGAAAATCCCCACAAGGGCGCCAGGAACCGTCTTACTTAGGCACCATGTGCAAGGGCAAAGCCCACGGGCTATTAGAACGGCTAACGAAACCTAAACGCTCCATAGTAGCAAACTCCTCTTTAGCAATGGTCGATTTAGCTCCGTCAAGACGGCGCGCGCGCGCAAAAACCGGCAGGTCCACCGTTAATGAAATGTTCAACACCGTGTTTAGTGTGCGCGGTGGAAAAAGCGGGAGTGAATAATGACGGAAAATCCGCCAGCACACGCTGAAGAACGTCACCAGATACCAAATAATTAGCGTGTGTCTAACTCCCCCCGTCTTACATGTAAAAGTTGAAAAAGACACAGCATCAATCAATCGGCGGTTAGCAACATCAACAAGCAGTCCATTAGCACACAAAAAATCCCCGCCAATAATGGGGACTGCGATGGCGGTGATGACAAAATCCCACTGGAAATTGCGTCCATGGAAGCACACAGTCACCAACCTGAAGCCAAAAGTGTCAATTGACGACCCGTTAGCGGCATTCAGCAGAGGCCCGCAGCCACCTGTCGCCTTGTCTGCGTCCGTGGCAGGTAGCAGGCTGACTTGCGAACCGGAGTCCACCAGGAAACGTCTTCTTGACGACGAGTCAGAGATGAAAACAGCTCGCTTGCTTCGCCAGCGCCCACAGCCGCTACTGAACGCCGGCGTTGGAGTTTCCCGGGGCCGTGAAGGAGCATGGAGGAACACACCGTCGAGCTTTGGCGCCAAAACGTTGATGGAAGAAGTTCTGGTTTGCTTCGCGCCTTTTCCGGGTAGCGACTCCCGCCACTACCGCCGGGTCCGCGTTCTCCATTGCCTGCAGCGACGGCACTTCTACGCTCTGCACGGCAAACCGTCTGGAAGCCAGAAGCACTCAGTCAGCTTCTTCAGCCGAGCCCCCGGTAATCACGGGAGGCCAGAGAAGTGGAGTTAGCTAGCACCGCACGTGACGCAGGTGGAAGCTGCCGCAAGCAAAGATGCGGAAAAATGAACCCGCTCTCCTCGGAGCCCAGCAGCGACAGCATGTCCTTTGAATCCACGCCGGTGCAATCGCCCAAAGGGAAAGAAGTCTATCTGCCCTCTCAGTGTCAGTTAGAGTAAATCTCCGAAGCAGAAGATTCTTGAGGGCGACGTACTTGCCGCTCTGTGGAGGGGTTTGCAATAGCTGCAGTGGTCGCCTGGTCGAGGGCTGTTAGTACCAAGTAATACCGGGGGTCGTCGCCAGCGATTCCTCGCAGGTGGAAAAGAGCCTCGATGTGCTGGAACCATAACTCCGGAATGCAAGTTGCTGGAGTTGGGGCAACATGGCCGATGAAGACACAAGCTCCTCTTCTGCGTGAAACATTGTCGTGGTCTCCAATGTGGCAAATGCAAGAAACACAGCGTTGTTTCTTTCAGGTATTTTTTGTAAGACTGCCAACATGAGAATAAAACAATGCAACACAATATGCACTTTTAAATGTGTCCAAGAAGACATAAACCATACCCATTCTGCTGAGTGTGAGCATGGTCCTAGTGCCCGCCACAGTACTTCTCTTTTTCATCATTTTGGCTATTGAACTATTGACTTGTGAGTTGATTTAAAAAAAAAAAAAATCTTAGAATGCCTTGGTAAAATCTCTAGTGTTGTCAGGCGCACTATCGATTTTTGAGAAAATTAAAGGATTTCAAGTCCGAAATATACGTTTTCTGATTAGCTATGGAGTTTTTGTGTCACTCCATAATGGGCCACCTCAATAGGAGCCCAGTTTGAAATCAACTTTTTTTACATCTACCTTATGCTTGTAACTCAAATTTTTACTTGCAAACGAAAGCATAACGATTGGCCGAGAGACAGCTCTTATCTAAAAACATTCTTAAGATGTAACGCTCTTGTACTAATTTAGAATTGAAAGCGGAGAAAATAAAAATTATAATAATAATCTGGGGGACGGCGTGGCGGAGTTGGGAGAGTGGCCGTGCCAGCAATCTGAGGGTTGCTGGTTCAATCCTCACCTTCTACCATCCTAGTCACTTCCTTGGGGAAGACACTTCACCCTTGCTCCTGATGGGTCCTGGTTAGCGCCTTGCATGGTAGTTCCCGCCTTCAGTGTGTGAGTGTGTGTGTGAATGGGTGAATGTGGAAAGAAAGGGGCTTCACAATGGGAGAGGGGTTAGTGCGTCTGCCTCACAATACGAAGGTTCTGAGTAGTCCTGGGTTCAATCCCGGGCTCGAGCTCTTTCTGTGCAGAGTTTGCATGTCCTCCCCGTGAATGCGTGGGTTCCCTCCGGGTACTCCGGGTTCCTCCCACCTCCAAAGACATGCACCTGGGGATATGTTGATTGGCAACACTAAATTGGCCCTAGTGTGTGAATATGAGTGTGAATGTCGTCTGTCTATCTGTGTTGGCCCTGCAGTGAGATGGCGACTTGTCCAGGGTGTACGACGCCTTCCGCCCAATTGTAGCTGAGATAGGCACCAGCGCCCCCCGCGACTCCAAAGGGAATAAGCGGTAGAAAATCGATGGATGGATAATAATTTGGAATATGTGTGGTCATAAATGCCAGACTGTGAATATAATCTACTGTATATAGACTGTATATATAGTTTTACTTTGAAAATCTTAAAAGTTGTGGACGTGTGAATGTGAGTGTGAATGTTGTCTGTCTGCGATGAGGTGGCGACTTGTCCAGGGTGTACCCCGCCTTCTGCCCAAATGCAGTGGACCCCAAAAGGGACAAGCGGTAGAAAATGGATGGATGGACAATAAAACTGCTGATCAAACAAAACAAAAGTCATTGTCATGTAGCTGCAAAAGCTAGCTCTCCATTCGCTTAACAGACTCAATAACTCCACGGTGACGTTGGGTGAATTTACTGAGCAATATGTGAAACTGAAACAATACAGAAATAATGCCATTGTAACTTAATAATACTAAAAAAACACGCTTGTAAACGTTTTAGCGTATTAGCTAATGCTAACAACGCAAGCTGGATTATATTACAATAGCACATACAAATATGCATGAAAACAATACCATCAAACATGTGACTGTTTAGTAAGCATTAATTGTTTTATTTATACTGTAAAGCTTACAAATGTTGCTTGGAGTGATGAATGAAGAAACCATACAAGTAGTAACGCTATGGACAACTAGTAGACGGAACGGCACTTGTACTTCTGGTTCAAGGTACTTAACAGAAGGAAATAGTGTATACGTTCAACTCGCAGCACCTGCAGTGAGCAAACCTGTCCAAGAGGTGGCGCCATAGTACAAACAATAACACACCTTTTCAGTGTCTTTGTGGGTGTTTTATGAAAACCATGAGTTGATTACAAAACTTTTTGGCAGTTAGCGAAGACAAATCCATAAATTAGCCGCATCATTTTATAAGCCGCAGGGTTCAAAGCTTAGGAAAAGAGTAGCGGCTTTTAGTCCAGAAAATATTAAGGACCGAAAAGACTGTAAAAACTAACTAGTAAAAGAATATCAAAGTGTTTCTGTATGTTTGGACATATTGGTTCAGTTAAACAATAAGGTATGGATCACATAAGTAGCGGAGAGATGTACCTCACTAAAAAAAACAGTGTATCATAGGATTGTGTTATTGTAAGGTCTTATTACGACATGTCTCTTTAATGTGTCTCCATCCATCCATCATGGCGACGTCTCTTTGAATTGTGAGATGAGGTGTAATTGGAAAATAATCTACGTTCATATTCTCCAATAACTCCAACAGCGATGGGACGACGATAACAGCGTGCACAAGGTGCGCAGTGGAAGTTTTTGAAGAGATTCACCGCCTCAAAATGGGAGCTTAAATTGTGCACATCCCTGATGTATGCAACAAACCTACAACTTGTGGAATGCAAAGGAGTTTGTGGGATCCCTGTCTTTGGAAAAATGTGAACATAACATTTATGTACGTTAATGAAGCCCTGAAAGGATCATAAATGAAACAAAATGTCATTAAATAAAACAGTTTAGTCTTTTTTTTTTTAATTTGATATACTGTAACTCCAAATCACAAAGGACATTATCCATAAGCGTTTTACACACATGGAACCATGCTCCGCATAGTTTGAATAGAGTCTAGAGCGGGGGACAGCCACCTCTTTAGTGCTGTCGTAGTGGCTCCCTGGAGCATTTTTAAAAAAGGATTGAAAATGGAAAAAGATGGGGAAAAATATATTTTTTTGTTTCAGTATGTTTTTTGTTTGAGGACAACCTTCCCACTCGTTAGAAAGTCCACTGTTTAATATATTTGTGTGTATGCTTCACTGATGAGAGTATTTGGTAAATATACTTTTGTCCAACTAATTACAGCGGTTCTTGAACTCACCATAGTGTGGACTGTGACGCAACACTTTGTTTACATGTAAAATCATCCATTCCTTTGTCTCATTTTGTCCACCAAACGTTTTAAGCTGTGCGTGAAAGCACAAAGGTGAGCTTTGTTGATGTTATTGACTTGTGTGGCGTGCTAATCAGGCATAGTTGGTCAAGTGCATGACTGTAAGCCAATCAATGCTAACATACCATTTAGGGTAGATTGATGTACATATTGCATCATTACGCCTCATTTGTAGGTATATCTGAGCTCATTTAATATCCGTTACTTGTATCCTCTTTGTATGTAATTTAGTTTTGCATGCCTCATGACATATTATCTGTAAGTAATATTGGCTGCATTTCAGATAGTTCTTTGTGTGCCATGTTGTTCCAGACCACAGCAAACATTGCCCAGGTTGCCAAAGATGGTAATATATCCATTAGAAAAAGACAGCCTGCTGTTTCCTTTAACTTGAACACACACATCTATACCTTTGGCCAGTTTAAGTAAGTAATTTCCAGGAGTTGTCTCATTCTCTTAATAGCCTCTGTAAATATTAATTTACAACATTTTTGTCAACAAAGATTTGCTTTAGCCTGCGACACATAATCCTTTTGATAGTAGGCTAATACAGCTAATATAGGCACTTATGTCATGTGTTGCCTTCATTATAAGAGTTATATACGGCTTTTCATTTTTTGCGGCTCCAGATAGATTTGTTTTTTGTATGTTTGGTCCAATATGACTCTTTCAATGTTTTGGATTGATGACCCCTAGTTTAGAGTAAAATGTATCCCTGAATGATGATGCAACACTGCTAGTGGCCAACATACGGAATGGCATTTATTGTGGTGCCACACCCAAAGCCTAAAAGAACCACAGCGACCAAATGAATAGTCTTGATGTATTTTTTGCTCCGGAAATTTAATCTGAAAGTAATTTCCCACAATATCAATTAGTTTTGTACAATTATCAACTCGGTACCGCGCTTGGAATGCTCCTATTCCATCGCCTGACTGGATATGCCGCCCCCTCTTGGTGTGACGTAATCTATTGGTCCATGAGTACTTCAAGGCTTAAATAGTTAACAGGATAAGCAACAAAAATTAATAAAAAAACACTTTTCCAGACTTCCCTGCTCTTCCATAGACATAGCCTGTGTTTCCTCAGCTTCTTCGACATTTCCTCAAACATCTTGAAGAAAACATCAGTAGAAGACTCAAAATAGAATACTACCTTCTTTTTCCCTTGTTTTTTGGCAAAGGGTCTGCAATTCTTTGTGCGTTTTTCCGCAGGTTAGGTCCAATTCTTTTTCTCTGTATGGGTACTTAATTGGCTTGAATCTGTCTCATGTTTTCCATCCAAACTCCGACCAAAACCCTTCTTCTTCGAAGTCACAATCATTAAAATGCCTCCTCTCGATTGGTCCGTCCCATTTTACTCAAGTCCGTTTGACTGGGTAGATCCATACTTTCCTCATATTCCCACCTTTTGAAAATGTAAGCAGGCTGACCCCTTTTTTAGTTGTATTGCTACAACCTGCAACAATGCATCTGGCAGCAATATTTGATTATGTTTTCAACTTCTATGCCAAAATATCACAATTTGGGGTGTAGATGCAACCCAAATTATATAGTACGCAACATGAAATTGTCTCCGATCTTCAGCAGGCTGACGTAAGCCCGCCCATATTTTGGAGGTAAAAGCGGGCGTTCCAAAATGTGCTACAATTCGTTAGAAAACAAACCTAAAATCAATCAATCAATCAATCAGAGTTTATTTATATAGCCCTAAATCACGAGTATCTAAAATGGCTGCAAAAGCCACAACGACATCCTTGGCTCAGATCCCACTTCAGGGCAAGGAAAAACTCAACCCAATGGGCTACAATGAGAATCCTTGGAGGGGACCGCAGATGTGGGGACACTAGTGGATCTAGTTAATAGTGTAAGAGTCCAGTCCATAGTGGGGCCAGCGTGATATCATCTTGAGTGGAGACAAGTCAAGCGTCATCAACGGATGCACAGATGAGCGGTCCCAACATTGAACAGCTAGCGAATCATCTCTGGCCACCTAATCTGTGCCCCCCTTCTCCACGAAAGACAGGGGGGCAGAGCAGAAAAGAGACGGCAGATCAACTGGTCTAAAAGGGGGGTCTATTTAAAGCAGGGGTCGGGAACCTTTTTGGCTGAGAGAGCCAAGAAGCCAAATATTTTAAAATGTATTTCCCTAAGAGCCATATAATATTTTTTTTAACACTGAACACAACAAAACGCGTGCATTTTTAAGTAAGACCAACATTTCCAGAGTATAATAGGTCTCTTATTCTTTGTAATAACATTGTTATTCTGAAGCAAACTGTCGAGGGGGCGTGGCCTGCGGGCCCACAGCAAAGTGGGATGTTGCCAGGCCCGGCCTCGAAATCAGCGACAGGTGCGTCCGTAGATGGCCCACCTGGGCCTTTTTATCTAATCACCTGTCGCTCTGTTATAAGCAGCGGCCAGGAGGAGAGACAGGATTGGGGCTGGAGCCAGAGCGCGAGTGCGGACGAAAGAGAAAAAGACAATTGCTGGAAAGCAACTGAGAGACTAACTCTCGCTGCTGTGTTGGAGCCACTATGGATTGAACTTTCACAGTATCATGTTAGACCCGCTCGACATCCATTGCTTTCGGTCCCCTAGAGGGGGGGGGTTGCCCACATCTGAGGTCCTCTCCAAGGTTTCTCATAGTCAGCATTGTCACTGGCGTCCCACTGGATGTGAATTCTCCCTGCCCACTGGGTGTGAGTTTTTCTTGCCCTTTTGTGGGTTCTTCCGAGGATGTTGTAGTCGTAATGATTTGTGCAGTCCTTTGAGACATTTGTGATTTGGGGCTATATAAATAAACATTGATTGATTGAATTGAAAAAAAATATATATATATATGTTTTACCCTAAAACAGGCTCTCATGTCGGTGCTTGGGGGTTTGAAGAACCCCCAGGAGGGCAAGCCCAACACTAACCAATAATAAATAAATTACTTCTTACCATTAACGCAACTTCTTGAGCATAAAAATGGATGAGAATGTTTTATATTTTGAATGTTATTTTTAACACTATGATTACAAGTGGAATTATTCATTACTTATCCTGTTAAGCAACGTCAGCTCAGATTTATCCGAGAGCCAGATGCAGTCATCAAAAGAGCCACATCTGGCTCTAGAGCCATAGGTTCCCTACCCCTGATTTAAAGGCTAGAGTTTACAAATGAGTTTTAAGATGGGACTTGAATGCTTTTACTGAGCAGTGTTGTGTTGTGTCACACACACACTCTGTGCTTCCCGCTACTGCGGGAGCACGCAGAAGCTCCACTGGAAACACCAGATACGCCCCCCCGCTCATCAAGCAGACCACTGCTGGGGGGCTGTGTTCAGCTGCCTGAAAGCAGGTGACTCCACTGTAGAAAAAGCCTGCATGTCTTCTAGCACGTACGCTGCAATGTCTCAATCAATGTTGTCCTGGCTAGCAGTCCCTCCGTTAAAATCCAGCCACCGTGTGTCTCTGTTTACTGGCTTCATCGAAGCATGTTGCTTTTGTAGCTGTTTCACCAGATTTTAATTGCTGTTTTGGGCAGTTGATAGGATTGTGATCCAAAACACAACTTACATTTAACCTAAAACGTATTTTCTTTGTGCTCGACAAAAGAAAAGTACTGAGAATATTTCCATGTTAAGAAACTCGACTTCTGCTCTGCATGATGTCTTGTTAGTAAACACAGACATGTGGTTTATAAACAATGGTTTATGGACTTTAGATAATTTTATTACCTGTACCTTGCCTCTGGAGTTTTCTGTCTGCTTCCTGGGAGAACGATCCATGCATAACCATGCGCCCATGGCGTGACAAAAACATTGAATATTAAGAGTATGTGGACCATTCCTATGTTGTTTACCTCCCTGTCGACCTCCTTCAAATGTTGTAATTAATCAGAAGTATCCATCTGTTTTCTATTGATGTCTTTCAAGCAACTAGAATGTGTCAAACACACAAACTTAAGGGTGCTAAAAACAGAACTGAGGGAGTCAAAAACTAAACAAAACATGATCCGGGCAATGGATCATGACAAATAAGTTCCCAAATAACACTGGAGGGGCCCTTTAACTCAGAATGTATTAAGACAACATAAGTTTTCGCCATCATATGGACATCTTTAACATTAAGTGTGTTGAGCTTTTTCTTTGTGGTTGTGTGTATTTATTTGTTGTGAAGCCTGTTGAAGCCATCCATCCATATCTTATCCAAGGCAGCAGCCAAAGCAGGGAAACCACGACTTCCATCTCATGAGACACTTTGTCCAGCTCCTCCCAGGGGATCCTTAGGTGTTCCCAGGCCAGCTGGGAGATATACTGTAGTTCCCCAACACGTTCTGGGTCTTCCTCATGCCCTTCTGTCGGTCGGACGTGCCCTAAACATCTCCCTAGGGAGGCGTTTGGGGGGACATCCTGACCAGCTCCCCGAACCACCTCATCTAGCTTGTTGAAGTATAGCAGTAAAACATAAGTTAACGTAATAGAATGGGTCCCGATCAGCCCCAAAATGAGATCAATTGTTCCTTATCCCATTTTGGACATTTCCCCATAGGTAGGTAAAAAGCTGCCCTTAACTTTTTGAGCTATCTGTAGCGGAATGAAAGAAAGAAAGTTAACACTCTTGTTAGTCTCTACGATATCTGTCTCTGTGACACTGCTAACACACACACACACACACACACACACACGCACACGCACACACACACACACACACACACACACACACGCACGCACACACGAACACACACACACACACATTATTGTATTTGTTACCTTCTTGAGACGTCAGATAAAAAAAGGCCTACCTCTTTAGAACCACCCTTTATAGATATATAAAGGTTTGTATTTACAACATTAATAATATATAAAAATATGCAAATGTAAAAAAAGGTAAGCTTTTAGTTTTGTATTGTTTTTTGTTCATTCTGTTCATAACTTTTATGGACAGAATTTCTAGGCGCAGTGAAGGCGTTGAGGGGTTTCGGTTTAGTGGCCGCGGGATCAGGTCTCTGCTTTTTGCAGGTGATGTGTTCCTGATGGCTTCATCTGGCCAGGATCTTCAGCTCTTTTTTTTTTTTTTTTTTTTCTCTGTGGCACTCATCGATGGTGGACGCTCCTCTTTCCTCTCCCTTATCTCTCCTGCTTGCTTCTTTGTTTTGTCTTGTCTTAACTTTCTTGTTGCCTCTTTTTGCACTGCTCTCCAAATCCAAACATTGGAACTATTTAACTGGCCTCAACAAAATTGACAATATCTTGGGTTTGGGGGAACCTGCTGTCGTGACGAAGCAGTTGTTGCTGGAAACACGCCGAATTCTTGAGAGATGAAGGAGGGGCGCATGCCTGGCGACCCTTTTCTGTCGAGGACGTGAAGATATCCACCTATTCGGAATTATGGCAACGGGACATCTGCTGATTGGAGTTAGCGTTGCTCTGGTTTGTCGACAAATTGGAAGTTACTGGCAGTCTTCAAAGTACCCCAAAGCTACCACAAATGATTGGAGGATGCGGGAAGAACTGTTGATTACATCGGACTGTCTACCCCGCAGTTTTGAGGACCAGTCATAGACAATTTAGAGTGAAAAGCAAATTTTTTTATTTCACTTGCATACAAATCATTCTTATTTGGATTGTTTCCCTGGCTTCGAGACTCTCCCGAAGGACACTGCAGCGAAGACACAACAAACTCCCTTTTTGTCTCTCATGGACACACACCTGTTGTTGTTGACTTTGGACCAGCGACTGCACAGTACATCAAGGCCGCAGAACAGAGACACAATACGGGCTTACACACACACACACACACACACACACACACACATACATCCACAAAAAAAATATACGCCTCACATACACCCGCCACAACCCACCACCCCCCCACCCCCCAACCCAACGCCCTCGAAGCAAATCCCGTAGGGGTGATGAATGGATGGTCAGCGCCTGAGAGCTGCGGCCTACCACCATGACCTTGAATTACCTTCCCTTTGTTGCTAGATAACTCGAGATTGTCAGGCTTACCACTGACAGTTTGTTTGTGTTTTAGTTTTCCTCTGTGTGTTTAGTATTTCCTATCCTTAGTTCCTGTCTAGTGCTCTTATTTTGTCAGCTTCCTGTCTTGTTCCCTGAGTGATGTGTTCCTCCTCAGCTGCAGCTGATTGGCACCTGGTCACACCTGTTGCCAATTAGCCTGCTCATATTTATACCTGCTTTGTCTTGTGTCAGTTGCTGGATCATTGTATTGTCGTTGCCACATGTCGCTCTTGTCGTGCTACCTGTCGTGTAGATGTGATCATTTCAGTAGCTGTGCAGATGGGGAGGCACAGCTACTACGGCGCCATCAACTTCAGTTGGTCTGCAACAGAGGGCGCCATCATCTTTGGTGGGCCACCTGACGCCACCGTCATCTCTGGTTGGCCGGCAGACGCCACCATCACCTCCGGTGGGTCTGCAACCTACGGCGCCATCACGTCCGGTGGGTCTGCAACTTACGGCGCCATCATCTCCTGTGGGTCTGCAACCTACGGCGCTACCACGCACTCCAGTGGGCCAACAGACGCCACCACGCACTCCGGTGGGCCAGCAATTTTACAAGAAAAACTTAGAATTTTGGCAGTAGTATAATAAAAGTCATAATTTTACTCAACGCAAGTCAAAAATTTTACAAGAAAAACCGAACATTTATCAAATTTAATGGAAGTTGGAATTTTACTCAATGACAGTCGCAATTTTACAAGAAAAAGCTTAAAATTTGGGCAATTTTTTGAAGAATCATAATTTTACTAGATAAAACTCACAGTTTTATAAGAAAACTTTGGCATTTTGGCAATGTCGTTGTCAGAGGTATTTGTTGTCGAACCCCAAGCTGCAGAGATGGAGGCAGGCATTGGATATGAAGACATGATTTAATATAAATAGAACAAGAACAAACAAAAAGCACTCACGTGGGCGGAATAACAAACTAAGGCACTGGGAGCCAGAAAAACAAAAAGGAACTTTAGCATGGAAGCTAGTTGAAAACAAACAGAAAAACTGGAAATAGCTAATGCTAACAGAAACAGCTCACCGCTACGACGACCAGGACAAAATGTAGCACGACAGGTAGAAGCTGTAACAAAACGACAGGTAGCACGACAGGTAGTAGCTGTAACAAAACAACACGACAAGAGCGACATGTGGCAACGACAATACAAATGACAATACAAAGATCCAGCAACTGACACAACACAAAGCAGGTACAAATAGGAGCGGGCTGATTGGCAACAGGAGTGGCCAGGTGCCAATCAGCCGCAGCTGAGGAGGAACACAGCACTCAGGGAACAAGACAGGAAGCTGAAAAAATAAGAGCACTAGACAGGAACTAAGGTCAGGAAATACTTGACACAGAGGAAACAGACAAATGCAGAGGAAAACACTAAAACATAGACAAACTGTCAGGGGAAAGGCTGACAGTCATAATAATAATCTAAATTTTACTCCCCAAAATTATGACAAAGGTCATAATTTAAAAAAAAACTCAAAAAATTTCACTAAAAAAAACCAACTAAAGATTGACAATATTGTGAAGTCAGAATTGTATATGACACATGTCGCCATTTTGCATTAAAAAGTAATAATTTTACATAAAAGTTATAATTTTACGAAAAAAATGTACATTACAGAAACAGAAATATGACAAATTGTTCCTACCGCATTATTTTCTAGGTGGTCGCGTGGTGTGTGGGGCTTGGGTGGGGGGGCTGTTGCCTATCTCAGCTACAATCGGGCGGAAGGCGGGGTTCACCCTGGACAAGTCGCCATCTCATCGCAGTGCTCCTTATATACGTATTTATTTTATTTTTTTAAATACATTTTGGCCATTTCAATTTCTTACACACACTTATTACATATGTTGGCCAGAGGCGGAAAACTGAAAAATTTTCCACACACTTGTTATATTAAGTTAAAGTACCACTAATAGTCACACATACACTATGTTGACCAGAGGGGGATCACTTCAAATTCTTACACGCCCTTTTTATTTCATATGTTGGCCAGAGGGGGAGCACTTCAAATTTTTTATACACAGTTGTTATTGCATATGTTGACCAGAGGGTGTGCACTTATAAAACAGACAAAGTCAATTTGAAATATCCCTCCTTTTTGGGACCACCCTAATTTTGATAGATGTCACCACCAGGGGTATAAATGAGACATTCTCTATTAGATATTGGGACCATGATGTACTTTGTATGTGCTAACTTGTTCACCGGTCCTCATATGGAAGGGTAAAAATACAAGCACACACACACACACACACACACACACACACACACACACACACACACACACAGAGACAATGTAGCGCACACAGGCACATGTGTATTACCCACTAGTTCTGGAGCAAAAGGCCCATTTATCTGTTAGATACAATGTGTTGGATTAATAGTAATGTGTCTTCTAATTTGTGAAAGACAGAAATATATATATATATATATATATATATATATATATATATATATATATATATATATATATATATAACGAGTGAACTGGCCAACTGCAGCTGAAAAGAAAGAATGGGATATGTTTGACTGTGATGTCGACCAGGTGCTGGAAGCGGCACTCGCAGGAGACGTGGGAAAGAAGCTCAAGGCCATGTCCTCGATAATCTGGAGTATAGGCGCAGATCGCTTCGGAAAGAGAGAACAAAAAGGCAGAGTAAACATCCAGCCCAAGGAAAACAGACGCCTGAAGGAGATAGCAATCCTTAGAGGAGATCTGCGGAGGCTTAAGAAGGCCTTTCGTGAAGCAACAGCAGACGAGAAACCAGCTCTCACAGAATTGCGAAACGGCCTGAGGGAGCGCATTAAGATCTTGCGACGAGCTGAGTGTCACCGCAGGAACAGGAAGCGGCGGTTGAAGGAAAGGGTGGCCTTCACAAAGAACCCATTCAACTACCTGTCGAAACTCCTGGGTGATAAAAGATCAGGAGAGTTGAAAGCAACAAAGGAAGAGGTGGAGGAGCACCTTCGGCAGGTCCACAGCGATCCCAGGAGGGAGGACAATTTGGAGGTGATGGAGAGGCTCATTAAACCAGCTGAACCAACTATTCCTTTTAAGGCGGAGGAACCAAGCTGGCAGGAAGTCAGCAGCTTCCTTAAGAAGGCAAGAGGAAAATCAGCCCCAGGGCCAAATGGCATCTCGTACAGTGTTTACAAGCATTGCGAAAGGCTCAGGAAACGACTCTGGAAGCTACTGACGGTGGCATGGAGGAAGAATTTCCTTGCTGATGAATGGCTGGTGGCTGAGGGATGCTTCATCCCTAAGGAAGAAAACTCTTCAGGGATTAAGCAATTCCGTACCATCTCCCTCCTCAATGTGGAAGCTAAGCTCTTCCTGGGGATTCTGGCAAAGAGGTTGACCACCTTCATGTTGGACAATGGTTACATGGACACTTCAGTTCAAAAAGGTGGCATTCCAGGGGTATCTGGCTGTCTCGAACACACCAGCGTAATCTCCAAGATCATCGAGGATGCAAAGAGGAACCATGGAGACCTAGCAGTTCTGTGGCTTGATCTAACAAATGCCTATGGAACGATACCCCACAAGTTAGTGGAGCTGACTTTAAAGACCTACCACATACCAGAGCAATTCCAGAAACTCTTGCGGCAGTACTTTGACGGATTCAACATGCGATTCACCTGCGGAGAATTCACCACCAACTGGCAGAGACTAGAAGTGGGCATTGTCACTGGCTGCACAATTTCAGTGATTTTATTTTCTGCAGCGATGAACCTTCTTGTCAAGTCGGCAGAGAAGTTATGTCGAGGCGCAGTCCTTGCAAGCGGAGTCCAGATGCTACCCATTAGAGCGTTCATGGACGACCTTACCATCACAGCAAGATCAGTGCCAGAAGGAAGATGCATTTTGGAGGACCTGATTGAGCTCACTAATTGGGCAAGGATGGAGTTCAAACCTGCAAAGTCCAGAAGCCTAGTTCTGAAGAAAGGGCGTGTTCAGGAACGGTTTCGCTTCAAGATCAGGGAGAACATCATCCCAACTGTCCAAGAGAAGCCTGTGAAGTGCTTGGGGAAGTGGTACAGGGCAGATCTCAAAGACCGACTGAGTGTGAAAGAAATGTTTAGCCAAGCAGAAGCCTGGATGACATCCCTAGAAAAGTGCGGCCTCCCGGGCAAGTATAAGGCCTGGGGTTACCAACATGGGGTTCTCCCCCGTCTGCTCTGGCCACTCCTAGTTTATGAGGTACCTGTATCCACAGTTGAGAGTCTGGAGAGGAAGTTGAACACCTACTTGAGGAGATGGCTGGGTGTCCCAAGAAGCTTCTGTTCCATTGGACTGTACAGCACAGGAAGCAAGCTACAGCTGCCAATAACATCAGTGGTGGAGGAGTACAAGGTGACAAAAACACGCCAGGCTATGATGCTACGAGACAGCAAAGACGAGCGAGTACGACAAGCAGGCATTGTCGTCAGGTCAGGCATAAAGTGGTCAGCTAGCGAAGCGCTGAGGGAGGCGGAGGATCGACTGCATCACGCGGACATTGTGGGATCAGTAGCCCAGGGAAGACTTGGTCTGGGTTGCTCTTCCAGAACAAATTGGAACAAAGCTGACCCAAAGGAGCGGCGAGGCTTGGTGCAGAGGGAGGTCCGAAAGGCTGAAGAGGAAAGCCGGCATGTCAAGGCAGTAACCATGAACAAACAAGGCAGCTGGACTAGATGGGAGAGTGTAAAAGACAGATCTCTAACCTGGAAGGACATCTGGACCATGGAAGGCCACCGGATTAAGTTCCTGCTGTGTTCTACATATGATGTCCTGCCCACCCCATCAAACCTCCATACTTGGGGAATGGTAGAGAGTCCCAGCTGTACACTCTGTGGAAAGATAGCCAACCTGGAGCATGTCCTCTCCTCTTGTCACTCAAGTTTAGCAGATGGCAAGTTCCGGTGGCGTCATGACCAGATCCTTGCTCAGCTGGCAGAGGGTGTTGAGCAGGCCAGGAAGAGGACAAGGCAGCTCTCTAATGGGCCTCGCTTCATCCACTTCATCAGGGCAGGTGAAAGCGCAGCAGCAGGAGGGAGGAACAAAGGAATCCTGGCCACGGCAAGCGACTGGGAGATGCGGGTCGACCTGAAGAAGCAGCTGAAATTCCCAGAGGAGATAGCCCACACAACCCTGAGACCTGATATTGTTCTGTGGTCTAAAGGAACTAAACAGGTGGTGCTTATCGAGCTGACAGTACCCTGGGAAGAGAGGATAGAGGAGGCGTATGAACGCAAACTCAAAAAATACCAAACCCTCATCCTCAAGAGCCAGCTAAATGGATGGAAGGCCTGGAACTTACCGGTGGAGGTGGGCTGTAGAGGCTTTGCGGGGCGGTCGCTCTGGAGAGCCCTCGGACTGCTGGGGGTCGAGGGGCTGGCTAGGAAGCGGCTGGTAGCCAACACCACTAAAAGGGCAGAAGAAGCATCACGCTGGATTTGGATACAAAGAAAGGTGCGGTGGCAGAGCCGACCTACTGAAGGACTAGGGACATAGAGTTGGGTGGCATTCAGCAGGGGTAGAGCCAGGACGCTGGATCTGCCGTCGAGCCCCTCCGAAGCGTCATGGGCTTAATTCGACGAAACGTTAATGACGGGGGGTGCCCATTTGAGAACCTTCTGATGCCAACCAACTGATGTCCAGTTAAGGTATGCGGTCAAACTTAGTCTTGACTCAGGGAGGAGGACGTCCCTGCCATGCAGAGTCCCGATGGTGCCTTGATAGAAGGAGAGATGAAGAGAGCGAGGCCACAGGCTCACAGATGGTGCAGGGGCGAGTACCTGTAAAGGTGAGCCAGTTGCGATACCCTTATCGTATTTTGCATATATATATATATATATATATATATATATATATATATATATATATATATATATATATATATATACACACACACACACACAGAAATATATATTCAAAAAAAAAATGTCACAACTCCCTTTCTGCATGGAAGCTGATTTTCTACCCAATCATGGTACTCACCTGTTCCCAATTAGCCTTTTCACCTGTGAGATGTTCCTAATAAGTGTTTGATGAGCATTCCTCCAACTTTCTCAGTCTTTAATGCCACTTGTGCCTGCTTTTTTTGAAACATGTTGCAGGCTTCAAATTCAAAATTAGCTAAAAATTGCGAAAAATGACAAAGTTTTCCAGTTCGAGCATTAAATAGATAGAACTTTGATTCCTTCAGTAAATATCTCGTCTTCGCAGTCTTTTCAATTGAATATAGGCTGTTAAGGATTTGTTAATCATTGTATTCTGTGTTTATTTACCATTTACACAACAAGCCAACTTCACTGGTTTTGAGTTTTGTAATCAGATTATCTGTTATTTTATCTCGATCTTGTACTCTGATGTAATGAGACCAGAAATATTTTTATGACACTGAAAATATTGTAATTATATCCATCCATCCATCCATTTTCTACCGCTTATTCCCTTTTGGGGTCGCGGGGGGCGCTGGCGCCTATCTCAGCTACAGTCGGGCGGAAGGCAGGGTACACCCTGGACAAGTCGCCAGCTCATCGCAGGGCCAACACAGATAGACAGACAACATTCACACTCACATTCACACACTAGGGCCAATTTTTAGTGTTGCCAATCAACCTATCCCCAGGTGCATGTCTTTGGAGGTGGGAGGAAGCCGGAGTACCCGGAGGGAACCCACGCATTCACGGGGAGAACATGCAAACTCCACACAGAAAGATCCCAAGCCTGGATTTGAACCCAGGACTGCAGGACCTTCCTATTGTGAGGCAGACGCACTAACCCCTCTGCCACCGTGAAGCCTTGTAATTATATGAAGTCACAATTTTTTCCTCAAAAATATTATCTATGCCCCAGTCTGCATGATTTTTGGGGGGATTTGGTGTTGGTTTTCCTTCAGTGTTTCTTCCTGGTTAGTGCTCCAACTTTTGTTAGGATGCTCACCCATTCCTTCCAGAAGGGCTTATTTGCCAATGTTGCCTGCCTCCCGACACAGGTTAATTATATTATGTTCATGTGTCAAGGTGCCCTTTGCAAGACCTATATTAATTTCTTATGACTGATACCTAATTAAATGACTTACTAGCACTTCGCCTACCGTCTCTGCATCCATGGGTCACGCCCTGACACCCTACCCTTTAATACATCATGGTAGATGAAATTGACAAATAATCAATCATCAAAATATTTACATTGGCTAATTATAACTAATTGGACTTTGAATCAATTTTACATGTAATAAGGTTTGATAATTTCATTGTTATTCATATATTTACAAGTGTTCACAGGCTATATTTTCTTTGTGAAAAAACTAACATGTAAAATTGAAAGACACAGCCAAATTTATTTTAAAGGGGAACATTATCACAATTTCAAAAGGGTTAAAAACAATAAAAATCAGTTCCCAGTGGCTTGTTGTATTTTTTGAAGTTTTTTTTCAAAATTTTACTGGTTCCGGAATATCCCTAAAAAAGGCTTTAAAGTGCTTGATTTTCACGATTTGCGATGCCACTTTCCATTTCCCTGTGACGTCATACAGTGCTGCCAATGTAAACAAACAATGGCAGATACCACAGCGAGATATAGCGACATTAACTCGGATTCAGACCCGGATTTCAGCGGCTTAAGCGATTCAACAGATTACGCATGTATTGAAACGGATGGTTGGAGTATGAAAGTGTTGAAGAAGAAACTGAAGCTATTGAGCGAATAGCTATTGACGCTATTCATAGCCATAGCATGGCCGAATAGCTGCGTTAGCATCGCCGGTAAAATGTGCGGACCAAACGATCAGGACTTTCGCATCTTGTGACACTGGAGCAACTTAAATCGTTCGATTGGTAAGTGTTTTTTTCGCATTAAATGTGGGTGGAAGGAAACGTAATATAGTTGCAAATGGATCTGCAGGTTATCCATACATCTCTGTGCCATGTCTGCTTTAGCACCGCCGGTAAATAGCATGTTAGCATCGATTAACGTAGCATGTTAGCATCGATTAGCTGGCAGTCAACATCAACAAAACTCACCTTTGTGATTTCGTTGACCTAATCGTTGCAAATGCATCTGCAGGTTATCCGTACATCTCTGTGCCATTTCTGCTTTAGCATCGCCGGTAAATAGCATGTTAGCATCGATTAGCGTAGCATGTTAGCATCGATTAGCTGGCAGTCATGCCGAAACCAAATATGTCTGATTAGCACATAAGTCAACATCAACAAAACTCACTTTTGTGATTTCGTTGAATTTATTGTTGCAAATGCATCTGCAGGTTATCCTTACATCTCTGTGCCATGTCTGTCATCGCCGGTAAAATGTGGAGACACTCTGGCACATTCAATGGGGGTCTAGCGGGAGACACTTTCGCATCTTTGGGCCAGTGGTGCAACTTGAATCCCTCCCTGTTAGTGTTGTTACACCCTCCGACAACACACCGACGAGGCATGATGTTTCCAAGGTTCCAAAAAATAGTCGAAAAAACAGAAAATAACAGAGCTGAAACCCAGTGTTTGCAATCTGTTGAAAATGAAAATGGCGGCTGTATTACCTCGGAGACGTCACGTTCTGACGTCATTGCCCCCAGACTGATAAACAGAAAGGCCTTTAATTTGCCAAAATTCACCAATTTAGAGTTCGGAAATAGGTTAAAAAAATATATGGTCTTTTTTCTGCAACATCAAGGTATATATTGACGCTTACATAGGTCTGGTGATAATGTTCCCCTTTGTTGAATTCCTGTTCATTTGTCATCTACCAGCAGACCCATCCCTCAAGGGTATTTCCTTCTCTCTTGTAGATAAGCTGTGTCATTTATCAGAAGGCTGCGCAGCAAAGACAAAAAAATTTTGTATTTCCACAAGACGAACGGCCTTTTGGGAGGGCACGTGGCTGGCAGTCATAACAAAAAACAACGACATGACATTCCGACTTAGGGATATGAAAGTGAGACTTATTGAGGTGAGAGCAGAGCTTAGAAAAAGGTGCAACGTGCAAACCAAAGCAGAACTCTTATCAAAAGATTCTATTATAATTACACCTCCTCTTGACTGACGCACTTTGCATTGAAATGGACTCAGGCATCATCTTAATGAATGGCAAGAACATTCAATTAGGAGCTGGTAATATTTAGTCAAAAGGTCTGTCCACACATTTCGGATGATACTGATACTTGAGAACTACAATATGCCTTCTTGTGGCTACTGGAACAACATCAGAGCAATATGATTGGACGCACCTTGCCATGACGTTGTTGCTTCACGTATTTGCCTTTGATGTTCTTGCCAAAAAAGTTACCAATACTTGTTACCAAAATAGGTTTTCCTTAACATAATACAGTACACTAAAATCGGGAACTAGCATGCCATTTTTCACCCATGGTCAGTGTGATTCTAATTATCAAAGGGATTGACAAACAAAGATTTCCATCCCACCCCCACTGATATTTGTACTGTAATTTACAGCAGTGGTCCCCAACCCCCAATACCGGTTCGTGACGCACATGCTACCGGGCCGGAGAGAAACAATTTATAAAGGACTGCATTTTCTCCAACTTGACTTTGGCCTGTCCCACTAAACCAGGGGTGTCAAACTTATTTTCATTGAGAGCCACACCGCAGCCATGGCTGCCATTACAGGGCCACTTTTAACAGTAAATTAATGAATTTGCCTACGAATTTAAATAAATAAAAAATATGTAAAGAGTAAAACAAATCTGTGGACTTTACAAGTTTATTTTACAAAAAAAAACCTGTCAGCTTAGTTGCCAGTAAAAGATTTTACTGAAAAATATATGGTGTTTTTATCATTATTTTTATAACATATTACTGTAAATAGAAATACAGTACCACTGTTTAATTTAATATTTGCAACTCAGTTGCCAGATTTTTCCCATAATAAAATGTGGTACCATAAAATCAACCATGGATTTTACAGTAAAAAAAAAAAAAAAAAAAAACTTACTGCTAAGTAAAAAAAAGGAATTTTACTGTAAAAAAAAAACATTGGTTGTTTTTTGCCAACTTTCAGTAATATGCTGTAAAAAAATACTCCCTAATTTTTACAGTTAAATCTATTGGTCATTTTTATAGTGTACAATTTGATGAATAACTCAATCATAAGTTACCGGTAAGCAGATATTTAAGTATTTATTCAGATTTTGACCAAAAAAGTGAAATATAATTTGTTGCAATATTGGAAACTATTTTTTCCCTGTCAAACTAGAAAAACAAAGGAATACATTTAGTAAGAAAATAAGAAAGAAAAGAAAGAAAATAAGGTATTTTATTGACACATTTCCAGGTTTTTGCAGGCCAAATAAAATAACGTGTAGGGTCAGATCTTTCCCACAGGCCTTGAGTTTGACTAGTGTGCACTAGACACATCTATAAGATGGTTTTGTAGATTTACAATAAAACTCATAGGAAGTTGCCATTTAGTATATTTGGTATAACTTTGTGACATCGTACAATGCACATTAATGAACATCTCTCCTTGCAAACAAACACAAATTCAGCGTTATAGTGACTTGTATTTTCAATGCACTTAATTTTGCTGTATTTATTGTCACAAGGTGTGCATGACTAACCCCAAAATGCAGAGAAGGCAGGCTTAGTGTGGGAAAACATCATATTAAGTCGAAAATAAAGAAAATACACAAACCAGCAACTAGGAATATCCAAACTGAAAACAGGAACCAGCAAACAGAAAAACTGGAAATAGCTAACGGCTAACAGGATGGAGCTAACAGGAAAACACAAAACAAGGAGCTAGGAGACAGCAAACTGTAAAAAGGTATAGGAACAGCTTACCGCAAATAACGACCTCGACAAATACTAGCACGACAGGTAGTGACAACATCAACAAGTCGTAATAACAACACTCAAGCACAGACTGGATGGTAAGATGGATTTAAATAGCAGCTGGTTGATTGACACCAGGTGTGGCCAGGTGCCAATCAGCCGCAGCTGAGGGAAACAGGGCTCAGGGAGACAAGCAGGAAACAACCAAAATAAAAGCGCTGACAGGAAACAAAGACAAACAGAGGAAAAACTGAAACAAAATTGAAACAAAACCAAATTGTCAGGCACTAGCCTGACATTTATCTGGCACAAGTGGAAAGCCCGTCCCAGAAAATAACGCCAACATTAAACCAGTCCCTGGTGCAAAAAAGGTTGGGAACCCCTGATTTACATTACCATATTTTCCGGGCTATAAGATGCATATAAAATTATTACAATTTAAAAAAAAATCGATAGTGCGCTTTATAACCTGGTGCGCCTTATACATGTATTAATTCTGGTTGTGGTACATGGTGTAGTGACCAGTAAGATGGCAGTCACACATAGGAGTTACGTGGGGACTGCAAGTTAGAATAGAATAGAATAGAATAGAATAGAGTTTTATTGTCATTATTGCAATGAACAGGTTCAAAGAACAACGAAATTGGAGCAGCTCCTCCTAAGGTGCATATACAATATGGTAGTATAAATAGTAAAAAAAAATAAAATAAATAAATAAGATAGAGATGACAGATGTATCTATGTATATGTATATGTATCCACACAGATGCATATCTGCATGCATATGAATACATATACACACATACATAAAACATTATTGCACATTGTAGTCCGAAAAAAATAGAAAAACATTTAAACATTACACATGAGGACATGATGGACATATTGTGCTCACTCAGTGCCTGTTTAATGCTACTATGGCTCTTGGGTAAAAGCTATTTTTTAGTCTATTGGTGCTCGTTTTTAGCACCCTGTAGCGTCTGCCTGAGGGTAGCAGTTCCAGGTGGCTGTGGAATGGGTCTTTCAGGATGCTCTGTGCTTTCCTGAGACAGCGGGAGCTGTACAGGTCAGCCAGGGGGGGGAGGGGGCATCCGATTAACTTCTGGGCGGTCTTTATGACTCTCTGGAGCGCCGTTCTCTCTGCGGCCGTGCAGCTGCTGAACCACACGCAGATGCAGTAGGTCAGGATGCTCTCAATGGAGCACCGGTAGAAGGACACCAGCAGTTCCTGTGAGAGGTGGTTGTTCCTGAGTATTCTCAGGAAGTGCAGTCTCTGGTGTGCCTTCTTGATGGTAGCCGTGGTGTTGGTGCTCCAGGATAGGTCGTCGGCCAGGTGGACTCCCAGGGAGCGGAAGTCGGAGACCCTCTCCACACAGTCACCACTGATGATCAGGGGCAGGATGTCCGTTTTTTTCCTCCTGAAGTCTATGACCAGCTCCTTGGTCTTGAGGTGTTCAGGGCCAGGTTGTTGACTTTGCACCAATCCGACAGCTTCTCCACCTCATCCCGATACGCAGCCTCGTCTCCCTCCGAGATGAGCCCCACTACGGTGGTGTCATCCGCAAATTTGATGATGGAGTTGCTGGAGTGGGCAGGTGTGCAGTCGTATGTGTAGATGGAGTAGAGAAGGGGGCTCAGCACGCAGCCTTGTGGAGAGCCGGTACTGAGGTGCAGGCTTGATGACATGTGGCGACCCAACTGCACCCGCTGGGGGCGGTTGGATAAGAAGTCCTTAATCCACATGCAGATGGAGTTCGAGAGACCCAGGTCTGACAGTTTGGACACCAGTCTATCAGGAATAATGGTGTTAAATGCCGAACTATAATCCACAAAAAGCAGCCGCACGTAGCTCCCCCCCGTCTCCAGGTGACCCAGGGAGGAGTGTAGGGCTGTGGCGATGGCGTCCTCTGTGGACCTGTTGGTTCTGTAGGCAAACTGGTGTGGGTCGAGCTCGGGAGGGAGGACTGAGGTGATATGGGTCCGTACCAGCTTCTCGAAGCACTTCATAGCTAGAGGTGTAAGTGCAACTGGACGGTAGTCATTCAGACATCTGACAGAGTTCTTCTTCGGCACCGGGATTATTGTGGTGGTCTTCAGGCATGATGGGATGACGGCCTGGGAGAGGGACTTGGTGAAGATTTTCGTAAATACTCCAGCCAGCTGGTCTGCACAGTCTCTTAGTACCTGACCCGGGACTCCATCTGGGCCCGTAGCCTTCCTCGGGTTCACTGCCTTCAGCGTGCGTCTCACCTCATGCTCCTCCAGTATAAGGGTGCAGCTGCTGTGGGTGTTGGGTGGGAGTGTTGTGACGGCTGCAGGTGTTTTTCTCTCAAATCGGGCGAAGAAGCTGTTTAACTCCCCCGCTCGAGAGGCGTCGCCGTCAGCCGAAGGGTTACTGGGTCTGAAGTTGGTCATGTCTTTTATTCCTTTCCATACCTCCTTGGTGTTGTTGCTCTGCAGGTGGGCTTCCATTTTCCTCCTGTGTTCGGCTTTTGCCTCTCTGATGCCTCTCTTCAGATTGGCTCTGGCAGCACTGTAGAGTGCCAGGTCCTGCGCTTTGAAGGCACTGTCTCTCTCTTTGAGTAAGCCCTGGACTGTTTTTGTCATCCAGGGCTTCCTGTTGGGGTAGACTCGGATGCGCTTGTCCACTGTGACAGTGTCTATGCAGTGTTTGATGTACCCCAGGACTGCTTCTGTGTACTGCTCCAAGTCTGGGTTTTCAAAAACTGACCAGTCTGTTGTATCAAAGCAGTCCTGCAGCTGTTCCATGGCTCCCTCCGGCCATGTTTTGACCGTTTTGGTTGTGATAGGAGCACTTTTTCTTATTGGTGTGTAAGCTGGCAAAAGGAGCAGGGATATTTGGTCAGACTTGCCTAATTGGGGAAGTTGTTTGGCTCTATATCCTTTTTTTATGTTGGAATAGACTTTGTCCAGTGTGTTAGCTCCCCTCGTAGCACACTTCACATGCTGGTGAAGTTTGGGGAGCACTTTTTTCAGGTCGACATGATTAAAGTCCCCCGCTATGATGTGGATGCCGTCGGGATATTTGTTCTGTTGTGCACTGATTGTATCGTGCAACAGAGCTAGCGCCGTGCTAGCGTTAGCATCGGGAGCTATATACACGTTTGTGATCAGGACAGCAGAGTGCTCCCTGGCTAGATGGAAGGGTCGGCATTTAACTGTAAAATATTCCAGATCTTGGGAACAGTGGCTGTTAACTACCTTTGAATCAGAAGTCCACTTGTTGTTTAGGTAGGTTAGCAGTCCACCCCCACGCCGCTTGCCGGAAGACTCTGCGTTTCTGTCCTGTCTGTGTGCTGTGTGACCGGTTAGCTCTATGCTAGCGTCAGGGATTGAGGACGTTAGCCAGGTTTCCGTAAACAATAGGGCACAGCTATCCATCACGGTGTTTTGTGCTACACGGAGCCTCACCTCGTCCATCTTGTCCTCTTCACCATGAGGAGCGAGCGACCTCGCATTAGCCAGGAATAGACTTGGTATCGCTGGTCTGTTTGGGTTCATTTTTAGTCTGGCTAACACGCCGCCCCTTCGGCCACGGCGTCTTCGCCTCCGCCTCCTCCTCGCCGGGCACAGTAGCCATGGAGCTCCAGGGCTACATGCTAACTCCTCCGGGATGTTGTGTCGGCTTGTAAAATCCACCGAAATAGTCTGCTCAGACCGCAATCCAATCTCCAACAAATCGTTTCGGCTGTACATAACCTTCGCCCAGCAAGTTGCTGACTGGGCTAGTAATAAACTATATAAAAACAATAAAAACAATGCACCTAAGGGGGGAGCCTGAAACGTCGCGTCCATGCGCGCCGCCATCTTGACTTAAGTTGACGCCTGTTGTTCAATACATTATGCTAGCAAGTACCGGCAACCAAGCAAGACCCACACTTTAATGTTTCGTTGAAAATAGAGAACATTATACACGGTGCTCAAAAAATCAACATTTTTTAGTACGACTTTGGGAAGCTACAAAGTCGCACCGCTTGATAGATTGTCGGAGCATAAGGCTACTGTAGTCAGATGTATTGTGTTCAATACACGAGTATTAAAATGGTTTGTGTATAAGGACCCCAAAATGGCACACATTAGGAGACATATTATATGGCGTTTTGTTTTACATTATTGTGCAAAAACAACTTTTCTTACCTTCTGGTACCTGCTGATGTGTATTTGGGATCTGCATGATTCCTGAAAATGCGCGCGCGTCCGCTACTGTAGTCTGCGCATAATCTACAAACTCATTCTTTTTCTCCATCCTTTTGTTTTGGGGCATTCATCCTCCCGTGTTCCCATTTGTAATATAGTGAACAGTTTGAACATAATCTGTCAGTACACTCGCTATGGAAGCGCTAAAAACTACAACAAAAGATGACAGAGA